>NW_017731490.1:1750427-1778054 GCF_001890085.2 Hipposideros armiger | reverse complement strand
GACTCAGGGACCTCAACAGTGAAAGGGACTCATGCTGATTCGGAAAGCATCCTCTTAGGTGAGGCAGTGCGGGCTCACCTGTACCCGGCTGCACCCAGCTAAACCCACAACTTCCTGCACACTTTCTACCCACCTTCTCTGCCTATATTTTTCTTTAGTACTTGTTGCTGCTTTGTATGCTACCTATTTTACTTATTTATCTTGTTGATTTCTGTCTCTCCCTCCATGGGGACAGGGATTTGAATACCGCCGTGTCCCAGCATCCAGAACAGCTCTGGGCTCATTGTAGGCACTCGATGCCTATTTGCTGAACAAATGAGTGGATAATTCACAAACACACCAGGGTGTTTTGCTTCCAGTAGAGCTGGTTTCTTGTTTCATTCTCTCTTTATTTCACTTAGGTTTCTCGCTGATGTGTGTGTGTGTGTGTGTGGCCTACAGTTGACAGTGAATTGGAGGGGAGCCTGAGTGGATGTGGAGAGACCAGTTGGAGGTATTGCAATAGTCAAGGCAGAATATTGGGCTAGATCAATGGTAGTGGGGAGGAGGTCATGCAGGTGAGATCTCGCACGTAACACTTAGGAGGGGAAATGACTGAACTTAGACGCCATTGGATGGTGGCGTGATGAAGGGGACTGCAGTTTTGGTCTCAGATTAATGGGATAGGATGGATGATGGTGGCATTCTCTGAGAGGGAGAACAATGGAGGAGAGCCCAGGTTTTTTAGGGAAGAAGAGCACAAGTTCGGACTTAGACATGTTGAATTTAAGAACTTTTGAGACATCCAAGAGGCAGTGTTGAGTAGGCAGGTGGAAAAATGAGTCTGTAGCTTGCAAGCGAGGTCTCACCTAGAGATATGAATCTGAGAGCCAGGAGATGGTTACTGAATTCATGGTTGTGGATGAGATTGCTTGGGAAGAAAGTGTGGATTGAGAGGGAGTGACCAGAGAGTTAGGAAGAAAGTCAGGACAGCATTGTTTTATGGAAGCCAGGGAAGGAGAATGTTTCAAAAAGAAGGGTGTGGTCAATAGAGTCAAGTGCTGCTGACAGGTGAGGTAGGATGAGAACTGAATGTGTCTGTTAGATGTAATGCAGATCATAGTTCACATTACTGAGAATTACTCGAACACCTTAATGGGTGACTCATTACCCCCATTTTCCAGATAAGGAAACGGAGGCACACAGAGCTTAGGTAACTCGCCCAACGTTGCACAGTGAGAAATTTGAACCGAGGAAATGTGACTCCACATCCCATCTCCTCAACCGCTGCCACATGCTGCTCCTTCCTTGTTATTTGGAGGTCATTGCTAATTTTGTTGAGAGCCACTGAGGTCACAAGAAGTGGGAAGAAGCTAGACAGGAGCTGGTATCTCTCTGAGGTGTATGAAATCCCCCTTAGGCCTTGAATCTTCTGTTTTCTGTTGCAGCTTCCCTGGTTAGGAGCTTGAGGCCCTTCCAGGTCTGCTTGCTCACATATGATGGCTTCAACATTTCCTGCCATGTGGGAAAATATTTGGTTGTTTCCTAAGCCTTGTTAAGGCACAGGGGGCCTTTGTAAGGCAGATTTAGGCATCCCACAGATACGGTGACTGATCATATGTCCCTATTTGCTTGTGACTGCATCAGTTTATGTTTGTCCTGGCATAATTATGAAGAGCTCTTCCTTTCATTTTCAAGAGTATCCCAGTTTAGAAAGTAAATTTTGTGGTCTCCTGCGATCGTCAGTGTTACGTGTCTGCTTGATGAGGTAGGCTGTCATCCCCAGTTATTCCATCAAACACTAACCCAGGTATGATTATGAAGGTAGTTTGTAGATGTAGAATGAAGTCTATAATCAGTTTACCTTAAGTAAAGAAGATTGTCCTAGATAATCTGGGTTGGCCCGATGCAATCAGCCAAAAGGCCTTACTCGCAGACCGCATGTTTCTCTGAAGGAGAAGAAATTCTGCCTGTAGACGGCGGCCTCAACTCCAGCCTTCCCTTCTTGACACCTGCTCTGAGCATTTCAGACTTGCCTTGCCAGTTCCAACCATCACAAAATTTCTTGCAACGAATCTCTTACTATATATTCCCTATGGGTTCTTCTCTGGTGGAATCCTGACTGGTACGTCTCCCTACCCATAAAGCCATGTCTATCTGCCACAGTGGCCCAGGGAACTGCAGTGAGGTGGGGTTCCCATCTTCCAGGGCCTGGAAACAGGGGGCCTTGGGGTTGTGGGGGATTTTGGGCTGTTATGATCATTGGGGATACTATTGAGACTTAGTGCACAGGTGCTAGGATTCCAAATGCCCTTCTGTGTATGCACAGCAGCCCTGCATGACAGAGAGATGTCTTACCTAAAACTCCGTAACACCCCATTTACAAACACTGGGGCTTTTGCGAAAGGGGAATGATAAAAAGAGATAGTGGCAAGGGAGTTAAAGATTCCGGCAGAGGGTGGCAGACGTGATAGGCCATGGACCTCAGTGGATAAGGAGGGACGTGAGGAAAGGCAAGCAGTCACAGGGTTCACTGCACGGGAGGTCCCAACGAAGTTGAAAAATCATCCTGGAGGGAGGCAGTGAATAAGCGGTTGCATGGAGAAGCGGTTGTTATCGTGAAGAGCGATGCTGGAATCAGTGGTTTTGAAAGGGAAGCAGTTTCCATCAATGACAGCCTGTGTGTGACCATGGAGACGTGTAGTAGAGGTGAGTAGAGAAAGCCATGTAGTCTCTATCTGTACAACTACGTGGATTTGGTGCCTGCCCCAGAACTTGTCCGTCTCTGTCCCTCTCTGAAGGATGGAGGGTCCAAAGGTCCATGGTCACAGGTGATAGATGCTGTGTGATATTGTTGAGACACTGTGGGCGAGCATGGACGTGGTCAACCGTGACAGTAAAACTTACTGAGCCTCTGTTGAATAGGGGGGATTGTTTTGACTCTGCTCCTTTTACTTGGAAGACAAAGCAACATATTGTTTAGGCTTCTTTCTGCATTTCTTCTCGGCTAAACTTTGATGGCTCTTACCGTGAGCTTTGTGTGTCTAAGGAGAGCACAGTTGCCTCAGAGCGATGGTTAGGTGGTGTAATTTATGAGCTCATTGTGCAGTGTCAAAACAAAATTGTAATAGTTTTCTTCATGGCCAATGAAAGCAATAAGGATTGTTACTTCATTTCTCAGCTGGGGAACTAGGTGCAGAGAAGACCAGTGACTAAAGTGAGATCACACAGCAAGTCAGTTGAAGGACTGGCTCCCAAGTGGCAGTTGTCTAATGGTGATGGCATTTGAGGGCTTTACTAGAAGCTAGGGCTTTGCATGGTTTATTTTAACTATTCCTTACAACTATCCTATCGTCACTATCACCATCATCACCACTATCATCCTATCATACTCATAGTCATCATCACCATTGCCATCACCATCATCATCATCATCACCGTCGTCTCCACCACCATTTCAATCCACAAATTATAGGTCAAAAAGCAACCAGTGTACAAAAACGATTGAATCATTTTTTTTTCGGAGTTAGGTAACGAACAAATGGTGGGATTTGAACCCCAGGCACCTGGCTCTATAAAGGGCACACCGAGCGCCTGTCTAGCACTCCCCTGCTAGGTCCTGCCTCCTTGTACTAATTCACTGCCCGTCTATAGGCAGTTACCTTGGCCGGGGGCTGTGTTAGGTGAGAGTGGAGAGCATATGGAAAGTACCAGAGGAAGTGATAGGAATGGATGGGCTGTGTGCACGGGAGTGACGCGAGGTTGCTTTCCTGGTTGTTGCAGAGCAAATACAGTGTTACCGTGTGTGAGCATCTTCTGTGTGAATGCTAAGACTGTGATTTGTGGCATTGTGACATGGCCCACAAGGAGGCCAAGGCTGAGGTGGCCTCCTTCTGGGTAGGCATAGTCTTTCTTTGTAGGGTGAAATCTCTTAATTTCGAAAGAGAGAGATTCTTAGCCAGGAACCAAACCAGGAGGATGGAGAGAACTCAGCCCTCTCTTTTTGCCTAAGCTCTGAAGAATGATGATGTCTCGGATTAGCCCCCTGCACGGTGGGTGTTGAGAATGGTGGCTGTCATGCCGAGATGAAGGAGAGACAGGAAGGAGGCGAGTGCTATGGTGATCTGCTCACTGAAATGGAGTGAGCAGTACTTTGTGAGACAGATGACCTAGATTTCCGGTATGCTTTGTGCTTTTCCATTTTGTTATCCCCAGTCATTAGGAAAGGTTTTTGAATTGTTCCAGCCCATAGCCAATTGTGCTGCCACGTATAAAGAAAAGAGGGAACTCGTGAACACAGTTACAAAGTGGGAGCTATAGTGTCCCTTTGGAACAAGCATGAAATTTGGCCAGGAAGTCCAGCAGGGAAGCACAATTTCTGAAATAGAGTCCTGATGTCCCAACAAGCTCTCTCTTCAAAAGAGTCACCTTTAGAGTCACACCTGGAGATTTGAAATTTTGTCTTTCTGATGGTGGTGTCGTGTCTTCTTTGTCTAGGCTAAGCCCTGCGTCTACCACTCCCTGCTAAGTTGTTCTTTTGGAGGAGTGAGTCGCCTAGAACTGCAAGGGCATGCTTCTGTGCTCTGATTTTGACAGTCATTAACAAAATCCCACAGGTGTTCACCAACCCTGCTCTCTGGCACTGGTGCTGTCAGAGAGGCTGAGTGCAGAGATTTAAAAAATGTACTGACTTTCTTATATAATTTCATAACACTAAAATTTTGATGTGGAAGAAAATTTACCCACAATCCTGCTACCCCAGCACATTAAACTATTTTCACATTTTGTGTCATAATAGTCATAGGAAAAGTACAGTTTAGAGGTCTTTGTGTGTGTGTGTGCACGTGTGTGCGTGTGTGAGTGTGTGTGTGTGTGTGTGTGTAGTTTTTGTTTTGTCTTTCTCCACTATAGGAACAATATGCTCCAGATTTTTCTGGAACAATCTTGTTTTCATTTATTTCTGATTTTTTTTAAAAAAGACTAATTATTAAATGTATAACAAAATAAGAGTTAGCCGTGAACTTTGTAAGACAATAGGGATAAATTCATGCATTAGGAAGAAATTCTTTGTCACACTGCTGTATTTTTGTATTCATTTTTTTTCTGTATTTCTTTTATATTTATAACGCAGTGATTCTCAGCTAGGCCGTGATTTTGCCCTGCAAGGGATATTTGGCCAGGTCTGGAGACATTTTTGGTTGTCATGACGAGGGGATGGTCCTACTGGCATCTAGTGGGTAGACAGCAAGGAAGCTGCTACACATCCTACAATGCACAGGATGGAGCCCCCCCCCCAAAGAATTATCTGGCCCAAAACGTCAATAGCCCTGAGCGTGAGAAGCCCTGTCACATTATAAAATGGGGATTTCATAGTTCTTTGAGTGGCTGCCTGGTTTACTTAAGCACGCCCTGCTCCCTTGGCAGGACACTGGTGTCTGCACGCTCTCAGTGCTGTGGTGAGCGTCTTCAGGAGTCGACCTTTGCTCTGGGCGTGCAGTGGGTTATTTAAAGGGGGTTCCAGCTGCTCCCTGGCTTCTCTGGGTTTGGGACTCATCCTTGGACCTGGTGGGCGGGCAGGGCTTTTCTGCAAATATTAGGTTGTCGGAAAAGTCATGACACATTTTTGCAACAAAAACCAGAAAAAAATGCATCATGACTTTTCCGACAACCCAATAAATAGTATATGCTGTTTGTAGTTCTGATGACTGAAATTTGGATGTATGAACTCCCAGGCAGCAGGAGAACAGTGGAGCAGGCGTGAGACTGGGAGGCAAGGCAAAATCTTGGGGCTAGTGGGACTCAGGGACCTCAACAGTGAAAGGGACTCATGCTGATTCGGAAAGCATCCTCTTAGGTGAGGCAGTGCGGGCTCACCTGTACCCGGCTGCACCCAGCTAAACCCACAACTTCCTGCACACTTTCTACCCACCTTCTCTGCCTATATTTTTCTTTAGTACTTGTTGCTGCTTTGTATGCTACCTATTTTACTTATTTATCTTGTTGATTTCTGTCTCTCCCTCCATGGGGACAGGGATTTGAATACCGCCGTGTCCCAGCATCCAGAACAGCTCTGGGCTCATTGTAGGCACTCGATGCCTATTTGCTGAACAAATGAGTGGATAATTCACAAACACACCAGGGTGTTTTGCTTCCAGTAGAGCTGGTTTCTTGTTTCATTCTCTCTTTATTTCACTTAGGTTTCTCGCTGATGTGTGTGTGTGTGTGTGTGTGGGGGGAGTATGTGTTGTTGAAGGGGAAGAAGAGAGAGAGAGAGAGAGAGAGAGAGAGAGAGAGAGAGAGAGAGAGAGAGAGAAAGAGGACCCAGGTGACAGGACCCCACACTCCGTGGGTGACAAGGAGAGAGGCTGCGAGAGGGATGTGTGGACAAGAACTGCTGTAGATTGGGAGCCACTGCCAGCATTCCTGGGCTGTGACTTATCTGAGAGCTGTGCCCTATGTCACAGGGGCCACACTGGGTTTCCTTGTCGGGTCATCCTGGATGCTGCCGGGTTTCCTTATAGCCCCATCCAAAGATGGCCGCCCCATTGGCCAGCGGCCACAGAGCCAGCCTTGGGGCTCCTCCCTGGGACTCATGATGGGCTGGATTCCAGGGCACCTCCAACCAGACATCTGTGGCTTCCATGCTGGGGTGAGGCTCCTGGTCTGAAGGCTCACAGTCACATTTGATGTAATGTTTCTGAAATTAGGTACATTCTTGACGCATTAAAAATGAAAGCGACTGCAAACAACCTCTGAGCCTGCATAGCCACATCTTTATGAAAACACCACCAATCCCAGCTAGATGGGTGGTAGGCGTGGCGAGAGGCCATCTGAACCCACCCAGGTGATCGGTGACGGCCCCACCTCAGGCTTCTGCAGCCTTGCAGTTGGCAGCTTAGGAGGCTGGCGTTATGTTTCATGTCACCCAAAGGCAGGTGAGCTGAAGCTGGGTCTCGCTGGCTGCCTCTGCAGCTGCCAGTCCAATCAGGGGGTTCTTCCCGCCTCGGCTTGGCAGCTCGGGTTCTTGAAAAGCAAGTGACAGGGGCAATAATATGGACTTGGCAGAGCAAACCCAAACACACTCTGAAAGGCACAGCTGGGCCAGGCTCAGCAACTGTATTCATTAGGCAGTTAATCTTGAGGCTGTCAGTACCGGCCACAGGAGCAGACCCAGGCAGGAAAGCAGTGCTTTCAACCATTCAATCCAGCCCCACAAGGACTGCTGAGCTCGTGCTATGCATGGGGTGCTGCGAGTGGCTGCAGAGCAAGCAAAGGCGAGAAAGGGAAGGTTCCTGCCTCAAGGAGCTTACCTCCCAGCTTCTTTAAGAGCCACGCGAGGCTGGCAGCGGAGGGCAGTAGGGTTCAGAGATAGAAGAGAGAATAGCCAGTTGAAAAGTCAGGGTAGACTCCATAGAGGACAAGTGCTGAAGTCTGGACAGAGTTCGTTCCTTCCCCCCTCTCTTTTCTCCTTCTTTCCCTGGGTAGACAGAATAATTACCACCCCCTTCCAAACGTCCATGTCTTAACCCCCAGAAACCATGAATATATCACCTGCTATGGCCCAAAGGACTTTGCAGATATTATTAAGTTAAGGATCTTGAGATGGGGAGATTTGTTTGGATTATCCAGGAGGGCCCTTAATATAACCACAAGCACCCTTATAAGAGAGAGGCTGGTGGGAGAGAGAGAGAGAGAGAGAGAGAGAGAGAGAGAGAGAGAGAGAGAGAGAGATTTGAAGGTACTGTGCTGCTGGCTTTGAAGATGGAGTGTGAGGCCATAAGCCAAAGACTATGGGCAGACTGTGGAAACTGCAAAAGACAAGGAAATGCCTTCTTCCCCTTGAAGCCTCCAGGAGGAATGCTGTCCTGTTGACTCATCTGGACTCTGATCGCCAGAACTATCAATTTGTCTGGTTTAAGCCATTAAATTTGTGATCATTTGAACAGCAGTGTGGGAAACACATATACTCTCTTTCTCCTTCCTTCCCTAGCCCTCTCCCTTCAGTTTCTCCTTTTCTCCTTCTCTTCTTTTCCCCTTCTCTCCTTTTATTCTCTCTTCTCATCTCATTTCCCCTCCTTCCTCTCTGCTCCCTTCTTCTCCTTTCTCTTCTCTCCTTTCTTCTTTCTCCTTTCCTTTCCTTCCTTCCTTCCTTCCTTCCTTCCTTCCTTCCTTCCTTCCTTCCTTCCTTCCTTCCTTCCTTCCTTCCTTCTTTCCATCCATTACAAAAGTAAGACATACTTATTTTTCTGAATTGCAAACAATGCAGATGTGCCTAAAGTAAAAAAGGAAAGATCTCCCCTGTGATCCGGCCTCACAGCTTCTTGGTGAGAGGCACAGAGGTTCAGAATTAAGTGCCTGGGTTCACATGCTGGCTGTAACTTGCTCCCTGCATGATATGAGGCAAGTTATTGACCTTTCTCTGCCTTGATTTGCTCATCTTTAAAAGGTGGAAAAGGATTATTAACTCAGTGCTTTGGAAGAGTAAGCACCTGTTGCATGTCAGCTGTTGATATCTTTTTAACATCTTGTTTTATTCTATGTAAACATATATGAATCCATTTATACAAACAATATAGAGGGACGTGATTTTACTAAAATGCTATATGATGTCATACATATTATTCTGCAGTGTGAACAAGATTATTTTAGGCAGGGTTATGGGTGAAAGAGAGGATTCCAGGCACACTGGTGTATAAGCAGAAACACACTGCTGAGAGAGTATGGAGAGTGTTCAGAAGAGAATAAATAGAACAGATAGTTTGATGAGAGAGAGAGGGAAGAGAGGAGAGAAAAGAGAGGGAAATGGGAATGAGTGGCTAGGGCCAGATTGTAGAGGGCCTCGATTGGGTCTTGAGTGAAAGGGATGCACTAAAGATTTCTGATCAAGGGTCGAAGAGTAAGAAGGAATGAGAGTTGCTCTTAGGGAGGCTCCTCAGGTGACAGAGCAGGGTTAGGGTGATGTGGAATGAAAGATAGGTAAGGACGCGATAGCAGGTTGAGCTAAGAGGAAGGATGGCAGTGGGAGAGGAAGGTATGGGTGGCTTTAGAGACAACATGAGAGGGTAACTTCCTGAACTAGACTGTGGGCTGAAAGGGGTGGGGTAAGATGAAGTCAACGTGGCTGTGAGGTTTTCAGCACTGGGCACCAGGTAGGATGGTGGTATTAAAATCTTGAGTGTCATACGTGGCTTCTTTCTGTCACTGCCAACATACAATCAATCAATACAATAACATCATTAAATTCTGCTGCCTTAAGTTCTCTGAATTGCTCACACTCATCCATTTGTACTTATTGTCTAAGACTTCATTTAGGCAACCTGTCTTTCAAAAAAAGGTTCTAGGCTCCTTTCTCCCCAGTCTGGGTTGGGTTTTCCTCGTAAGTGCTTCTCTTCAATGCATACTCTTTTGTGTGTCTCTCTGCACTTCCACATAGCTTCACAATGACCTGATTATATGTCTGTCTCTTCCATTCGATTATGAAGGCCTCGAGGGAAAGGATGGAATCTTATCAATCTTTGCTTTTTCAGCGCGCAGCACATTACCTGCTGGTCCACTCAAATTTGTGTTGAAGGAAAGCATGGATGCCATTTTCAATATGTTTGGCTAGGACATCTAGGTGGAAAGACCCACAAGGCAGCTAGAAATATGAGTCTGGGGCTCCGGGCAGAGGTCAGAGGTGCAGGGACAGATTGTGATTCTTCTGCAAAGAGGTAAGGCAATGAGCCTGGCTAGAGGAGAGGATGGTGGGACCCGGAGGAGCTCTCAGATTTGTGGAGTGAAGGGAAACCAGTGAAAAGCATTAAAAAGGTATAGTTAGAAAGGTGGTGGGACATCCAAGATGGGGAAATAGCAGGAAAACTGAGAGGTTTTGAAAAAGGGTCAATTGGTCAAATGTTATGTGGGGGTCAGGGGATGAGGAGCAAGGAAAGGTGTTTCTGAGGGTGTTTGGAAGGTCACCCCTGAGCCTTGTGAGACGAGGAAGGTAGCAGGCCAGGTGATAAGGGACTAAAGAGGACTGAGCGGTGAAGCAGTACAAATGCTGGTGCCTCTTTCAATATGCGTGGAAAGGAAGGAAAAGGAGGAATATAAGACTAGGACCTGAGGGAGAAGCCGGGTGACTTAGCCTGTTGCAGGCTGAGTGGGAGGTGCTGGTAGAGACTGGGAAATTGAAAATGGAAGCAAGTGAGGGGATAAGGGGATAATGTCTGCAAGAAAAGGCACTTCCTCACTGGGAGAGGCATGGAGAAGGAGAGGGAAGTGAGACAGGGATTTTTCAGCAGGAAGGAGCCAGATGGTCTCTTGGTCATATAGGAGACGAGGCCATGTTCAGGGACAAAGGGTGTTGGGGGTGGGTTTGGGGGCCGGAGAGAGGCAAGACTTTTCTATCAGTCATTTTAGGGATTTTAAGAAGGAATGACAAACACAGCCCTCACCCCTTGGATTTTGATGGGCCCCAGTAAGAACTCGCTTTTCCAGCTTGTTCAGCAGCAGGGGCTCAGGATCAGGGCAAGGACAGGGCATTAGGACTGGGCAGGCGAGCTACAGAAGGACAAGGCAGGATGGGTGTGGGGAGGCACGGAAGCACATGGTCAAAGTGGCTGAGCGTGGATTCCGGGCTGCGCTGAGGTTGGAATAAGGATGAGACATAGAAAACCAGAAAACCAGAGTGAGTTGATCACTGCAGCTCATGAGAGGTTGGTCATGGGAGCAGAACTCTAGGACATTGGGCAAACGTCCCCGCGCCTGCCTGCATCCCCGTCCCAGCTGGACACAGCAGCACACAGCAGTACTAGTGCCATCTCATTCCTCCTATTGGGTTTGGAAGGAAAAACAATGCCTTATAGAAAATGTCTGTGGGCCCCTTTGCCCCGCTAAAGCCTCACACCCCCTGCTTCCTGGTGGCGTCTGGGAGCTCTATGGGCTGACCTCAGCTCTTCTTTGTCTGTTCTCACTCGCGTTTGAGTCTGGAAGATGCTGAGTCTGTGGGTTTCTCTCTGTGGCTTATGTTTCTGTGTCTGTGGTTCCTCTCTCCTTTTCTCCCCTGCAGTTTGCCAACTCCAAGCATGGTACTGGGCAACTCAGGGAGCTTCCACACCCCTGGGGTTGCCAGGTTAGGAAGCCAGTATGGTGCAACACCATGCTCTGAAACATGACCTCTGTCCCTTGGTAACAGCCATTGTGGGAAGCGATTTCCTCTTTGGGGTCTGGTAGTGGGGCATTTGGGAACCGATGAGCAGCCTACAAATATCTGCCCCCAAGATGGAAATCTGATTGGCTGATTGACCAGAAGGGGTCAACAAATCATGCATTTGTATTTCCCCCCTGGGGAAGTGGGGTCATTGACTTCAAGTCATGAATCCTGCCCATGGTTACATCATCTGGAATTAAACAGGCCTGTGAGTGCCAGGAGGCAGTCAGGCAGAAGCTGTGGGGCGTCTCACCACCCCCCGTGCTCTTGGGTCCCGTAGCTTCTTCCCACTCTGATTTTTATTTTTATATTTTTTTCCTCTCATGCTTTTAAATTCCTCCTGGGCAGGGCCCAAGCTGCAAGCACCAAAGCCAGGTCCTATTTGTGGACGCTTTTGCTTAGCGGGCCCCTCCTGGGAGGAAGTGGAGGAGGAGGGCCTGCTCCGGGTCCTGACAATCTTTGTTCTTAGGACTCGGCCTTACTGTCCATATGGGCCCCTTCTTTCGTCTCTCCCACCGGCTGTCTCTGCCCTCATCCTGCTGTTCACTTGACTGGCTCCTCACCTGATGTGCAGACACGTGAGGGGTTGGAACCCTAGCTCCCGTGTCAAAGTGGGCTGCGTTCTCAGAGCACAGATGATTCAGAGAAAGCCTCTGTCTTTAATTTTGCCTATTCTCTCCTTTCTATTGATTCCTTGTGTCTCACTGATTATTTGATTTGGGGGTGGATTCTGCAATTACCTTGCCTATTTTCTGAGCCACACAACACAGGCAGACGTGGGCTTTATCTAAAGCCTGAATTATCCAGGTGATGCCATCCCCGTAGACTTAACCTTGGAGAAGACAGGACCTGGGGAGGCATGCAAGGAGACCCCGGTCCTAGAGCACGGTGCGTGGAGGACCCTGCTCTGGCCAAAGCTTGGAGATCGGAGCACATGTGGCAGAACAAGGACTTGTCTCTGCTCCAGTCTTGGCCTGATTCACTTGTCACTTTGGATTATTTCCCTCATACCTGCACGGGGAGGCAGCATCATCAGCTGCACTGGTTCCCAGCACGCTCTGTTGTGGCATGAAACACAAACACCATTTCCTTTCAGCTCTGGCTTTTGCAGGGCCTGCCCGAATGCATTTGCCTTGTCTCCGAGCCTGGCACTTTAAAACAAATGAAAGGACCCCTGAATGACACACACAGCACACATAGTGGGCGGGCCATTGGCGGGGAAATGGTTGCAAGGAGAATCGGTACTTTATGAATATTCACTGAAGTGTAAACCTGCACATTGCTTATCCACTTTTCTGCATTCTAATTTGCCCATGAATGCAAATGAGTCCTGTTTAAAATAGAGAGAGGGTGAGCGGGCTCCTTGCACAACACCTAATTGAAAGATGTTTGTACATCATGTCTGATATTTAGTAAACAGAGAGACAAATCCAATCGGTTTCCAAATGAGACCTCTGAAACAATAAAAAATAATGATGACAAAAACCTGGAGAGTAGGCATGTGCAGAACGAAGTGCTTTCCTAAAAAGGGGGACATAATGACTCAGTCTCAGGGTACAATTAGTGTCCTCATTATACAAACGTGGGTTTTGCTTATCTCGTCGGTAAACCGTCTGTCAGGATTTAGCTGTCTGGAAGAGCCACACAACAGAGGGGCTGTGTCCTGCACTTGGGGACGGCAATGGATGGTCCTGTGGGGAGAGGGGCCCAGAGAGATGGTACTTTGGGAAGTCCCTTCATCTTTCTTTTAGACTGACAGATGGTTTCAGTCCACGTTGGACTGCCTGCTGCTGCTTTCAGTGCAAGAGTGTTACCTTTTTGGATTCATGAAAGCCACTCAATCAAAGATAAAAAGGCAGGCCAGTGTGAGGAATCAATAAAATCTCTACTTTCAGCTGGAGTGTCTAATAGTAATTCTTCTCGTGTCACTGCCTGGTTAAACAGTCATAGTCCTGCTAAAAGCCCTGTAAGACATAATAGATTCATGTGGCTTTGCTCTATTGTAGTGCATTTGGCCTGAAAAGGGGGGAAGGGGCTCCTGTTTTTCTAAAACAAACCAGACACTGAAGCGTTGTGTATGAAAATGTATTCACCCACTGCGGGCGGGCGCCTCGGAGCGGAGGGGCTTCCTGGGCTTGTGGAGCTATTTCCAGACATCTGGTATATTCATTGCAAACCTTCCTTCGGAGATGTTTTAACACCGATCCCAAGTCGCTCTGCTTACATTTAAATGTGTTTTTTGGTGGTGGTTATTCTGGGGAAAATCATAAAAACAAGTGCTTTTTGTTTCAAACCGAGCCAGTTGTACACTTTGAGATCTGTTCCTGAGAAGTTGACAGCAAATGTCACACGTCAGAGCTGAACTAGGGCGTACCCAATGGCTTGGTCATGGCGGAGAGTCTCAGGCACAGTCTTTGGCGGTGGCTTCTCATGGAATAGGTTGGGGGTGGGGTCAGGGTTTATCTTAAGGTCCTTGAGTGGCAGCATGGTTAAAATCTACGTGCAATGCCATCACTCTCCCCGCTGACACACTCACGGGCCCTGGAATGGCCCCAAACCCACAGCCTACATGGCAGTGAATCATAGAGATGTCGGGACCTTTTCTTTCCAATCCTTCGTCCTCCAGTCATAGAGAGAAAAAAATGAAGCATTTGTGCCTGAGTTGAGCAGCATTAAATGGAATTGGCTGGGTCACCACCCACACAGGGATGTCCAGGGATTCTGAGTGAAAGCGAATCACAGAGCATGTTACTTCGCCATCTGGGGCGAGAAAGAAGTGATGGGACAAGTGGCACTTTGTTGGCCACTCCAAGCAGGCTCTTTGATCAGGAGTGGCCTTTGTGCAGGCTTCTGCTGACCCCTCCTCTCCCACGTCCCTCCAAACCAAGGCCACGTCCCACCCTTCGCTTCCCTTGGAAGGTCTGTCTGCTGCTGTGGGGCCGAGCCTGAATCTTTTCTGGTATAACGTGGCAGACTGCAGAAGAGAGAAAAATATCATTGTCTTTCCCTTTTTTGCCCCCTCTCCCCCCTCCCCCCGGGAAACCCCAGCAGATGTAGACAAGACTTTAATAGCTACATAAAGAGAAATGCATGACAATCTCATTATGGGAGCCATAATGGCCTGCTGGAGGGTCTCAGAGAGGACCATATATCAACGTCTAGTTCGTTACGGCCTCCCTAACGATGGCAGTTTGCCCCTACCCATAATCATCCATTCATCGCCCATTTGACCTGGTTCCCAGTACTACGTTGCCCTCCCTCGCGTCAGCCTCCCTTGGAGGCCCTCTGCCATTGCTGACACAGCCCTTTAAGTGCGGTGACAATCATAAAAAAGCAGTTAGTGGGCCACCCCATGGCTTGCCCTGATATGGCACATTAAGGTTCTTTCTTTTCTTCTCCCAGCAGTCCTCAGTCACACTCCATCCCGAGCCCAGCATCTGCAGGAGGTCAAGGTGCTGGGAGTCCAGAGATTTCCAACCATCTGCCGAGGAAACAGGAAACCAGGGACGGAGGAGGGAGGAGAAGGACCTAAATGATATTCTGAAGACCTTCTTAAAGTTATTTATCGCGAGCGAGGGCAGGAGAATCCTTATTAATGCTATGGGCCCATTGTTTTCCTTATGTGCCTCAGAGGGCCCTGGACATAATTAAAGTCGAGGCGGAGTTCATTTTTCCCCTTGGAGGCTTAAATAGCCTGGAGTCATTTCCCATTCCTCCCTTCCCACTAGTGCCAGTCCTCCCTAGCTGCTGAAAAATTCAACATTCCTACAAACGACAGTACTTTGTAAAGGTCACACGCCAGTTAATCTGAACCCGGCCTGGCGCCATGCTCTCGGTAGCCGCTGCCATGGCCATCCTGCCCGGTGACAGGGTTGGGGGGGGAGGCTGCCTGCGGAGGACGAGAGGGGCACGATGCAGGCGCGCAGAGCTCTTTAAATATTGCCAAGCGTTTCCTGCATCAGCATGATATTTAAAGATTTTTGTTCCACCTGCCTGCGAAATACAGAGTCCAGCCGAGAGGCAAGAAAATGAATATGGATTTCTTGCCCTTTCAGTGTATTCACTCCAGAAAATAGCCATTTCTTCTTTCCTTTTTTTTTTTTTCTTTTTTCTTTTTTGCCAAGCCGGGGACTGCAGGCTTCAGGCAGCCATGATTACAATCATGCATCATGAATGAAATGTGCCATTTGGAGAAAATCAGCCACTCATTCCATTTCCAAACCCCCTACAAATCAATAGTGCTAGCAGAGTTTTCAGGCTGATGTTGTGCTTGAGCGGAAGGACTTTCTCAACATACTTCTGACACTCAGAGTTGCCAGGGGCAGACTCTGTGCCTGGGGCTCCAACAAGAGGATTATCAGCCTCCAAAAGCTGGGTCTGGTTTAGCATGTGACCAGGGAAACAAGACGGTGGGGATGGGAAGCACCCTAGCAGAATCAGAAGCCGTGCTCCTAGCTTGAGTGCTGCCTGAACTAGCTTTTAAAATAATCCTTGGGCCGGCTGAGTGGCTCAGATGGTTAAGAGCTCTCTCAAGAGTGTGAGCTCTGAGCAACAGCGGTTCGAGTCCAGCCCGAGCTGAGCAGCCGCTGAGCTGCCAACAGGTAGCAGGATGGCTCAGCTAAAAAAAAAAATAAATAAAAAAATAAAAATAAAATAAAATAATCCTTGCACTCAAAAAACATGACTGGAGTGCTTTCTGTGTGCCAGGCACTGTGCTAAACTCTGTGATATAAGAGCAAACAGGGCAGATACAGGCCCTGGTTTCATGTGGCTTCTAGAGTTTAATATGGGAGACAGATCAATCATTGGGCCATTGCAATACAGTTGTGATAAATCTTGGCACATTGGGAAAATTTTCATCTCTCTGGTTTCCTGGTTTTTGTTTTTTTTGTAGGCAAAATGTAGAAGTTTAAGAAGGTAAACTCTCAAGGCATTCTCCCCTTCCAGGATCCTAATCAATCAGTAGGGTTATCAATCAGACATTCCACTGTACCTTGTTCCGGGGGCCAGACAAGGCTCTTGCTCCCTTTGTTGTCAAGGTCACCACAAGACACAAGACTCACGCAGATGGCACGTCAACTCACAGTGGAGGTGCCAGATAAATGTTATGGACTTTGAGAGTTTCGGGCAGAAAGTTCCTTGGGAATTCGGAGGAGGGAGAGACAGCTAAGTGCCTTGCCAATGCCAAATACACTTTTCTCTGCACCTTCTTAACCACTCCCGGGGCTCCCATTACTTATGTATGGAAGAGACTCCTAAATTCAGGACTCCAGCCCAGATATTTCCCGTGAGATTTTCCCTCGCGCTTTCCCCTCTCCCTGGCTCATCCCTTGGCTAACTCCTGCTCATTTTCCATCTCCCAACTTAAGTAGCATTTGCTCCAAGAGGCTCATTCATCCCTTTGAGACAAATTAGGTCCCCTGTCACATGTTCCTGGGGCACCCTGGTCTTTATCATAGCACTTCCTACAATTGTTTTTTTTTTTGTAATCGTTTAGTCAACTCTCTTCTCTACAAGTCTACAAGATCCTCGAGGGTCAAGGGCAGGGGCCACGTCTGTCCAGCTCACTGTTTTTTCCCAGGGCCACTAGACTGCTTTGCATTTTATTGGTGTTTAGTAAGTCATTTATTATATAGATGGATGGCTATCTAATTCTTCTACAGACTAAACCTACTTTAAAGCATGCCTCCAGACCATCTTACCCTAGTTGGGTGGTCCGTCCCAGAGGAGGATACAAGTAAAGTGTCTTTGTGCCAATATGTTTCCAACAGGGTCTGGTGTCCTAGGCGGGGTTTTCTAAAACTCAGAGCTTGAGGCAAGGCTTAAGTGCTAATGTAATATCTGGGAGGTACAATTCCAGAGTGATGGAGGTGACAGAGAAGAGAAACGAGGCAGGAAGGATGGGAAGCAACTCAAGGTGACGTGCTACAGTGCTGACCCTGCTTCATGATGGCACATGTGCACCCACGACAACAACAAACAATAACTACCACCAAAACAATCATAGCCAGTTGCTCAGCAGGTATACCTGCTTAGCTGTGCAGGATGCTTTTCCACAGATGGAAACAGCCATTGCCTTAGAGCAGTCTTTGGAGGAGGAAGAGAAGGGAAGTTATCCTCCAGCTCCCATTGGTCAAGGGTAAGCCCCACGGGAACTTCCCTGTACTTATGGTTCATTTTATTTGACCCCCTTGAAAGCCACTGAGGAAGTCAGAGCTCATGCGCAGTGGTATGATATTTCATCTAAGTCACATATATGCAGAACAGAGAAAATATAGCAGGCCTGAGGTTGCTTTCTTAAAAAGGCCTGCTTGCAATGGTGGCCCTTGGTTGGCATCTGGAAATTTTCTGTTTTAGGAGGCTTCCCATCACTGTGCCTAAACATTTTTGTGCACGCGATGTGGTTTATGCCTAACACCTGTTTTCCTTCTGGGAGTCTAGAGTTTTGGTATATGCTGGCAGAGGGTATCTATGCGGCCAGTCCCCATAAAAACTCCAGGGCATCGAGTCTCTAATAAGCTTCATGGTAGACAACATTTCACAGTTACTGTCACAACCCCTTGTGGGTTATTGTCACAGCCCACTGCTAGAGGAATTGAATGAGTCCTGTGGGACTCCACTGGGAGAGGACTCTTGGATTCCTGGGCCTGGTCTCCCCTGGACTTCTCCGTATGTGCCTTTTCCCTTTGTTGACTGCGCTTTGTAACCTTTTACTGTAAGCAATCCTAGCCATGAGTATGACCACGTACCAGGGCCCTGTGATCCATCCTAGTGAATCACTGAACCTGCGGGTGGTCTTGGAGACTCCTGACACAGTGTATATGGCTGGTTGGCCTTGGGTGGGAGAACCAGGAAGGCCATGCAGAACTGGTTGGCCAAGGCAGAGGCTGAGGTGAAGCAGGAGGTTGAGGGCCCGGGGAGACAGGGGTGGTGGCTGAGGAGGTGCAAAAATGTGTCTGATACATGTAGCCAAAGAATTCAGATGCACCTTGGCGGCTGCCAGCTGTGCAGATGTGGATTAATGTTTCTTGGTCTCAGTTTCATTATGGATAAAATGGTGACAACTGTATTTACTTTGCAGAATTGTAAGGGATGATATAACATTTGACTTTCTTCAATCTTATTGACTTGCAGGAAAAGGCATTCTGACCCCTGGTCTTTAGCTGTAGTATTTGGATGGAGTGTGGGGGGAGGGGATGGAGAGAGTGGAGTTGCAGCAGTGGGTGAAGACTATCACTGTGTGTGGGGAGGAAGTCGCTATTT
Organism: Hipposideros armiger; assembly: GCF_001890085.2. Lineage (NCBI taxonomy): Eukaryota > Metazoa > Chordata > Mammalia > Chiroptera > Hipposideridae > Hipposideros > Hipposideros armiger. Next base: position 1,759,624 of record NW_017731490.1, on the reverse strand, counting down.
CTGCCTCCCTGATGTTGGAATGGAGTATTTGGAGCAAGATGCTACCTGGTTCTAGATGTTGATTTAGGTTTTGCTGGATATAGAAGTGTGTCCAAGGAAGTTCTCTTGGAGTCCAGCAGATTTTTAGACTGCCCAGATACTACTTTCCAGACGGTGGCCATCTTGGGCTTGACCTGGGACCAGCCTGAGGCCACACAGGACATCCTTAAGCCCCCATTTCCTCTATCAGTGAGTATTAAAATTATTTGGCTGCATGCAACCGACTAACTTAAGCAAAAACGCATTACTGGAAGGCTTCAGAGTAGCTTGCAAAGAGCAGTAGCTGAACAAATAGGCCTCAAGTAGGCAGACACCAGGGCGATTCTGGTGCCTCAGGAGTTGGGCCAGCGTCTAGAGTGATCATTGGTGGCAGTTATTATCCCTTGGTCCCCCTTTTTGTCAAAAATTCATGTTCCCCAAAGAGGGTCTGTGATTAGCCTTCCTGGAGATCTTGGCCACCCTGCTATTCAGGGGGAGGATTTCTGTGAGGAGCAGCTCCATTGAAAACATTAGGGGAGACAGCGTTCCCCAAACGAAAGAGGATGCCATTGCCAGAAGCGGGTAAGACGTTAACACAGACCTGCTTTTCTAACGTGGCCTCTGCGCTGTGCAACTCAAGTCACCAGGTTATAATTCTGCCTCTGTGATATCTGAAGCCTGGTGCTACCAGGGTGCCCTGGGGCTTTGTCAGGTTTGGTCACTCTTGAGGGTTTGCCATGTCTCCTTGGTTTCCCCATGCCCCCCAAACACGTTAAAAAACCATTTTGGGAAGGTCCCCTGTGGATGTTACTGACCTCTTGTTGCCACCTGAGGTTATAGAGGTTATTTGTAGAGCCTCGATGGTTTTGCCAACCTGGGTGCTTTTGTCTTTCATGCCTCTCCAAGCCATTGAAGATGCTCTACTGTCTGCTTAGTGTGTGTTTTCCTCAGCTAGAAACACCTGCTCACCTTCAAACTCCCGTGACAGCCTTTCTGAGAGCCCCATGCTCCCTGAAGTCATGCAGTGAGTGACAGAGGCTCATGGAGACCCCAGGTCCTCTGGCTTCCAGTTAGAGTCATTATAATAAAGTGGCTGCTAATTAGGGATCTGGGGTCAAACAGCCCTGGGTTTGAATCCCAGTTCTGGATTTACTGCACTAGATAACCTTGGGAATGTTACTTACCATCGTGGCGACTCGCTTTTCTCTTCCTTAAAGGGAATATGAACAGTACTCCTCTCATGGATTCTTGTGAAAATTAAATAAGATAAGGCGAGTAAAGTGGTTTGCACAATGGCTGACACAGTGTCAGTGCTCAATAAATGTTAGCTATTATTGTACTGTGTTCCTGTCTCAGGAAAATTATGTCAATGAATGAAAGTACAGAAAGGTTTAAAATCCTCAGGGGCAAGTAGAGTAACCACAATGTGCGAAGACTTGGAAAGCCCCAGGGAAGAGCCAGTGTTGAAAAGTCTGCTGCTGTGAAAGTTGTAAACAAATCTTAAAACACTAATTAGGCAGGAGCATAACCCACTCTCCTAAATAATGAAATATGTATGTGGTTGTTTGTGGTTCAAAATAGTAAACTCTAAATTAGTCGCTCAGAGCAGCATTATTAATAACGAAAGACAGTCTGCCAAGCAGTCAAAGTTGTATTTTTGACCCTCATGAATTTGGTAATAAGAGAAAATGTCCAAATCAGACTCTTTTGAGATTGACACGAATCACTAAGATGGCTTGTTTTTGTGGGAAGACGACTGGACTTGGAATTGGAACACCTGAAGTTGAGTGCGGGCTCTGTGGATTGTGTCAGCTCTGTGATCTTGGGGCAGACACAGCCTTTCTGGTTATTTCCTCACCTACGAAGTGAGAAAACACTCTCAGAGGGGCTGTGACTTTAGGTAATGGACAATCTACATGAAAGGACCTTAGACATTGCAAAATGCTTTCTCGACTATTAGGGGCAGTTTTATCCAAGATCATACTTACACAAACAAAGCACTCATTCATTCATTCCTTTGTCCTTTCATTAATTGATCAGCATCTGTTGTACACCTAGTGTGGTACGAGTTTCAACTGGGGATACAAATACAGCAGAAAATGTCACGTCCACTCTCTAGAAAACAGTAGTCTAGTTGAAAAGACAGTATACACAGCATATAAACCAAGGCAACTTTCTAAGCTGTTTCTGCATTTAAATCCAGGGGAATACAAAGTGAAAGATCAGGAATTACTCAAGAAAAGCCATCTTGAGGAAGGTGTTAGATTGTGTCCTGTGGTATAAGTCAGGGGTGGAGAGGACAATGTATATGACTGGAACAGAATGAGTAGGACAGATGAGGAAACAATAAAGGCATGTTTGGTACTGGTCGGTCAATCATTTGTCAGTGGCCATATTTGTGTTGGGTACCGGATGATTCCAGCATTGTCCTAGGAGCTGTGGAGGGATCGGGAGAAGGAAGAGGCTTGACTTTCATCATGCCCTAGGAGTATGCAGTCTATAAAGTACTAGGAGAGGCAAGAAAAAGGACTAGAAACCACCTGAAGGAGACAGGGCATGTGTTAAATGCTACATGTTGTTGAACTAAACCATAGGGTTTAGCCATTTCAAAAACCTGGCTGATATTTTTCTATAGAGGAAGACTGTACCTTTAAATCCACAGCTTAAGAAAACATTTCCGTTTGCCAAGTGTCTGCTAAGCCATCCTTAAAAAACATATGCAACAGCTTTCACCAGCCAGAGGCCCCAGTAACCAATCTCTGTCTCAAATGATAAATGACATTTGTCACTTGACAAAGCAAATGGCCTCGACCATTTGAGGACATGGTCCTGCTGTGCATAGCACTCCTGTTGAACCAGCCAAGAGCACCTTGAGGTGAGAAAAAGCATCTTTGTGCACAAGCCCTCTGGAGAGAGCGGGGAAATAAGCCACCTTTGCTCGGAAGGCAGTTTCCTCCTTAGGAGCTGAAACCCTGGTAGAAAGTAACTGGTCAGCGGGGCATTTCTCAGGTCTCGGGAGCCGGGTTAGCTGGGTATGGCTGGGACCGTGCTGATGGTCTTTGCCTATGTTTCTGCAGGGGTCTTTGCTCTTTTTTTGAATACCGTCTGGATCCTATTGTCTTAGAGCAGACATCAACGTGATGAGCAGGAGACAAAACCGAGGGGTACAGCTCACACTGACATCAGTAGCACAGTTGATGGTAGTGTGCATGGGTGGGGGGAGACAAGTCATTTTGGCACGTTGGGCCGGGGGACACTTTGTGTGGTTCTCTCTCTGGAATTGCAGGGTGTAACATCCCTGGTCCCACTCACTGAATGATAGCATCCTCCCTTCCCCATCCCCCAGTCATTGTGACTGTTAAAACCCTTCACACATTTCCAACCTCTGCTTCCAGGGTTTGTGGAGAACCCAAAGGTGCGTGAGGACGATGGATGCCTGCAGTAGGCCTTGTCCTCCACTGGGGGCCAGTCTGCTCTGCTGTTGTCTAGGAGCCTGGGTCAGGGCAGGGGCTCTGCCCTCAAAATGAGGTGGGGGTGGGGGTGGGGGACTACTGATCAGATTTGGTGTGTTCTCCACTCTGCTTTCTGAGCCAGGTGTTTCCTCCATACTGAGCCCTCTGGAAGAATCCGTCAGCTTTCCAGAATGAGGTGAGGGCATAGTGTTGGGATCAGGGGAGCTTGGGAAGACAGACAAAGACAGCCAGCCATTTAGCTATAGTGCACCTCAGTAGTCTCCTCCCTGCAGGCGGTTCCTCAGGAGAAGGGCTTTCCAATTTGATCCAGGCCAAGTTGAGGGCCTCAAGGTCAAGGGGTCTAACCACCTGTTCCTGTGTTTTCTAATATGTGGTCCATTGACCATTTGCATTACACTGACCTGAGGTACTTGTGGAAAATGCAGATTCATGGCCTCAAGACCTGGGAATCTGAATTTTCAACAAACACCCTCTGTGATTCTTAAGCCAACATTTCAGAGGATTAAGAATCTAGCCAATGTTTGAGTTCCCTCTATAAGAACCCTGATTAACAATCGCCTAGTCTCTGAAAATTTCTAGTGGGAGGAGGTCTCTCCCTCTCTGGAAGCAGCCCACTGCCTCCCTGGATAACTCCAATGCTCCACAAGCTTTCCCCAATGGGTAAAGTATGGTCTCATTGATGATGGGAGAACCCCTAACTCAAACTTTGATGTGTGTGTGTGTGTGTGTGCATGTGCGTGTGTGTGTATGTGTGTATGAATAAGTGAATTTGAGAAGGGCTTGAAAGGATACACCCTAAACTTAAATATGGCTCCTTATGGGAGGGAGAGTAAAATATGGGTTTGTGGGTGACTTACATGAGGACTTTTATATTCTCTGTATGTCTGGATTGCTTGAGTTTTTCTTGGACAATGTACATGTGAGGCGTGTAATTTAAAAAAGAAAAGACAAAGCAGCACCAACACTGACATTCTTTATATTGAGCCAAACCTGCTTCGCTCTATATTTTCCCCTCTGGTTCTAGGGAATCACAGAATGTCTGGTCAGGCTGCACAGAAGGTCTAGTTTCTGCCCCACCTGTCAACAGTTTTTGAGAGCTGTTTATTAAGCTTGTCCCTCCCAGGCGCCGGTTCTCTAGGCCAAATGGCCCTGGTTCATTGACCCCTGAGCCGTGATCTGGTGTGTGACTTTGCCTGGGAACTGCCCCTCCTTACCCGCCTGTGATGCTGTTCATCTTGGCTGCATTCTGTGAAAATTCTGTTCCGTGCTCTGTACTGAGAGCAATATTCAGGGTGTGCTGTGACCAGAACAGGGGGACTCGGACAGCCATCTCCATCTTACTAGGTCCGGTCTTTCCATTCATGCAGCTGAAGCCTTCTAGTCACAGTAATGACTCCCACTGAGCGGAGAGGCCGCTAAACTCCCGGAGCCTTGGTCACACTGGCTGCTGCAGGGGCTCATTGCACCGCCCTGTGCTGCTTTCAGCCGGCGTTCGGGGCGCAAGTAGAGAACCTTAAACTAATTCCTGTTACACTTCATCTTGTTAGGCTTGGCTCGTTGATCCAGGAGGCTGGAGCCTCTTTTCTTTCTGGATCTTGATTTCGTTCCCAGCAGAAACCTCCTTCAGCAAAGTTTGGTTTTATTTGACGGGTGGGGGCGGGGAACACCCCACAAAACCCTCTTTATTTTGAACAGGAGACTCTCCTTGAAAATCACCCCAAGCCTGGCATTTTCTAATAGCCTGAACAAATGCAGAACTTGCTGTCAGCTTGATTGGACAAGGCGCTACTCCGGGGCCGGCTACCTGTGGGCTCGGAAGGCAGGTCCCACGACATACGCCGCCGTGCTGGAAGGGAACCCTGCACACAGCAGGCCCCTTCCCAGACAGATGGGTGTCTCTCCTCTTTGGGAAGATCCCCTGGGAAGGCTCGACTGGGGGCATCTTCCTGAAATAGGATGACTGTGTATTGTGAATGGCTTTATTGCTCAGAGCATCTGGATGTGATGTGATAAACAGCATGATAAGTGGTTTTAATGCCTCTAGAATGGGTTGCCCAGAGAGAAGGAACAGAAAGGAGAATATTTATAACTTCCCTGTTGCTTGGAACAGGCAGACACCACCTGAGCGGCTCTTCATGCTTCTCCTGGTGGTAATTTCAGCACCATGGACCTGATGGGACTTCGAGAAGGGGAGGCTGGCTGCAGGTAGTGAGCTGGACGGGCAGTGTTTCTTTTCCATGTGCAGTTTCTCCCCATGCACATTGGGGATACGCCGTGCTAGGCACTGGGGCTAAGCAGCACGCACACCAGCCATGAGGCTCAGTCAAAGAGGCATATGTTGAAAAAGTGATCACTCGAATACAAGTGTAATCAGAAGAGCGCTCAATGCAACAAAGAGAACATGTTGTTGTGATGGGGAGCCTGATTCCAGCCTGGAAGATTGGGGAAGGCTTCTCGGAAGAGGGGGCTCTTCAGCTGAAATCTGCAAGTCTAGACTGAGGTCACTTGGTAATGTGGTAGAAGCTATGACAGGTGTGTATATGCTAAATACGTGCTAAGGCCCTGTGGCAGGTGGCGACATAACAAGGCCAAGGACAGTAAAGGCCAGTGTGTTTGAGTGAGCAGAGCGAGGAGGAAGCGTGTTGCAGAATAAGGTTAGACATGTTGATAACAAGCATGTTAATAATATTGATAATATTAATTGATTTTTTACTTAAAGTTCACCATGTTCTAGGCACCACATGAAGAACTTAATATGTATTAATTCATTGACTGTTTCTGATAGACTTATACGCACTCTTCTTACTTCTGCTTTACATAAGGGGAAACTGAGACATAGAAAACTTAAGTCACTTCTCCACATTGATAAGGGGTAGTGTTCTTCAGGGTCTTAGAGTTCCTTTTAGGGATTTTGTTCTCTGTCTGAAGAACTAGGAGATAATACTGAAGATTTTAAGCAGGGAAGAGGTTTGATAGGTTTTGTGTTTTGAGACTGCTCTGGCGGCTGGGTGGAGGATGGCTGGAGAGGAACAAGAGGAGAGAGGCAGAGCCACAGGATGCAGCTGTCACGGTGGTCTGGGTGCAAGGTGCCGAGAGCTTGGGCCAGCGCGCTGGCTGCGGTGATGGAAGAAATGGCCCGAGTGGAAAGGGAACATATTTTTCAAGTAAATCAAGACCTGGTAAGAGATTGGACAGGGGAAGAAGAAGAGGTCAAAGATGACTCCTATGTTCCTGCCAAGCCCAGCTGGATGGACAGGAAGATGACGCGTTCCACCTTTGGCACACTAAGTTTGATGAGCCTTTGGGAGAACCGGATAGGAAGTTGGACAAGAACTTGTGCTGCTCAAAGAAGAGGGCTGGACTCCGATTCTCAGAGTCAGTGGTGAATGGGTGGTGACTGACGTGGCAGCCTGGATGGGACTGCCTAGAGAGAGAGTGGAGTAAGAAACCAAGAGGACCGGGGACGGACCCAGCCCTCATGAATGCCAGCGTGTAAGGGCCAGATGAGGGGGGGGAGGCCTGTAAAGGTGACCAAGAGGTAAGTGGCCAGAGGACGGAACCAGGAGACTGTGAGGGCACAGTGTCCAGGAGAGACGTCGTTTGTGGGAGGGGCAGGGTAACTGGCGTTGGATGCTGCTGAGACGTCAGATAATACGAGGAATGGCGATTGTCCATGGTCTTCACCAATATTGAGACTGCCTTCGTTTCCTGGGGCTGCCATCACTGATTGCCGCAAACTGGCGGGGGTGGGGGCTTAAAACAACAGAAGTTTATTGTTTCTGGAGGCTAGAAGTCTGAAATGAAGGTGTCAGCTGGGCCATGTTCTCCCTGACAGCTCCGGGGGAGGATCCTTCTTTATCTCTTCCTGGTTTCTGGTGGTTGTAAGCAACACTGAGTGCTCCTTGGGGTGTAGGTGCGTCACCCATCTCTGCTTCCATCCCCACATGGCCTCTTCCCTGTGTGCCTGTGTGTCTGTGTCCAAATTTCCTTCTTTTTATAAGGACACCGCTCATAGTAGATAGGCCCACCCTAATTTAGTATGACCTTATCTGAACTTGATAGCATCTGCAATGACTATTTCCAAGTAAGGCCTCATTCCCAGGGGTTGGGGGTTAGAACTTGAACACATCTGTATGGGGGACATAATTCAACTGGCAGCAGAGGTCATTGGTAACTTTGAGAGCTGTTTTTGTGGCAAGATAAGGGAAGATGATGGGACTGTGTTGAGAAGGGGTTGGGAGGCGGGACATTAGAGTTAGCGCAAGGAAAGACAACACTTTCAAGAAATTTGGCTGACTGGGGTTTCCAGAGCACTAGCCCAGGATCAGAAAACCTTCACCTGAGAGCCAGCTCCACTGTGACAGGTGTGACCTTGGGTCAACCGCTTCCCTCCCTGAGCCTGTTTCTCATTGGTGGGATGCTCATGCCCACGCGACCCACCTGTGGAGTGACTTGGAGTCCTTGTGAGGCTCCAAGGAGATAAAGCCCGGGAGACTTTGCAGAGTCCAAAAGCTGTAAGGGCTGCAGGTGACTGTGATTATGTGGTTTTAGGGAAGACCCCTCCCCACATTGGGCCAGCTTGAGGCAGGGGCCTCAGGTGGAACGTCAGGACTGTGGAGCTTTCGCCCTGAGCCTGTTGACCCACCCAGACAGCACGGAGACCCACCTGCCCAGCCGGCTGCCGCTCCTCAGTGTGCTCCGAGCACTTGGCCTGGAGGAGCTGCGTGGTTGAGACTTGGTGGCACGGTGCTCCTCGGTCCTGGCCTGTAGGCTCATGTCAGTCTGGGGCCTTCCACACTCCGTCTTGGAGCCTCTGACACTGGCCCAGGAGCTGGAGCCTAGAGTCCTTGGTTCTTAGGTGCCAGTCAGGGGCCTGAGGGCTTTGCCTGCTGTAGTCTCTGGCCTTGTGTGTGTCACAGGGGCAGGCCTCTGGCAGCCAAGCCCTAAAAACTTCTGTAGGTTGACAAGGAGGGGGACACGTTGCCACAGGGGCTTGGGAAACTGGTTTATAAAGGTGGCAGCTGAGCACGCTGAGGGCAGGGGAGGTGCACGGCCGAGTCAGGAAGGAGAATCCTTGGCAGCGTGGAGCTTGGTGAGGGGGTGCAGGCGGCAGCATCACAGGGGAGTCGGACAAGCAGGCAGCTGTGGCAGGCTCTGGGCAGAAGGGCAGACCGTCCTCCCGAGAGAAGGAGCTGGTTGGCTGCAGGGGCTCAGTGGCTAGCGATGATTAATTTACTCCTTGCTGGATTTGTCAGGTGTCAGGGCCCAGGCACTGGGCTAGGTGGCGGGGGAGGTGGCAGGGCTGAGAGGCTGCAGCAGGGGGCGCTGGAGAGCAGGGACTCTGGGTGCCCCCCCCTCCCCGGTCAGGTTGGAAGAGGGGCGCATGGAGCAGGGTGTCTTAGCAGGAAGAAAATCTCCTAGCACAGCAGCCCTCGCGTGTGCAGGAATCACCAGGGAGCTTTTTAACATGCGGCTGTGGGTGCTGTAGATGAGGTGGGGCAACAGATTCCTGACAAGCTCCCAGGCGGTGCGGAGCTGCTGTTCCCTGGGCCAAACTTTGGGTAACAGGGGGCTTAACGGTCAGCATTTAGGGGAGTCTCATGGCATTCAACAATAGGGGCAGCAGCCGATGGTCCAGAACTGGGAATCTGCATTTGTCAGCAGTGACACTTTCTCCCTCCCTCCCTCCCTCCTTCCCTCCCTCCC
>NW_017731490.1:1723724-1750392 GCF_001890085.2 Hipposideros armiger | reverse complement strand
TCCCTCCCTCCCTCCCTCCTTCTCTCCCTCCTTCTCTCCTTGTGGAGCCACATGGTCTCTTGTCTGCATACCTGCTCTCTTCTCCTCGCTAGCCTGGCTTTCTCTGCAAGCCTGTGTCCCCTGGCTGGCCCTTGGCTGTCATCACCGCCGCAAGGACTCTGACCCCAACCTCATGGTCTCAGCCTCTCACTCTGTCAGACTCCAGCTTTTGTGGTCTCTTACATCAGACTGTTTCCCTCTTAGGATTCGGATTGGCTCGCTGGTCAGTGTCCACAGTTGGTCCGAGCAACTATGCTAAAGGCCCCACAAGCTGGGCTGCTTTCAAACGAGGTTATGGGCCACCACCCCATGGGCAGACTCAGCGAGCTGAACAAGAGAGAAATGCAGCCTCGATGAGCTGTTTTCAACAGGTGTGATCAGAAACACTTGGGAAAAAATAGAATTTTAGCATATATTTTGGCCACTTTCCAAAAATGCAAATCTATTTTGAATTATTTATAGAACTAGATAGGTGGGCATCAAAATCTTTTTCTTCTTAAGGCCCTGGAAGGGACAAGAGCTTGGCATGAGCCGCAAACATGCCTTGAAAGGAAGTTTCCAGGTGGGGTGAAGAGGTGAAGGGCTTGTAGCTTGAGCCAAACTAGGAGGGAAGGAAGGAGAGGCTGTGATGGGCTGTTTGTGGGTCCCTCTGTCCCCAGGCCAGCCTGACTGTGAAGGAGCTGTGGCCTGTGGGGGCCCAGAAACAGGGACCCAGCCCCGGAACCCAGATGCAGGAGGATGGCAGGTTTCAGTGACATTTGTCCCATCTGGACATGGGGGAGGGTCACGGCTCGTAACACCTTGGACTGTTCAACCTAGAAATGTACAGATAAGGAGGCAAACCACAGAGCGACCCTGACCTGCTCAAGGTTAAACTACCAGGTGGTGACTGAGCCAGCAGAGAAGGTGCGTGTCCTGACACCCGGCCCTGAGCTTCTCAGAAAATGAGGGGACTCTTAAGAACACACAACACTTTCAAGCTTTTTGTTCCCACAGAAGTAAGTTTGCAAAACAGTGATGGAGGGCTCTCCAAGAAGGGCGAACAGTCCCCCGATGGGGAGGGGCTGTTTGCTGCAGGAGCTCTGTTGCCAGCAATTATTAATTCTCTCCTGCTGGAGCCCTCTTGTGTGCCTCCCGTGCACAATAATATTAGGAATGTTGGCAGCTGCAGTGGGGGGAGCCCTGCTCCCCCTCAGACGGAGGAAGGTGTGAGTCCTCACAACCTCTCCTTCTAGCTCTGGCTCTGGGGAGAAACCATCAGTGTATTGGGCCTGGGAGCAGGCGGCTGAGGACACAGCATTCCCAGGATGGTGGCAGATATTGGAGAAGTGACAGAAGCTGGGCCTAGAGGCTGGAACTTATGCAAATCTGGCCCGAGGATGGCTCAAGGAGGGGGCAGCTCCTTTCTATGCCTCCGCCCTCAGTGTACCTGGGGCCAGGCCCATCAGGAAGATGGAAAGAGAAACGCGCAGGAGGAACCTAATCCCTATCCTCAAAGCTAAGCTTTTCAGGAGTGTGTGTGTGTGTGTGTGTGTGTGTGTGTGTGTGTGTGTGCGCGCGCGCGCGCGCATATAAGGAAGTGAGCCCTCCTTACCTATTGACCCTTTTCTTGCTAAAATAGCCCACATGTCAAAATGCCTGTGGGGCAGAGAGGTTTAGCAGAAAGAAAACTTGGTGGTTCAGGAGGCAGGAAAACTGGGTTAATGGTCGCGTTAATCCTGGAAGCATCTGAGCATTTCTTCTGGGGTCTGATGGTCTCCAGAACTTTGTTTTTGAAGGGCCAGTCACTCGGGGCAGCTGCACACTCTTGGGCAGGCTGAGCACTGCACAGTTCCAGCGGCTGCCATTCGCACTGTGAATGTGAAGTTCCCGCGGTGAACTTAGGCTGCACAGGTTATTCAATTAGGGATGACCTAGGGCAAAACCATGACAATTAGAGATGGCGTCTGTCAGTCCTCCCTCCGTGTCCCCTTTCTCTTGCTTGGCTACTCATGTTCCTGCAGCTGGCTAGCCAAGGCTGTACCCCCCAGTTTAAACTTTCCCCTCTTTTTCCCCTGGCAAGTCACCTCACTCATTTGACCCCCCTGAGCACTGACTGTCATGAGGAAGTCAATCTGACAAAAGATGTACTAAGGAAAACACAGAATAATACAGTCGGAGAGCTGGGAGGGAACTTGGCGGGCCACCTGGGTCAGATTACAAACTTTGTGCCAAAGGATTTTGGTTTATTTCTTAAATTCAAATGCGAAGACCTTTAATTGGAGCATGTGTTTTCCATTTCCACCACTGTGTATTATTTCACACCTGCCTGTTCAATCACTTACGTTACCTGTCTGCCTTGAGGCAGGTAGAGCCAGTCCCCTCACTTTAATGATCAGGAAACTGAGGCTCAAAGAGGTGCCTGATTTACTGTACTTGTTTTTAATATGCTCACTCTCTGAGGAGTATTGGCTTTTGAAGGATGGGAGCTGGAGACGAGACTGAGGAACAAGTCTCAGATGGAGAGGAAGTGCCCAGTGTCGCCCAGTTGGCTTGCTGGCTGGACCCCCGAAGCCATTAATCCTCATTTCACCCAGCTGTAAAGTGAGGGTGTTGGACCACTTGCCCTCGTGTATACCTTCCAGCTCCGTTGTCCACTGATTTCCTTCCCAGAGAAGTTGGGAAGATTCTACTAGCAAAGATTGATGGTCATAATCTCTCAGAGGTTCACAGCAAAGTGTATGTGCCACAAATAACTTGATCAATGCACATTAGAATCAGTTGTCTGATAGTTAATATCTGAGAAATTGATTGCATTGCTTATGATCCCTCTAATTTAGTTAAGATGACCTAAAGAATTGGATTGACCCTTTAGTAGTCATCAAATTGAATCAACAATGGCTTCTCATTTTGACTGTTATCAGCATGTGATCACATGATTTATAGAGAGATGTCTTTGCCCTCAAGTCTGCTATAGGTGTGTAGTAAAGAATTTGGCTGGCCTTTATTCCTGGTTTCTGGGAGGTAGTCTCTAAACCACTGGAATTCTCCAAGTGATTAGGAATGTTGTCATTACTCATGGCAGGCCCCTTGGAGCACACCTGATGGATCTGGGTAATGAGGTGAACTCAGAATGTGGGTTGCCATGCCAGAGAGACCAACCACATGATGGGAAGGTTGGAGCTTTGAGTCAGTGATACCAGCCCAAAATCTGGGAAGGGTGAGGGCGGGGATTGAGTTCAACCAGGTGGCCGATAATTCAATTAGTCAATGACTACATAAGGAAACCCCAGTAAAAACTCTGGATACCGAAGCTGGGGTAGACTTCCCTGGTTGGCAATACTCTTGGATATTGCCACACATCGATGCACTGGGAGGTGACAGTCCCTGAGGACAATGGAAGCTTTGGGATTCTCCCAGACCTCACACTATGAGTCCCTCCCTTTGCTTCGTTCTGATTTGTATCTTTTTGCTGCAATAAAACTCTATTCATAAGTGCAGCACTTCCCTGAGTTCTGTGGGTCATTCTAGCAAATTATTGAACCTGAGGGAGTAACGGGAACCCTGACATTTGTAACCAGCTGGTGAGGAGTGTGGGTAGCCCGGGGACCTCTGAGCTTGTGGCTGGCGTTCGATGGGAGGGTGGAGGACTGCGCCTCTAACCAAGACGTTTGGGCTGACTCTGGGTAGTCGGGGGAAAACAGGTAAGAAGCAAGAGGTTATGTGGAGAAGGGCTTATAGGTGGGGGGATGCAGTTCCGTGAAGGTTCAGGACTACTCTTCTCCCATATCTAGGACATGCTTTCCGGCTCTCTTCACCCCCTGCCAGGGTCCCAATCTTCAATTCTGGATGAAACCACTAGATTCTTCAAAGAGACCCCACCGTGGTCTGATTAGCAGCCATCAGGGTCAGTAAAATATTGATCTGGACTGTGGGCTCCCATCCTGGCATCACCATTAATCGGCTGTGCGACTCTGGGCAAGGGAAATTACATAAGCTCTCTGTCTTTTTTCTCATCTGTGCGATGGAGACCTAACTACCTCATTAATTGAGGAATTACACAGAAAGCACTGAAAAGTTGCACAGAACGTGGGAAGGCCTCCATCAATTATTATTACTATTCTCCATTGAGCTCTACTGATAGAGAAAGCATTCTATGCTGTAACATACAGGGGCATTGGAGACAGACAGACCTGGGTTCCAGGTTTTGCCTCTGCCACCACCACCCTGCTGCATAACTTCGGGTAGGATGCTTAGCTTCTCAATGCCAATGGTGCCAGTGATTTTGTAGCGTTATTCCAGAGCATCGAAATGATGTCTCTTAGGGCCCTGACCCATGGCAAGTGCCCAGTGGATGGTTGCTGTGATCATCAGCTTGGCTGGTAGGTGTCTGTAACTGATAAGCTGCCTAAATAATTCATGGAGTCTCAGGAGTGAGGAATTCTCGCAGTGAGTGGAACGTAAGTTTAGGGGTGGTATTGGTGAGCATGTTCTTGGAGCCCCTGAACCTAAAAGAAGGCAGGCTGGAGGGATAAATAAAGTCGGCTAGAAGTGAAGACCAGAGGATAAAGGTGAGGTTAGATCGCTAAAAGATTGGGGGGGGGGAGAGAGGCCTTGTGTTTCCCTACAAGATGCTTCCACAGGGCAACTTGGGGGGCAAGCACCAGCAGCTCAGGGGTGTCCCCAGGAAGGTGACATCCATTGCTTTTCTCCACAATGGGCTTTGTTATTTCTATATCACATTGTTTGTTGAATAGGCATTCGACAGGAGTATACTCAGCAGAGCACATCAGCGGGGAAGATGTTTTACCAGCAAATAAATTAGAATCATGGCGTTAGCTAAGGCATAACTAAGTATATGGCATAAATATGTCATTTGGCCATTATGAATTCATTCGTGTATAGGCATCCTTAATGCATCTCTATCAAACCTTTAAATGAACTGTTCTTTTTATATCAGGCCTGTATTTTAATTACAGGCTGCACTAATATTAGCGCGTCCTCGAGAAGCTGCAGCGGTCCAGCTGGCACCCAGCGCAGGGCTCAGCCATCAGAAAACACCCAGGCTGGCCCGCGGTGGCCCGTCCGGCCTCCCCTGCTCCCTTCCTCCCGCCGTGAGTCTGGAGGGTTGGGACGAGCAGGCTGGCCCAGCGAGGCAGCGGAGGAGAGCTGGATAAGGCCCTGCGGTGTGACCAAGGCACACGAAGGGGATCAGGGGAACCCCACCCCCAGGCCAAGGCAGACATGTCCAAAGTGCTCTTGACCGACACTTTCGCCCCCACCCGCTGCTGAGAAAGCGTTCTTTCCGAGGCCTGAAATTGAAAGGACAGCTGCCCCCTCTCACTGCTTTTGCCTGTGTTTTCCCCCTTGTGGGGATGAAAGGAAGAAAAAGAGCCTAAGAAAGCAAAGAAGGAGGCTGTCTGGGCGCCCATTCCTCAGATATCAATCATTGGTGGGGGGTGGGGGTGGGGATGAGGAGGTGAGTTGGGGAGAAACCAGGAGGCGTGGAAAGAGGGCCCAAAGGGCTTGTGGAAGAGCTGAAAAGCTCCCGTTGCTATTCAAATATTATGAATGCGACGGGAAAGAGCCATTTCACAAGCTTTCTTATAAATGATGTGCACCCTGCATGCAGCTTCATGCACTGTGTTCCTTGTCTCTTTCTCTCTAACCCCCACTCGTCTCTGATTGTGTATCTTGCCACTGGCAGCCTCAGCAGCCTAGGGGTATTATTGTTATTTTTTGGTGATTGTGTAGGATGGTCACAGCTATGCCGAGAACTTCAGACATCCCAGCCGTAAACGCCCATGGCGGAGGTAGGCCTTCAAAGAATTCATCTGGAAGGTTCCAGGGTGGAAGAGGTGACTTTGTTATTTTGATTGGATGTTCATGGGATTCATTCCCTCCCCGCCCCTTTTTTTTTCACTTCGAAAATGTAACAGAATTTGAAGGTTCCCAGGAAAAGAAACCAAGTCCAATCAATTTCTATTACCCAATTCCTTCCTTTTGTGTGTCGGAAACAGAAAGAAAGCAAAATGTCTTTCAGTAATTACCAGGGTTTGCCTGGAAACCAGGGCTTGCTGAGTGAGGACTGGGACAAAGAAACCTTGACCTTGATGTCATCAAATCTATTATCACATCCTTCCCCCGTGCATAAAAGAGCGTGGGTTCTTTTCTCAGTGGAGTGATTGCACCCACTTCACTTCGATGCTGGGCATGGCCAGTACATTCTTTTTTTATATCTTCTGTTTACAGGAACATACGCTATTTTACATGATATTTAAGAGTCCTTTTGGGTCATTGCATGGGAAAATTTTAGAATGGAATTTGAGCTTAGAAATCTTGTTCACCTCTTCAATTTTTAGAAGAGGAAACTGAATGTGGAAAGAAGTATCTTATCTGAGAACATACACTGAGTTAGTGGTGGAAAAGGGATTAAGCTCAGCGAAGAACAGGCACAGGTGCAGTAGACTGCTGTAAACACTGGGCAAGTGGCCCTTACTGATCATCTCACCATCTTCCATTATTTTAATTCATCAGTAAATGCACTGTTATATAGCAGGCCCTGGGGATATAGAGAACTGTCAGTGGTGGGCGTCGGGATGTGTGTGCTCAGAGGAAAAATGACAGATGCAAGCGTGTCATTTCCAGAAAGAAAAAGAAAAATGAAAAAAATAGGGTGATCTTCACCATTCCTATTTTGGGTGGAAAACCCAAGGGTTGAATTTTGAATTCCGTTTTACAGACGTTCTATGGGACGTACTATGGACTGTGGACCTCTTATTCGGACCCGGTGACGTCAGGTAAGCCCGTGAGAGAAGGCGTAGCCATGCGCTGTGGTCTCGTCTTCAGCCTCCTGCATCCAGGAGCAGTTAGCAGCTAGGACTCGTCCGAGTGTCCCAGTCCGATGGGGGTGGGGAATAGGCAGCCTGGCATGAGGGAGAAGGTTTTATTGAGAAGAGAAGGAAGTGGCAGGAAAGGGAAGCGTGCACTGCACAGGGTGCCTATGTGGCCACAGAATCTTCTAGTGGATACAGGACAAGGAGCGAGTGGGGACCGAAACCTAGTTTGTGCTGTTTGCCAAGCCATGCACCCTGGTACAGAGCGAGTTTGCTCAGGCTGGGCTTGGGGAGAGATGCTCTTCCTAATTGGCATATGAGTCCTGTGTAGGCCAGAGGTGGCCCTGCTACTGTGCTGTTCTGACCAGGTGGTGAAGGATGAGGACAGAGGGAACGCAGTGGTGGGCGTCTGGGGGAGGAGGTGTCTGAGTAAGCGTCAGAGGCCAGTTCGTGTGATCCCAGCACCTCAGCCTTCGGCTCAGCTGCCCCAGCCACGTCTCCCCTCGGATGTTCTCAGACCTCTATGGTTTCACAACCTGGGCCTCAAAAGAGAGGGCTGAGCTATTTAGGACATTTCAACAGAGATTTTTGCATTGTGTGCATGCGCGTGCATGCGTGGTGTGTGTGTGTGTGTGTGTGTGTGTGTGTGTGTGTGTGTGTTTGTGTGTGGCTGTTGAGTGACAGCTGGTGGCTTGAAGAGATAAATTTGGTTTCAATTTAAATTCCTGCCTGGGGTTATGAGGAGTTTTATTTTGAGTGTTGGGGATGGCCATGCCACCCACGACATTAACAAATTGCCATGGGACCAACTCTAGTGTAGGTCATTGAGCCATGGCGGAGGTGGGGGGTCTCTTGCTGCCAGGTTGATCCAGTGACCTCAGAGAGTACTGTGAGGTGAAGAGCTGGCTGTCAGCGGACAAAAGTTGCCAGTGCAGGTCCTGCTGGTGGGGGACAGCGTGTGTGCACATCTCGGTGGAGGGACGTGAGAAGACAGCTGAGCTGGGTTGAAATCCTTTACGACTTGCAGGCACAAAACCTCTTAAACCCTCATTGAAAAGTCATTAGAAATCTAGCAGAAGAGCAGGGTACAGATTGCCAAGAGAGGACACAAAACCCCATTTTTCTCCCCACAATACCTGTAATGAACTGGAAGGGCGGGGGTGGAGCTGAAAAACAGATTTCCTGCTACAACTAAAGTCTCCTTTCAGCCTAGCTTGCCACAGTTTTACAATGTGTTAGAATTTACATTCACGTGTTTGTTAACCATTCTTTGGCACAGTGAAACGTTTTTTATCCGTCTGACCTTGACCTTTGCCATCTGGTACCGCAAACTGTTGAGCTGAAGTCAGACGCCTGGAGGGAGGCGGGGTCCTGGGTGCGGGGGTGGGCGGCACATTCAGACCAGGCCTCAATGGGACTCGGTGACCAGAGTCCTGTCCTCGACTCTACTGAGGCCTTTCCCACAAATTCATTTAAAAGGGCAAAATGCCCTTGTGTGAACCTGCGTCCTTTGCAATTGCTAAGTCCCATGTCATGACTGGTGCTAATTTTCAAATTTCCATTGAAAGAGTTCAGGGAATTTGTGGGTTGCTTATAGCAGCTGTTAGCCTGTCACTTGACCTTTTTATAGGGCCAGAGGTCTTGGTGTGTCAGTTCCCTGAGGATGGGGTTGGGACTGCGCCTTCCACTCTCTGGCGTTGAGTACATATTCACTTGCTAGGACAATAAAAACAAGCATTCCGAGGCGGGAGCTAGGCTGCCTTTTGGATGAATCAGGGATCGAGTTCTCAAAAGTTAACCCAGGTTTACCATCCTTGATAGAGGACAAATTCAGATACGGAAAATTCACTACTTCCTTGAGTGTGCTCCATCAACTAGGAAAGAGAGAGAATGCTTAGTTTTTTGACTATTTGAGGCCAGGGATGGGGGGTTTTAGATGAGCTCTGAGTCTTCTTGATTCATTAGTATAAAGCTATGGGGACAACTGGGAGAGAAACTGGCTAATGCCAGGGTGAATGTCCTATGAAAGACACGCCCAACAGAGCCGTAGAGCCCCAGGCCGTTATATATACTCCTTGCCTGCCTGGTCCCCTACCTAGATAGGAGTACACCAAACTGTCACAGGCAGTTATTCCCAAAGATCTCCCACAAGAGACCGACATATTGATCCCTCATGAACCTTTGCGTCTGAATTGTCTTCCTCTGCTGATATTTCTTATCTTGATTTTGATTATCTGTAGGGCAATGCCACCACCTATTTTATTGGTGGGTAACTGACCTTCAGAGACTGCTCCCAGCCTGAGGACGGTAGGTCTCTATGGCCACTCACTCATTCACAAGTACAGACTGAGTGCTGACTGTGCAATAGGTGCTGATGACAGCAACGATTAAGGTAGCTAGGACGCTCTGACTTCACAATGGGGTGGTACAGGGGTCGGTAAACTTTTGAGAGGGAAGAGCCAATCCTGTCCCTGACAACAATTTAAAAGTTATTTGAGAGCCATAAAACAAATGATCACCATTATGTGAATAATATCCTTTAAAATTTTTATAAATGAAACTAGGATAGTTTTATTTTCATTTTCAACTTTACTTCAGAGCCACATGTACGTACCCAAAGAGCCACATGTGGCTTGCGAGCCGCAGTTTGCCGACCCCTGGGGTGGTACAATTGGCTTCCTATGGTTTGACCAAAGTAGGAATCATCCTTTTTTCTGCAGCAGAGACTCTTTTGTGGTATATTGTGTCAACACGTGCATCTTGCCCTCTGTCCTCAAGGAACTATTCATTAGTCTAGATTGTGTACTTATGGGGCACACGGTCCGGTGATTTCTGAGGCACCCAGTTCTGTGGTGTGCTCTGCTGGGCCCATAACGATCAGATAACACACCCGTTATCTCTTGCCCTCTGAGGACTGACATTTTTTAGAAAAAACTCTCTACATGGACAGCAGGGCTCAGGGCCCAGTGTGAGCTCCTTCATCAGTTCCCTAAACTACTTAAAAGACTGTTCGTGTTCCATTCCCCCCGCCACCCCCCAGCACGTACCCTTACTCTGGCTTGACTGAAGTGAACATGGCTCTCATGGCTTCTAATCTGGAATCTAACTTCTTATGTACAACTTTCATTAGCTCCCAGCAGGAGCATTGCCTGCAGCTTTTTTTTTTTTCTGTTTCTTTTCAGTGCTTGGCTCTGCAAACCTCCTTTTCCCTTAATTGATCAATTTTCCTGTTCAGAAATAGACATAATCAGATATATCGCTCAGTAGCCGCTACGAGAAAGCATTAGCTCCCTCTGCTTAGACAGGCATTAGGCTCCACACCCCCAGGCCTGCTTTCCTTTTTCAGGAAAAATTAAATGACTAAGTAAGAGGGTGTTAAGACAAAGTTGTATTACTGCTTGGCATTTAATTGAGAAACTTGCTAATGTGTCCTTTGAACTCTTGGTTTCCCTTTTCCCCCTGAGGAATTGCTGATTCTTCGTTTTAATGGCAGCATAAAAATCTCAGTTTGACTCTGGGTGGCATTATTCGGGCTTTGAGAATGCAAATTGTTGTTCTTACTGCATTCCTTGGTCTGGTGATTCTGACAGCCACCACGTCCCAGTAACTAGCTGAGTGATCAGAGAAAGTTTCTACTTTGGAAGGCTTCTTAGCTCTTGAGATTTCTAGTGCCTTCGTGATGGTTGGTATTGACATCTCTCAGGATTTTATGAGGCTGGTCTGTAATGACGTCAATACTTCAAAAACAAAAAAAGACGGTGGAGGCTGAAAGTATGGTGGTGGGAATCAGGTGGGCTTTGGAGCAAGATGGACCTGGCTGTGACTCCACTCCTCCCCTTACTCAACTTTGTGGAACCGCTCAGCAACTGGCCAGCTTGGAGTTTTGCATTTACAAAGTGGGAGCAGTAGATAAAAACCTCAGTTTGTAACTCAGTCGTGCAAAAAAAGATAACTTCTAAAATTTTCCAGTAACAATTTTATATCTATTAGAAGACCCCATGCTGTTGTGACGGCGGTAAGTTGATCACAGCCAAATTAGGGACCCTCTTCACTTTTCCTTCTTTCTTGTAAGATAGGGAGAGCCCATTTTGCCCTTGCTACCTGTCCACAAACATCTAAAACACAGTATCCTGAGACCCATCCGGGGCGTGCTTATCCATCAACCTCAGGTTTCCCAGAGGGGCCCCTTGCTTCTCTCCATGTACACCTGTCAGGTCCTGAGATTCTCTGACTTTCATGGAATGCATGAGACCCGTGCAATAACTTTGCTGCTTCCAGGCAACACTAGGTCATAAAAATCTCTTTTGTGCTGCTAAGGTATCCTTGTCTCAATTCATTATACACGTCTCTCTGGAGGCCTCCTCGTCGTCTCCGGGGGCTCTGCTCTTCAGTAGGTGCAGGACTCTGAGGGGCCCAGAAATGTCCGCTGTCACCTGTCTCCTTTGTCTTCCCTCTCCCGAGCCAGAAAGAAGCTTTTCTAGTCCACAGGGAAAGCTCTGCTCTTAAACTCCACTCCACTCAAACATTTAACCTATGCCGAGTGTCCTTTTGGGTCTTGTGAGAACATTGAATTTTTGGAAAGGAATGCCAGAATTCTCTTTCTCTTCTTTTTTCTGCTTTCTACCCTGTATTTTCTACTCCCTACCATGGCAAGTATTGACTGGTCTAGCTGCTTGAATTGGGAGCAGCGTAGGGCTGGAAAAAGTGAACTACCCAGGGCAAAACAGAAAACCAATTAATAATTTTAAATCTTACCTTGCCCCACAAGGGATAAGAACCTCCCGTAGTGCTGTTATAGAGTTCAGATGTGAATGTAAAATGCTCAGTGTTGAGATTCTCAAAGAATAGGTAGGTACCACAGTCCACGCCACCCTACTTCCTCTCAGAGCTCTCGTGAATGGAAGGGAAGGAGGCTGGGAGTAGCTTCCCTTTTGCTGTTTCTCCATTTGTTTTCCTTATCTCAGTGTTCTTTCTTTATTCTTCTGTTTGTGTCAGAAATTAGGCAATTATCTTGAACATCTCTTTTACCTCTTTTCCTAATCACTTCCCCAAATCCAATCAATTGTCAAGTCTTGATTATTGTGTCTCCAGTTCTCTCTCTCAACCCCTCTCCCCCTCCCATCAGGCTTCTTTCATCTCTTTCCTGAACTCCTACGCTAGCCTCCTCACTGATGTCTCAACGTCCATCCTTCTCACCTTTAATTCTTTCCCCACAAGTCTGACTTGCTCTCTGCAAATGACCTAAACTCCATCTTTGAAAAAACAGAGGGCATGATTTCTGAGCGCCCTAAATTTACTTCGTGTCCTCCTCTGAAATACCTTTCTTTTCACTGGTCCTTCTCTCACCTCCCATATCAATGCAGACATGTCCCACATCCTTTCCCAGCCTGTCCTTCTCCTTAGGTCCTTGGTCCTCCCCCTAACCTAGAGTTACCTGATAAAATACAGGATACCCAATTAGATTGGAATTTTAGATAAACAGTGAACCAATGTTTTAGTACAAATATGTCTGCAGTATTGCATGGGGCGTACTTATGCTAAAAAATTATTTACTGTTTATCTGATATTCATGTTTAACTGAGTATTTGTAATTTTAGTGCTAAATCTGCCAGCCCTACCCCTAGCTCCTTAAAACTGTGTCCCCTTCTCTTCGTCCCCTTCCAGCCGGTGCTCCCACTCAGCTTTAAAATCTTCTTAAGCTGCTTCCACTGAAAAACCCTTGGAAACAAACAAAACAATCTCTTGATTTTACTCTCCTTCAAGCTAGCACCCCAACCCTATGGTCTACTCTGTTTCAATTTCCTTACTTGCCTTTTGTTTTTAGGTCTTTGCAGTATAATTTCCAGCTTCGCCACTCAACACTCTTAAATATCACGAATGCTTTCCAAATTCCCTCTCCTGCAATCTTCATATCCAATTAGGCTTTTCATCGGAGTGTCCCGCAGATGTTTCCCCTTAACACACTCTGTGCTCCCAAATGTTCAACAGTTAACTTTGAACTACCCCGCATAATGTATCCCTCTTTCTGTTCTAATTGTTGTAATTTGAAAGCATCTGCATAGGTCTAGCCGCCCTGGCTGGAACCCACGGAGCCATAGTTCCCCTCATTTGTCATCCCCAATAGACTTGGTTACCACGTTTTATGGCTTTGGTCTCTGGAATAAACCTTTCTCAGTTTTCTTTACCTCATTATCTCTCTGTCCCTACTTTAGATTATCAGGCTTCTGTCATTTCTTGTTTAAATTAGTAGCATTTTTAGGTCAAAGAGGATGCACCATTCTGTATGTTTTATATTTATGCCAAATTAACTTCAAGGATTGTGCCAAATTTAACTCCTGTCAGGAAGCTATTTTTAATAACCAATGGACTTCATTATTTTCCACCTCAGGTAATATTGCTAATTTTAAGGAACCCTTGCCCAAACCAATTGTTGTCTTGAAAAAACAACTTTGGCAATCCAATAGGTTAAAATGGCATTTCACTGGTTTAATTGCGTTACAAAGAAAGTTGAACCTATCTTTTTAAACCTCCGGACCTTTTGAAAACTCAATGCTGGATCGAAATCTCCTGTTTAAAATCCTTCATTGCTTCCCATTGCCAATCGGATGAAATCTAAAGTCCTTGGCATGACATTTAATACCTTTCACTATTGGGTCCCCAAATAATTTCCCAAATTTATTTTCCATTATCTTCCCCCCCCCACACACACACACTAAATGAAAGGGAGTGTGGAAGGAGGATTAGAATGGTAATTTCCTTGAGGTCAGCAACTGTGCCTTTTCTTTCTCCCACCCCTATAATCCTAGAGCTCTGGCACATAGTAGGTGCTTATTGAGTGGAAGGATGATGGGTGAGAATATGATGAAAGGGGATGAAGGTTTTGGTGGAGAGAAAGGCAAGGAGACACTAGGGCCAAGGAAAAGCAATTGGCTGGTAGATGGTGTGTTGTCGATGGTGTCTAGGATTTACGGCCCCCAAATGTCTGTTCTCCGTAATGGAAGCTCTAACAGGTCATCTGGGATCATTCACAAAAATGTACACATAGTTGTGTTATGTTGATAATATCTTCACCAATACACCAAGAAACACGAAGACATCATTTCCTTGAGCAGCAATACAATCTCTTCACCAGCAATCTTAGGGCAGCTTTTTTTTTTTTTAATTAACAAAATTTATTTTTAAATTTCAGCTGGCTGCAACCCCCACCTCTTTCTGGGGTTCCAAACCTAGTAGTTTGTTGGCGGGGGTTTGCTGACTGTTGTCCGCCTTTACCCAAGATGTCAGCACAAGGGCTCCCACCACAGCCCCAGTTTCTGGGTCTCTCCATGGCCCTGGCCTCTTCGTGCTGGTCGCTGGACAGCTCCGTCCCTCGCTCAGCACCACCCACGGAGGGCAGCTCCCATGTCGTCCCTGCTGGAGGGCAGCTCCCATGTCGTCCCTGCTGCTCCCTCTAGCGGCCATTAGGAGGTTGCACAACTGCCAAGGAATAGCTTTTCCGAGTTGAATTAGGGCAACGACCTGTGCAATTCTACAGTATCACAAAGCATTAACTCTGTTCCATCTACTCGTCCCTGGTGCCAGGCTCTTGTGCCATGCATGGCTTAGGCAGGGCCTGAGTCTACTGTGCAGCGGACTTGGCAATAACCCCAAATCTCCCCTGTCTTGTTTTAGGGCACAGAGTCCCTTACATATCCCATAGGTCCATAAAGGAGATGTATGAATTCAACTCTAATAGAATGACCCTGAGTTCTATGTGTGATTTATAATCAATGTGAGAAGACTACCAAATATGTATGTTACATATTTGCATTAATTGCCATCTAAGGGAACACACAGTGGTTAAAAATGGTGGGATTGCAGCTAGCCGTCCTGATTTATGAAAATAAAGATCGGTGTGGAAATGTCAAGTAGCCAATAACCTTTCTATTCTGAGGCTGCTCCCATTTTTAGGCTGACTGACTCGCATGGTTCATGCTCATTTTACTTAGGGGGGGAAAAGCAACCCCGAGATACGGAGCGACTCTTTCCCTAAGCCCCCAGCCTCACTGCAATGCGGCCCAGGCTCCAACTGTCAGTCTGACGCCCAAGTTGTCATTTTCATCCTGCTGCCTCTCTCCCCAGAGCCCAATGGAGTCTCCTTGAGGCAGCTGGAGGAGTGACAGATAGACATGCTGTAGAGTGAGGCCATTTGAGGCAGCCACGTGAGGTGTGGAAAATGTGATTTATAGGTATTTTTTCCCCAGGGGAAAATGGATTTCATTATTTTCCACCTCAGGTAAGGGGTAAACCTCTGGGCTTGACCTTGGAAGGTTATGCGGCTATAATAGTGCTAGCAGAAATGCTGATATAGAGTAAAACCTCATTAAATCAATATTGGTTATTCAAAATCATGCTTGATTGGAAGCAACTGCTTTCCCTCAGCTGCCTGATGCCCCACTGTTCCTTGAACAAAAAATATTAGCTACTCTAAAGTGGGTTAAGCTGGTGAAGTTTTTCCTGGTCCTTGGCATTTCAAATTAATAAGGTTTTTATTATGTTTCAAATAGAAGACAGTTCTGAAACACCAAATCCAATATTGATTATAATCTACTGTCACATGCAAGTTTATTAATGAGAAAATCCTGTCTGTTTCAGTAAAAAAGTCATGCATTGTCTCATCCCGTTTACACAGGTGTACAGTGTCTGCTTATTGGAATAAATAAGCTTATGGGTCCCTAGGCAAATAGAAGTTAGGCAAATAAATAGCCATGGCAACGGGCAGCAGGAACACAGACAGAGGAACTCCATTGTTAACCTAAAGGTTCTTTTAGCCAGAGTAAGACCAGGCTGAGTGGACCAGGAGATCACAGGTGACCTTGGACAATGTAACCTTCCATCTGCTCCCCACCAAACCAAACTAGTGGTAGCAGGCGTTATCACTGATCATTTGGGTTTTCAATAAAGGTATCAAAGTGCCTCAGAAGAGAATTGGCAGGTAGCCAGGGGTCTGGTCAATCCACAGATTAATAAGCATTTCAAATTAATAAGGTTTTTTTTAAGGTTGTATGTTTATCTTCATGGTCACCCCAGAAAGTTCCAGATTTATGATGCAGCATGCAGATCACCAGAATGCTGGGCCCTCCTAGGCCTTCAGAGGCTGTACTGTTGTACCTGTATGTCTGCCATCCATTGACAAAAGAGTTTTGGGGGTTTAAATGAGGCAGGCCATTGGATTAAACGTGTGCTCCCTGTCACCCCTTCCTTCTTACCTTTGGTCCTTCCCCTAGTTGATATCTTCACTATGTTTCTCCCAAATTGCTCCAAATTCCCGGGTCTCCACTGAGGGGAATGGAAATGGGTTCAGGTGGTGTTAGCGTGGAGCTTCTGAGGAGCTAGAAATTGTTTCTGGAGCTGCAGAAGGCTGAAAAGTGGGCTTTTGGCTGCTCCAGGGTCCTGGCATGGGGCCGCTGACCACCAGCCAGCATGTGGGGCCCGGGAGGAGAGCCTGTTCATGGTCAGTCACATCCTCTTACCTCAGGGATAGTTCTGGCATCATAAAAACCAGTGTGTAGGGACAACACCAGGCACTTGTTCAGTGGAATGTAAGCTCGGTGACCTATGCCCATCAACATGGCGAGATGTCTGGCTGCAGCACCCACGGCTCCTGTGCCTCCATCCATCCTGCCTGGGATCCTAACCAGCAAGCTCCCCCTTGTCTACTTTGGGAATGCAGCTGACTAGCCCATGTGGACGTGGCTTTAGAGGCGATTGGTTTAAGCCTATTTTGAGAAAACCTGATACATGTAAAATAGAATTTCTAAAACCCAGAAACGAGGGCATGGCCTCTCCCATAACAAAGGGGTTCCTTCCAGATTCCTGTAAACCGTGAACTTCCCTAAGAGTATTCCGGTGTGCCTCAGTTTGCTCACACCCGTTTTTAGGTGCCTTTCTAGAATGAACAGAGAAGCTTTCCAGGTAGCACAGGGACACTTGCACAGGAGCATTTGGGGACATGCACACGGCCAGGAAGCCTGCCATCCAGGGTGGCTGGGTTGGAAGAGGAGCTGAGGACACTCAGCAAATTAAAGACGTTTCTCTTTTATCCATCTCTCGCCCTCATTAATTTCCCCCAGTGCATTGTTTTCCCAGGACTGCAGTGAAATGAACCTTGCTCATGACTTGTCTAGTCATAATTAGAGTCTTCCTTTCTCTTGTTAGACAGTAATGCCAATAATGACTGCAAACATTTTGTCTCCTTTTAGAAAGGCGGAGAGCCAAAATCATTATATCTGTGAGTTGATGTCAGATTTATAATGCAGAGATGCAAGCTTCACACGCTATATGTGTGCCAAATTTTCATTAAGCCTTTGGAAGGCTTGAACCATGCATTAAGCAGAGATCCTGTTTTTTTTCCCTGATGAGTTTTTCTTCCTATTTATTTGCACTGAAAGCCAGAGCTTTCTGTTTAACATGACTCATTTTCAGGGCAGGAAAGAGAGATGGAGAGTGGAATAGTCATATGAGAAGGGAAGAGGAAAGGGTGGCTCAGGACGGGTCTGAGGGGGGTTGTAAGAGGAGGAAAAGGGGAGACTAAAGGAGAAAGGGGGAGAAACAGGACTAAGTACAGAGGTGGTGCGTGTGTGTGTGTGTGTGTGTGTGTGTGTGTGTGTGTGTGTGTGTAGGGGAAATAGATTGCTTAGAAAAAAGCTCACAAAACACAGGGAAAAGGTAATTTGATTGACTTACTTTGGCTAGTTCTCTTCACCTGGGCTCACACCCAGACACACCAGAGAGGATAGTTCAAAAATAGAAGGAATTTGTCACCTGTGGTTCAGCAGATTGCTCCCCAGGGGGTGTTTTCCAGGTAGGATCCCAACCATTTTGCACTGCAGAAGAGGTAATTTACTTTACACAAATGAACACTTGGCTCCTGGGGAGAGTATTTCTTCCTTTCCGCTCACAACAGAAGGGGGTCCAATATTCCCAGCCTTGTTGGTGGGAATTACGTACCCATAAACCAAGGAAAGGAGATAATTAATGGATTTCGACATTATTTGGAGGAGAGGAACACAGTGACTCTTTCCAGAACTCCTGACTTGGGGTTCCTATCCCACCCCCGCATGGCAACCCAAGAATGTCTTAAGAAATTGTGCTTAAGAGCTAGAGACAAGACACACTATTTTTTTTTCTCAGGTGTTGGCGATGCTGATTATTTGTGTTTAATCTCCCAATGTTCACCCCAAAGTGAAAATTTCTCGATTCACTCCCCCAGGCACTAGGAAAATAGGTTTGGAGTTTGATGAGCTGCCTGCTGCTGGCTCCTCTGTTTCCTGGCATCAAGGTTTCTCAATAGTGGACTCAACAGTTGCATTTTTCACCTACGAAAGAATTGCTATCAGAAAACCAGACAGCGGATAATTGTATTTTGTGAATTGACGGGAAAGCGACTCGGTTTCAGCCAAGGTCCAAAGGCTGATAATGTTCAACCAGGAGAAATGGCTTGTGTGAGAGAATTCATTTTGGGGTGCTCATTTTTACTGGAGGAAAGTCTTATTTGGATTTCTTTTTTAAAAAAATTCTCCAACGTGCAGCGAGGAGGTTCAGAATCCTTAATGGCTTTGGCGACTCTTGCTGTATTATTATACTATGAATGCAAGACTCCCAGTAGGACTTCAACCAGAGCCTTCATCCATCTCCTCAAACCTACCAGGAAAGAAAAATAAAAACACGAGCCCATAAATATCCTCCTCGATGGGCGGCAAATGCGCTGGCACTTTGCCAGCTGGCTGGCCCGGACAAGGAAATATGAGTGGCTGTGTCTCCCTCCAAGCACACCCACGGCTGCCCCAGCCCTGTCTGCAGCAGAATCAAGATGCTTCTCCAATAGGGTGCCCACTGCCCGTGTGGCCCCAGGCTCAGCCATCAAAGCTGCGGAAAAGCAAAGCTGCCTTTCCCTTCTCTCACTCGCCCGCCAGGATGACGCTGCAGTTTTTTGGGACTCCTGTTCTGACCATTTTTCACTGGAATTTGAGCAAGATGGAAGGAGAGCCCTATGCTCCCATCCTTGCTGGGAAGAAATGCACCAAGGGAGAGTGGGAGGGCTGCGAAGCTGCTCCACGCACACATCGGACTCCTTCTGGCCTCTGTGCACGCTCTGCAACTCGCTTGGAGCACCCTCCGCTCTCCCAATCAGCATCCATTTCCCTCCGTTTTATTCATTCTTCAATACTCATTCAATCCCATCTGCTTCCTGAAGGTTTTTCTGTCTATGACTTCACTCCCTCCCCTGGTCTCCTACTGTACCTACAATCTGTCCCAGAATTCAGTGTGAATACGGACCATGCCTGTGTCTCCTCTTTCGTCTCAGCCTGCCCCGGTGCCCTGCGCAGTCCTGGCCCATAATAAATAGGCTTTGAAAAATATGTGTTGCTTGACACACTGCGGAGATGAGCTGAATCTCACTCGGCTGTCTGCAGTAGGGAACAGCGGCTGAGGAAGTCATACTGCGTGTTTCACATGTAAGATGATCCTAGTGGGTTTCTGGTCTGGACCCTCCCTACAGGGTAATCTTAACTGCCCCCACACCTCCGTATTCTCTCAGCCATCATGCTTCACTTAACAACAGGACTATGTCCTGAGAAATGCATCCTTCAGCAATTCCGTTGATGTGCAAACAACATAGAGTAACTTACACAAACCTGATGCTATAGGCTACAGCACACCTAGTTATAGGTCCAGCCTGTTGCTCCCGGGCTACACACCTGTACAGCAGGTTCTCTACTGAATACTGTAGGCAACTGTAACACAACAGTAATTATTTATGTACCTAAACATAGACAAGGCACAGTAAAATTACAGTATATAGGACTTTTATACACTGGCTGTGCAGTAGGTCTGTTTATACCAGCATCACCACAAACATGAGTGATGTGTTGTTACCACATTACAATAGCTATGATGTCACTAGGTAATAGGAATTTTTCAGCTCTGTTATAATCCTGTGGGACCCCTGTCATATATGGAGTCCATCCTTGACTGAAACACCGTATGTGGCACATGACTATATTATTTTTATATAGACCAGGTCCAGATAAAATGACTATGACATGGGAAGGGCAGATACCCCCAGTTGGGGGCAGGTCACCAAATGTGACACTTTCTGCAATCATGTAGGCTTCCTGATGGTGGGGAGTGTGGAATGTTCCAGGATCAGGTTTTCCAAATGTCAGCCTTCGGCCCCCTGAGAGACACCTAAACAATAGTGTGATTACACTGAGAAGCTGAGCTGAATACCAGGAGAGCACAGAACAGGGAGTAACGCATTCTGCTGTTAAGGTGGTGATGGTGGGCTGGTTATGAAAGGTTTCCCAGGGCAGGAGGCCTTTGAATTGGGTCTCCAGTCTTTGCTCAGGGTCAGGGTCATGGTTCTTTAGCTTGGCCACAGTAGAGAAGGGCCCCCCGAAGTCCTACAGACATATGCCCTGATTGTGGCATCCTAGATAGTGGCACACATGGATGACCTCATTGGCACTGGCAGTGCCAATCCTCTGTCCTGGGCCGTCTCAGACCCAGCAGGTCAGGGCGACGCAGTGGAGTGTTTGGGTGACTGCCATCTTGTTCCCCAGACACACACAGCTGCATAAATAAGGGTCTTCCAGCTGCTGGGCAGTGGGGAGCCCAGGGAGGAGGATGGCCAAGCGACGTCCCAAGGCTGGCCGGCGGTGACATGGTGAGCCTCACAGCACTCTCTGATGGAGGGCAGAAGAAAACTGCTTTTACGATTGAATCCAAACAGCAAGTGAGAGGGACAGAAGGCTCAATTCCAGGGCATTCTGCTGTCAGGAACATTTGTCAGAGAGAAGATCCAAGTGGGCCACTCCTCTCTGGGCGTCACCAATTCACTGTACATCTAGTTCCCAAGGGGGGACAACTTGATGGCCAGTGGCAGTGGCAGCTTGATAAGCACTCTGCACAATCACCATTAATTAAAAAACAAAAAAAGCAACCCTCCCCCAATAAAAAAAACAAGAAAACAACAACAAAAACCCCCTAGAAATGTGGCTGTCCCTTTTGATACGTGCAAGTCCTGGTGACTTTTAATGCCACCTTCAGGATTTGCTGAGAACCTGTTCTGTTTGGCAGCACTGGGTAGTGATTTGGCCCCAGAAAGCTTTGTTTCAAGTGAAATGATCTGAAGTGAAAGCAAACGAGAGGTGATTTGCCGCAGTGCGGTCATAGACAGCCTTCACTGAGTCTTGGCACACCGTTTAGTGAGAGGCATGAGAAGAAGGCTTTGGGGCCTAAGCTCTGATGACATGCCAGCCAGGTACTGCTGGAGGTCCCGAAGGGGCAAGCCAGCATGGCATGCCCGAGGAGGAACACCACAGGGCTTCTTTCTGTGGTGTGTTGTTCTGACCAGCTTGGAGGCTGATTATTATTTGTCTATCCATACAGTCATTTGAAAATATTCGTTGGACATTTCTCATGTGCGAGGCATGTGCTAGGCATGGGACATTCAAGGCCATTGTCGTGGCTGCACTCCTGGGGCTCACAGTCCAGTCATGACAACTGATGGCTGAAAAATGAATCGCATGACTAGCGTGGGTCTCATTTGGTCCAAGAGAACAACCAAAAACAATTAGGCTAACAATCCGGTCATTCGCTCAATCATTCTTTCATTTGTTTGATACAACCTGTATTCACAAATTTCTAGATGCCAAGAGCTGTGCTACCTGTTGCTTGATGAGCTCAGCACTTCACGGAAGTGGGGATGACCATGAGAAGTCACAATGAACTTGAGGAGGACACAGAGCAACCAGCTTGGCCCTTAGGGTTGGTGGTGGGGGGTAGGGGGGTGTGTGGCTCAAGGAGGTCCTACAAGGGCAGGAGATGTTTAAATTGGGTCTGGAGAGAAAGGAATTGGGGGGAAAGAAGGGAAGGGGAGTGAATGCTGGAGGGATGGTGGTCTAGGCTGAGGCCCCTGCGTAGACAGAGGCCCAGAGATGTGAGGAAGTGGGCAAGTGGTGGGATAGAAGCTGCCTCTTTCTTTCCTTCTTCTTTCCTGTTTTCCTCCCTCCCTCCCTTCCTCTTCTCCCTCCCTCTCTCCCGTTCTTTCTTTTGCTTTGGGCTCTGTCTGTAAATGTTGAATTTGTATGCTGCTGAGATGAAATCTTAGAAGATTCAAAATTCCGCCATCTGACTTTGAACGGGAGCAGGGGCCATGAAAATGTGGGCATGACACAGCCCAAACTTCAAAACGCAACCTGGCCTTCATTCTTCCAACTAGAGGCTTAAATCAATGTTGTTTGTTTCTCTACATCCTCTGCTTGTTACTGAGAAAAGTCTCCAAAATTTCCCTGAGAGGTGATCACAGTAAGACTGGCATGGATCTACATACTTCAAAACATCTGCCTCTCTCTTCAATTAGTTCTGATGATTCAAGCCGTTTGCCTATAC
The DNA here is from genome assembly GCF_001890085.2 of Hipposideros armiger. Taxonomy (NCBI): domain Eukaryota; kingdom Metazoa; phylum Chordata; class Mammalia; order Chiroptera; family Hipposideridae; genus Hipposideros; species Hipposideros armiger. The sequence goes on along the minus strand of NW_017731490.1, from coordinate 1,728,103 downwards.
GCCAGCACGCAGGGACAAAGGCAGTGCTTGTATTGATTGGCTGAGTCCCTGGGGCTGCGAATCCCCACCTTGGGAAGGGTGGTTTTTATGAGAGCTATTGCTACTCGGAATTTCTACGAAGACACATTTCAGGGGGCAATCTGTATGTTTTAACAAATGATGCTATTATGGAGAAAGCTGGAATTACTTCTAATCATTCCACAGGGGAGATTTTAAAACTTGCAGACAATTTTGCTATTTTGTCAGTTTGGCCAGGACCCATTTAAACTTTCCAGCTGTATTAATTTTTAATTTAAATTTAATGAAATTAATTCAAATTAATAAGGTGACCATTATCAATTTCCTTTCCTATTAGTTCCTTAATGCTTCGGCAAATTGCGTTCTAAACTTCTCCTTCAACAAGCTGGATACATATTCATGGGTTTCCTAAGAAAAGATGAATTTGATCTTGATATGCTAATCCATAGCCTTGGCAGCAATCAAGGAGCAGCTAGGGAGAGAAGTGCATTGTGGTATTAATTATGAATCAGGCATTAAGAATTGGTAAATAATTAAAGCTTCGTGTGTCACAACACAGGGATCAGTGTGTTTTTCCATTTCCAAATGTATTTGAGGGGCTACTTCTCACCCTATTTTGATAGCGCCTCAACATAAACTGGGATGCAGATGGGTGACTCGTTCCTAGTAAACGCAGTACAGAATTTTAACCTTATGTAACTGCTGCTATGGGAATCCATTCAATTTCAGAAGCTGAGACTCTGCGTTGCTAGGAGCTTTTGGGTCATCAGCTGCCTCCCCTCCAAAGTTTCTTCACTCTTGGGGGCTCTGTGCAGAGGAATTGTGCATTGGGCAGGAGGCTGGAGGAGGTTTCCTCATGGGCCTGGCTACACAAAGGGTGATCCGCAGGTCAGCAGCATCCGTGTCCCCTAGGAGCTTGTTGGAATACAGTCTTAGCCCCACCCCACAGGAACTGCATTTTAACTAGATCCCCAGATGGTTTGTTTGTGCAGTGAGGTGCTGCTAAGGTACCTCTCCACTTGAGGAATTTGTGATTTTCCAGTTTTCTTGGCTTCCTCCTCTGCGATGGGATCGTCTTTCCGTTCTGTCCCACTCTGTCCCCCGCAGTGTTCTAAATCGCCAGCCTCCCCTTCCACCCCACTGTACTCTGAGGACATGGACACTGCTGAGGTCCAGGTGAACGCCTGTAGGGAGCTGGAAACAGTGGTCTCGGGTTCGAATCCTGACTCTGCTGCTTGTTAGCTGTGTGGTCTTAAGTAAGTTCCTAGCTTTTTGGAGGCTCAGCTCTAATGGGGACAGCACAGCCCACCTCACAGGAGGAATTGTGAAGAATGGATGAAGCAACGTCTGCAGGGAATGATGGCTGCTGGCACAGCACTCTGCAAGTGGTGGGCGTAGTGATAATGATGACGATGGCACCGAGGAAAAAGGAACTTAGAGAGGAATGAATTGACGGCCAGGGAGGAGGGGCACAGTGGAAGGACACTTAGAGATTCTTTAAAAATAATCATGCAGTATGATGGTCTGCGCCTGACAGCCCAGAATGGAAGTTTAAAGGAGAGGTTTCCTTGGCATAGGTTTTGGGAGAGCAGGAATGATAGTCTCAGAGTGAAACTTGCCCTGAAAAAGAGAGGACCAGAGGGTGTTTAAAGTGAAATCCTAATGCTATCGCTGTTGGGACCTCTCTTCACATCTTGACTTGCCCTGTGTCAAAATGCCGCTGTAATTCCACCAAGTAAACGTGTGTGGCTTCGTGAGGATATCACCCCGTTCTCCGGAGGAGAAAATAGCTCCCCTTTTTGTCTTTTCTGAAGTCTAAATTAACGAAGAAGCCAAAGCAAATGTTTGAAATGCTGAAGTCTAAAAACCTCAATTTAAGCATGTCTGCTTTATAAAGGTACTTAAAGGGACTGTTTTCAGAGACCTTACTATGCACCCACACACGGTGACGCCCGAAATGGAATTCCGCCGCGCTGTTATCCCCCCTGTAGAATTCCCTTTCATCAGTTCCTTCAGTCACTCCTGCTCCCAAGAAGTATGAAAATGATCTCTATTACAATAATAAACCTTGACCTCTTCAAAGATAGAATGAGCTGTCCGTAGGCTGGGGTGAGGGGGACAGAGGCCCAGGGATGTTTTCATTGTCATTTTAAAATGCTGGGGGAGCCCTCTGAACTAGCACAAGAATGGTGTGGCATTTTCCATTAGCAGCGGTGGGTTACAAAGGTCATGCGCTCTGGCCGGGGCAGGAACCTATGAATACAGATGGAAGGGCCCTTCTTCCTTAATCTCTAGAAGGTGCAGTGTGGGATTAGCCATTATGACCATGAATTGCCACTTCATTTTCAAAGCGAGGAAAGACAAGAAAAGCCAAACATTAAAAAAAAAACAAACCAAACCCTTATTTTAAATCTTTTCGATTTTTAAGCCCATAAATATAGGGGGTCAGGACAAGAGGCCTTTCTTTTAAAAATATTTTGTGTCAGATTTTGCCATATATAGAGGGTGTCAAAAAAATACACATTTTAAGAAAGGAAAAGCTATTAAAATGGTAATACTCAATATATACCGATAACAAAAGGTGAATACAAGTCATGTTTGACTTTTGCAATGACAAGAGGTGCTCAAAGTGGTTACCGTCAGCGTCCAGACACTTCTGATGACAGCGAACTACTGCTTGAGCAACGCTGACCAAAGTGTCCACTTGTATACATTTTTTGGCACCCCCAGTGCAAGTAATATTTAGCAAGCTAATTTTCTCTCATTTGGAAGGTAAAGGATTTTAACCAGCTAGCCTCACAAAGCAATTTATAGCCCAATGCTGAAATATATTAGAGTTAGAATCTCAACTTCCCATTAAAATTTTGGACACTGTGTTTGATCAGGTGTCGATTGGCTCTAAAACTTTGAACTTGGCTCCAAAATTGGTTGCTTTCAGAATCTCGGGGGGTGGGGCATGTAGGGCAGTGAGGGAAGGGCTGCTATGGTCTGACCCCAGAAATTTCCTCAGCTGGGATGGCTTTCTCCGCCCCCACCCCCCCTGCACCCCCACATCTCCCCGAGCACTGTGTACCCTACTTTGGCCCATGGTAGGTGTGACCCATGCTGTGTATAATCCTCACATGGGGAGCTGAGAGACAGCATACGCGGTGGTTCGGAGCTTGGGCTCAGGAGACCACGGCTGGGACTTTTCGCCTGTGTCTGCCCCCTCCCAGCTATAGGGGCTTAGGCCAGATGCTCTGTGCCTCCATTCCCTTATTTGCAGATAATAGCAGCACCTACGTCATTGGGTGATAGTGAGAATTAAATGAGTTCATGTAAGTGACACACTTAAAATAGTATCTGGCCTGTAGTAACCAGCATATGTTTGCTTACTGTTTCTCATTCAAGCTGCCTGACCCTGAGCTTGGAGAAAGAATCCCTGTTGATATTGTCACAGTGCCAGGTATAGCGTCATTCGGCAGTCCATATGCATTCATCCCACCCATATTTATCGGGTGCTTATGACAGGCCAGGGCCTGGCTGAGTGGCCTGATAGCTGCTTTTCTGGTGTGTGTGGTCTCTCTGAATAGATCAGCAAGTATCGCAATACTTCCAGTTGGGGAAGTTTGGGATGCTATGGAGCACGCACGTATCAGACACTTATCTCTAACCTGTGCGGAGCAGGCTAGGTTTTCAGGGGGAAGTGATGCCGTAGGAAAGTCTGCAGAATGAGCTCGGGAAGAGCAGAGAGCGGAGGGAGGGGCCTGTGAGGGGCACCCCATGAGCATCTGTGGAGTTTTTGAGAAGGAGAGGAAACCTCAACCTCAACATGGTTTTAGTTGAAACAGGCATTCCCAGACCCCCCTGGTGGCCATACCTGAATTCCCTGATGGAGGGTGGGTCCTGAAGAGGGCATTCGAGAAGAGAACCCTCCCACCTGAAGGCATCCCAGCACAAGGGCCCTGCGTGAAGCCAGGACGGGGTGCATCCACGCGTCTCATGAAGCATCTCACTCTCTTCATTGCTTTCTTGGACTTTTTTTTTTTTTTTAGCTGGACCATCCTGCCACCTGCTAGCAGCTCAGTGGCTGCTCAGCTCAGGCTGGACTCGAACCGCTGTTGCTCAGAGCTCATACTCTTAAGTGAGCTCTTAACCAACTGAGCCACTCGGCCGGCCCTCTTCATTGCTTTCTTTTTTCTTTTCTTTTTTTTTTTTTTAAAGATTTTTATTGGGGAATTGGGGGGATAGGAACAGTGCTGGGGAATTGGGGGAAGGGGAACAGACAAGTTGCTGTCGTTTTGATCTTCAGTTTAGTTGTGGAGGACGCTGCTTCACTGGCCAAAGTTTGCACCATCATTGTGCTCTTCCGGGGCGAGGCA
>NW_017731490.1:1719421-1723620 GCF_001890085.2 Hipposideros armiger | reverse complement strand
GTCGCCGGCGACTGACAGCAGCCCAGCTCCAGGTTGAGCTGTTGTTCAGCATCCCAGCTGTGGAGGGCAGTGTCACTGGCCCTCACATGTGGGATCCGAACCGGGGCCCTCTGGCGTCCCAAGCCAGTTCTTAACCATCGCGCGACTTGGCTGGCCCTTCATTGCTTTCTTATACATGTGTTTTAATGCCCTCTCCCTCTAAATCCTGCAGTGTCTCCAACAACTTACTTTGGTAACATGGGTAGGCGTTTTGACAACAGAGGAACAATCAAACAAAGAAAACATAGGTCAAGCTTCGTTCCTTGCCCTGTCCAACCTGGCATGTTAAAACTCTGTCATCTTTGTTCCCGTCTGGATGGCTTGTGGGCATCACCTCTCCACACCCAGAGAGCCTCACCCTTATACCCACTTCTGCGTTCCTCACTAGGACTCCAGAAGAGAGAGTCAGCTTTTGAACTGGAAGACAGTAGGGTTAAATGGAAAAAAAAAAAAAAAAGCAAAGATTGGCTAGTCTTTTAAAAGTTCCAGAGAGCGAGAGGTAAACGTTTCCAAACTTTTATTAGGTCCCCTCGTTGGGGAGTTTTGGCACTGGGCAGAGGGGCGCCCGTCAGCGGCTTCCTTCCCCTGCAGAGGAGTGGAAGTAGCCCTTGTCAGCACACAGCACCTTTCGCAGAAGATAAACCCTTGATTGAGGTGCAAGCCTGGCGGCATTTCCTGCCCCTTGATATCAGGGTCCCCTTGACTCTCGGTAACCTTTTCAGCATTTCACTCAACATGATCAATAGCTTTCCATTAATGCTTCTGGGCCTGGAGGAAGCAGAATAGATTAGAGAAGGTGAGTGAGGTGATAGATACTTTAGAATCACCCAAAGGTAAATGGTTATTTCATATATAGAATCCAGGAGAGAGATTCACTCTAAGTGTACACATTTTCCCAAGACAAGTGAGTGACTGCATTGCTCTCTGGAGGGTCCTGAGGTGGCCGTCAGCACTTTGAGAATTAGCCTATTTTTACCTTTCTTTCCACAAAGAAGAAAATGTCCTTTGAACAAATCTCTCCCAAGAGAACTTTCTAGAACAACTGAACATGTGCAGTGACTTTCCCAAAAAAGCCTACATTTTTCTTTTTATGGTGAGCTTATCATTCTGCAAAGTGTGGGAGATAGGACTGCAATATATAGTGATTTCTCATGAGAAAACAAGCTGCAAGATTTGATAAGTGGCAGGTCTCACGTGCCAGCCTCCCTGCCATGCCTGCTCGTGTGTTTCACGTTTGGAAAATGCCCTTGGACTGATTTAGGAAACGTGCAGAGTGCACAGACAATTATGACAAGGCAGCAAAGCAGCCATGCCGAGAGCCTTGGGCCTGTGAAAATCTTACCAGACAAGAAAGAAACGTGACAGTGGAATAACATGGCTCTCTGGGAGAATGAAAATGATCGCATCATGTTTTTCTACAATAATTAGGGATCCACTTGGGCTGGGCCCTTGAGTAGGGTTCGTAACACCATTTTATGGACCCGTGCGTCCTTCCTTCTAGTCCCCATTGTATCTCCCTCATAGAGCTCTGCTCACCTTTTGTTGTTTATTTCTTGATTTATATACTGCACCACATAAGATTATATAGACTTTGCCTTGTAATAGCCTCTTTTAAAAATAGCATTCATTTAAAAATGATCAAAGTAATATATGGACATAATGAACAAATCGAAGATCACGAAGGGGCTTATCATGAGAGGCAGTAGAAGTTGTCCCACTCAGGACCATCTCTCAGCCCGCCTCCCACAGGCAAATGCTTTGAACTTTTTTAGCTGTTTCTTTGCATATTTATTTATTGATTTATCAAGTTTAGACATTATTTATTCTTTTTCTACTATGATCATTTACTTCTCATACTCTATTCCCCAGTCCGCCCTCCATCCTTCAAACAGTTTTTTTAGTTAGAGAAACAGGATTTGCATTATTATAAGTATTTGAATATATTAGTCTTTAGAGCCAAGTAGAACATCATGATTGCATTTTCTATAGTCAACAGCTGTTGGTTTTTCATGTTTCCAATTGGCTTTCTCTTTTTTGTGTATTGTTTGCTCTTACATCCTTTATTATTCCAAATCTTTAAGGATATATCAAACCCTAACAATGCCTTAGTGACTTCCCTACCTCAGTTTTCCAGGTGACTCTCCCTTTAGTGACCAATTCACCATGAACCAACCCGCTCCTTGAGGGGACGCCATATCCTTATATCTATGTATACCACATACCTCCTACCTCTCATTGGCACATACTGGGCATTCATTAAATATTTGATGAATGAGCGAGTGATTGTATTTTCACAAAGTATTGAACAAATGAAGTTAGCTTTATGTGCTTGAGTGAAATTACTTTCAGATGTTAAGTGTGATAATAAAATTATTTAAATCTACCAATTTCCTTTTTCATTGTTTTTACATTTTACTGTTGTGTTCACCTTGCAAATATTCACGTTTTCAAGCATAACCTGAATTGAAACCAGAAAGTGAGCTGTGCAGGTATTGTCAATCACATAAAAAGGTTAGTTATGATTACTGAAGTATAGATAAGAAACAGATGCCATTTATTCAACAATTTAATGCACTGTTTACTCACTGGAGCAAACTACTGTTTATTTATTATTACAGGAAGACTTCATCTTATTGAACTTCACTTTATTGCACTTTGTAGATATTGCGTTTTTTACAAATTGAAGGTTTGTGGCAACATGCAGTGCCATTTTTTTAAACAGCATTTACTTACTTTGTATCTTTGTGTCAGATTTTGGTAATTCTCACAGTATTTCAAACTAGTTCATTATTATTATATCTGTTATGGTTACCTGTGATCAGTGATATTACTATTGTAGTTGTTTTGGGGTGCCATGAGCCATTCCTATAGAAGATGGCGACCTTAATCAATAAAGGTTTTGTGTTCTGACTGATCCACTGACCGCCTTTCCTCTATCTCTCTCCCTTTCCTTGGGCCTCCCTACTCTCTGAGACATAACAATATTGAAATTAGGCCAGTGGCCTCTGAGTGGTCAAGTAAAAGAAGAATCTCATGTTTCTCACTTTAAATCAAAAGCTAGAAATGATTAAGCTTCATGAGGAAGGCATGTCGAAAGCTGGGATAAGCTGAAAAGTAGGCCTCTTACACCAAACATTTAGCCAAGTTGTGAATTCAAAGAAAAAATTCTTAAAGGACATTAAAAATGGTACTCCAGTGAACAAATGAATAAGAAAGCGAAACAGTCTTATTGCTGACCTGGAGAAAGTTTTAGTGGTCTGGATAGAAGAGCAAACCAGCCACAACATTCCCTTAAGCCAAAGCCTGATCCAAAGCAACGGCCCAACTGTGTTCAATTCTGTGAAGGCTGAGAGAGGTGAGGAGGCTGCAGAAGGAAAGTATGAAGCTGGCAGAGGCTGGTTCATGAGGTTTAAGGAAAGAAGCCGTCTCCATAACATAAAAGTGCAAGGTGAAGAGAGAGAAGCTGCAGCAAGTTATCTGGAAGATCTACCTAAGATAATTCATAGAGGTGGCTGCACTAAACAACAGACTTTCAGATGTAGAAGAAACAGCTTTCTGTTAGAAGAAGAAGCCATGTAGGGCTTTCACAGCTAGGCAGGAGAAGTCAGTGCCTGGCTCCACAGCTTCAAAGGACAGGCTGACTCTCTTGTTAGGGGCTAATGCAGCTGCTGACTTTAATTTGAGCCGACGCTCATTTACCATTTAAAAAATACCAGGGTCCTTCAGAATTACTCTGCCTGTGCTCTATAAATGGAACCACCAAAGCCTGGATGATAGCACATGTGTTTACAACATGGTTTCCTAAATATTTTAAGTCCACTGTTGAAACCTACTGCTGAGGAAAAAAAAATTCCTTTCAAAATATTACCACTCATTGACAATGCACCTGGTCACCCCAGAGCCCCCCTCATGGAGATGTCCAATGATATTAATGTTGATTTCATGCCTGCTCACATGACTTCCATTCTGCAGCCCATGGATCAAGGAGTCATTTCAACTTTCAAGTGTTGTTATTTAAGAAATACATTTTGGGCCGGCCGAGTGGCGCGATGGTTGAGAGCTCGCTTGGGATGCCAGAGGGCCCCGGTTCGGATCCCACATATGAGGGCCAGTGACGCTGCCCTCCGCAGCTGAGATGCTGAACAACAGCTCAATCTGGA
>NW_017731490.1:1633954-1719099 GCF_001890085.2 Hipposideros armiger | reverse complement strand
TTTAAAAAAAAAAAAAAAAAAAAAAAAAAAGAAATACATTTTGTAAGGCTATAGCTGCCATCGATAGTGATTCCTCTGATGGATGTGGGCAAAGTAAATTGAAACCCTTCCGGAAAGGATTCACCATTCTAGATGTCATTAAGAGCATTCATGAGGTCAAAATTTCAACATTCGCAAGAATTTGGAAGAAGGTGATTGCAACCTCATGGATGACGTTGAGGGGTTCATGACTTCAGTGGAGGAAGTAACTGCAGATGTGATGGAAACAGCAAGAGAACTAGAATTAGATGGGGAGCCTGAAGATGTGACTGCATTGTTACAATATGATGATAAAACTTAATGGATAAGGATTTGCTTCTTATGGATGAGCAAAGAAAGTGGTTCCTTGAGGTAGAATGTACTCTTGACGATGATGCTGTGAAGACTGTTGAAATGACAACAAAGGATTTAGACTATCACATAAACTTATTTGGTAAAGCAGCAGTAGAGTTTGGGAGGATTGACTTCAATTTTGAAAGAAGTTCTACTGTGGGTAACATGCTATCACACAGCATCATGTGCCATAGAGAAATCGTTCATGAAAGGAAGAGTCAAACGATGAAGCAAACTTCATTGTCAAATTGCCATAGACAACCTTCTGCAAGCACCACCCTGATCAGTCAGCAGCCATCAACACTGAGGCAAGACTCTCCACCAGCAAAAAGATCATGACTTGTTGAAGGCTCAGATGATGGTTAGTATCTTTTAGCAATAAAGTATTTTTAAATTATTGTATATACATTGTTTTCTTTAGACATAATGCTATTGCACACTTAATAGATTACAGTGTAGCGTAAACATAATTTTTATATGCAGTGGGAAACCAGAATTAACTGGGAGTCATTTTATTGTGATATTCACTTTATTATGATATTCACTTTATTGTGATATTCACTTTATTGCAGTGGTCTGGACCCAAACTTGCAGTCTCTCTGAGTTGTGCTTGTATTACCTTGCGTCTCAGACCTCTTGGTATGATTATTGACTATAAGCCACATGCAATTTCTGCTCTAGTGCCTTTGCACTATCTGGCCCCTTTGCTCGGAATTTTTTCCCCATCTTCTCTTATTCCCCTTTTCCCAACACACATGCCTAGATCTCACCTACTCTTTCTTCATAGCTCAGCTCAGTCATCACCGACCAGGCCATCTCTCTCTGTTTTATACTCTCATAACATCATGTAGCACTTATTTCCATTGTAATTGAACTTTGGTCTGTGTGATTCTTTAATTAATGGCTGTCTTTCCCACTAGACCATAAGCTTCTAAGTGTAGGACCCTGTTTTGCCTTCTATTTCATCCCCAACTTTCTGCTTGGAGTTTGGTACAAAGCAGGTGCTCAATTGTGCCATTAAAACATTTCCTCACGATTTAATTTTTCTTTAATAAGGGTTCCATGACTTCAAACTTCTGCAAATTTCCTTTATAAAAATAACTGTCAAAGTTGACTGTTGGGTTTGGTGAAGGATGGTGAGAGGAGAGTAGGATTAGGAAATCTGGATTAGTGAGTTATTAACAGATCCAGGTAATTTCATATATATATATATATATATATAATTTTTAGGGCAGTGTTCTTTCAAATGGAGGTGCTTTCTATGGGGTATGAAAAGAAAATATGAGAGCTTTTATTCATATTTATTTTATTTTAAATATGGTATATTATAACATTTTATCCGGCATCATGAGTATTTAAGTATTTCCACTAAGTGGATTTTCTAGATAACTAAATGCATAAGCATCCCAATTAGCACCAAAACATTTTTATACATACTAATTTTAACAAAACATTTCTAGTATGTGCTCAGAAATTTCTGCCTTCTTGAAAGTGTACACTGGCCTTAAGCCTTTTCTTGGTGACTCAGTCATTGTCAGAGATACCGGAGAGTAAAATGTACTTATGATTGATTTTCACAGGGTTGTACAATGTGCTAGTACAAAAATTGGTTATTTGTGAGACCTTGATTTTTTTAATGTAAGAAATCAAATATTGAGTAAATGCTAAAAACATTTATAAAATATGTGTAGAGTAAAAAAAAATAACAATACAAGAAACACAGGTGTACCCACAGCCCTGTTTTAAAAGTAGAATATTTTATTTACCTCTAAAACCTGGAGACATTTGCTTTCTAGATCCTTTTCTTTCTCTCTGCCCTAGATGCAACCACTATTCTGAATTTTGTGTTTATGATTATCTTGCCTTTTTATGGCTTCAGAATGTGTATTTGTAATCTGAATAATGTTATTTAACTTTGCATGTTTCTGATTGTTTGTAAATGGAGTCACACTATTTGTATCCTGGAACTTGCTTTTCTCCCTCCCACCCCGTATCATGGTCACAGGCTTATTCCTTGTTAGTGATGTAGCTGTAATTTGTTCATTTTCACTGATGTGTACTGTCCCATGTGAGATGACACCATATTTTTTTTTATCCATCGTAGTGGGTTGCTTCTAGGTTTTGCAATTACAAACAACATTGTTTGAACATGCTTTGCACATGTCTTCTGTGCATAAGTGCAATAATTTCTGCTGAGTTTGAATCTAGGATTGAAATTGCTGAGTCATAGGTTTTGTGCATCTTAACTTAGATAAAACCAAAGTGTTCTCCAAAGTAATTGTACAAATTTTCACTCCCAGCAGCAGAGTTTATGAGTATTAGTTCTGCATTCACTCTAGCACTTGGTATTGTCAAACATTTATTTTTTGCCATGTTGGTAAGTGTGAAATGGTATTTCATTGTAATTTTAATTTATATTTTCCCAATTGCTAATGAAGTTGAACATTTTTTCCCTACATATTTTTAGGCTATTCAATTTTTTTCCATGAAGTTCCTGTTCAAGTATTTTGCCCCTTTTAAATTGTAAATTGAGTTTTGTTTGCTGTTTTTTGTGTGTGTTGATCTGTAGTTCTTTATAGTTCATCAAATGTAAGAGACCACTGATTGTAAGAGGTGTCCAAACCCATAAAATGTACAACACCAATAGTGAATTCTAATGTAAACTATGGACTTTGGGTGATTATGACATGTCAGTGTAGGTCAATAAATTGTAATGAACATACCCTCAACATCTAGTGGGGGATATTAATAATGTATGTGTGGGCGCAGGGGACATATGGGAAATCTTTGTACCTTCCCCTCAAGTTTTTGGTGAACCAAAATTGCTCTAAAAAAAATGTCCTAACAAAAAAGTGTCCTAAATCTGGCAGGTCATACACCACACCCCTTCAAGTTCAATTTAACTATGTGTAGATACTAATTCTTCACATAAATTTAGATTTTATTGAGTGTCTCAGAAAATCTGAATGGAATTTTGATTGAGATTGTATTTAATTTATAGATTAATTTGGAGGGTAAGTGACATCTTTATTATATCATCTTATCTAAAAACATGGAACATTTTTCCATGTATTCAGACCATCTTCTGTTTCTTTTATTAAAGCTTTAAATATTTTCCCATAGAGCTCTTGTGTATTTCTGATTAAATTAATTCAAGGAAATTTATAATATTGTTGCTTTTTTGAATGGATTGTTTTTTTGGGTTACTGCTTTTCATAGGTTGAACTTGTATGCATTATCTTGCAACATAACTATACTCTCTAATTAGTCCAACTTCTTATGGTCTGTTGATTCTGCTAAGTTTTCTAGGTCGGTGATTATATCATTTGCAAGTAACAGGTGTTATCTTTTCTCATCCAATTTTTAACCAAACCCTTTTCCCCCCTTGTAGTATAGGGCAAAACTCTAGTTATGTTAAAAAGAACAGGGATTTTGGGAATCCTTGTGTTGTTTTCAACTCTAAAGGGAATGCATCTAAAATTTCTTCATTAAGCATAATGCTAACTAATGGTTTTGATATATAAACTTTGTCCGCTAAAGTAAGTTTCTATTACTTTTAAGCTAAGTTTTATTCATGTTATAAATGGATGTTGTATTTTTATCAAAGGCTTTTCCTGAATTGAGATAATGTTTATTAATATACATTTTTGATGTTGAACCATTCTTGTATTCTTGGAATAATCTGTGAAAGTGATGTATTATTATTTGTAATACACTGAAAGACTAGATTAGTTTACTTTTTTTACATTTATGTTCATAATTGAAGTGGCGTGTGATATTTTTCTTTTATTATTCTTATCTGCTCTGAGAATCAAGATCTTAATAGTTGACTAAAATGAGCTGGGTAGCTTCTGTTCTTTTTTTTTCTTTGGAACAGCTTGCATAAGTTAAAAATTAGTGCTTCTTTGAAAGTTTGGTAAAACTCACCTATTGAAACTTTTTTTTCTTGAGTGGTAGATATTTGAACATTTCAATGTATTTAATACTTATTGTCCATTCAAGTTATCTGTTTTTTCTTGTACTACGTATAAAGTAAACCAGCTTCAATCATCTGTATTATTTCTCAATCTGTTTCATTTATTTTTGCATTTATTATTTCCTTTCTTCTTGATCCTTGGGGTTTGTTATATTGCTTTTATCCCATCTCCCTCAATAGAATGCTTGTTTATTTTTAACCTTTCTTACTTTCTTCCCCCCCCCCCCCCCCCGCATCTTAACTGAGATGTAATTGACATATAAGATTATGTAAGTTTAAGGCATACAGCATGTAAACTTGATACACTTATGTATTGCAAGATGATTACCACCATAGCATAAGCCGACTCCTCTATCATGTTATTCATTTAAAACTGTGAATAACTAAGTACCTTTTATGTTCCACGTTTTTGGCATGTAGTCTTTTCATTATTACTTAAAATTTCCCTTATTTCTGCCTTATTTTGTAACTCAAGATTTGTTTATTAATAATGTTATTTAGTTTCCAAACCCATGGGATTTTTAAAAGTCACCCTTTATAGTTTATTTCTAACTTTATTACATTGCTCAGGTTTAAGATATTGATTGTTAAGAGGTTTTAAGGTTTCCTCCATGACTTAATACATGGTCTATTTTATAAATGTTCCACGTATGCTCATAAAAATGCAAATTATCTGTGATCAGACTTATTCATTACATAGTTCATATCTTCTATGCCCCTTGACTGCTTGACTTAATGGTTTCTAGAAGGGTAAGTTAAATCTCAAGCTGCAATTGTTGATTTACTTATTTCTACTTACAGTTCTATCAATTGTTGCCTAATGTATTTTGAGACAACATTGTTAGCTGAAAATATGTTTATGATTGATATATTTTCTTGTCCTATTGTTTACTTTGCTACTTTTTTGCCATTGATAATATATAGATAATATATAGATAACATATGAGGTGTGATAAAATAATACAGTAAATGTTTAAATAAAAAATATTTATTACAGTAAAAATTTATTACGCATTGCCACGAATCCCCTTCAAAATACTCCCCCTTACTTCGAACACACTTATCGCATCATTCTTGACACTTTCTGAAGCGGTTCTGAAAGTCCTCTTTCATGAGTGTCGTTAGTTGCACCATCATGGCTGCCTCTATGTCCTGAATCATTTTGACTTTGGGGAAGAGCCAGAAGTCACACAGTGCCAGATCTGGTGAATAAGGTGGATGAGGGCACACTGTAATGTTTTTATCTGACAGAAATTGCTGTACCAGAAGCAATGTGTGACATGGAACATTGTCATGATGGAGGATGATTTACTGCACACTTTAAAATACACCTTCTCTCAACAGTAGCTCACATCCAACTGACTGCACTGAACAAGTTGAAACTTGTCACACACTGTTGCTAAGGTTCAACGTGCTGCTTCCCGTATTGAAGACCCCTGCCTTTACGTTGGATGGCACTCGGCAGCATCATTCATCATATTTTGAGATCACAACAGAAAGGCTCTGTGTCACACATCGCTTCTGGTACAGCAATTTCTGTCAAATAAAAATATTATGGTGTGTCCTCATCCATCTTATTCACTTTACCCAACACCATGCAACTATTGGCTCTTCCCCAAAATCAAAATGACCATGAAAAGTAAACATTTTGAATCAATTTAGGATGACGAGGCAGCCATGACAGTGCAACTAAAGACACTCAGGAAAGAAGACTTCCAGAACTGCCTTGGAAAGTGGCAAGAAGGATGGGATAAATATGTTCGAAATGAGGAGGAGTATTTTGAGGGGGATTTATGGCAATGTATCTTTTACTGTAATACATTTTTTTAAACATTCACCATATGTTTTGATATATATATTTGCTTTATAATCTACATTGTTGGACAGTAAGATTACTACTCAACTTTGTTTTTTTAGGTCATATGAGGTCTGATAATTAAGTTCGTGGACTTGTTACAACAATGTTGCTAACCTTTTTTGATAACAGAGGGATTATTCATTATGAATTTGTACCAACTGGACAAATGGTTAACCAAATTTACTGTTTGAAAGTGTTGAAAAGGCTGCATGAAAAAGTTAGATGACCTGAACTTTTCACCAACAATTCATGACTCTTGCATCACGACAATGCACCAGCTTACACGGCACTGTCTGTGAGGGAGTTTTTAACCAGTAAACAAATAACTATATTGGAACACCCTCCCTACTCACCTGATCTGGCCCCCAGTGACTTCTTTCTTTACCCAAAGATAAAGGAAATAGTGAAAGGAAGACATTTTGATGACATTCAGGACATGTAGAGTAATAAGAAAGCTCTGATGGCCATTTTAGAAAAAGAGTTCCAAAATTGCTTTGAAGGGTAGACTAGGTGGTGGTGGTGCATAGCTTCCCAAGGGGAGTACTTTGAAAGTAACCATAGTGATATTCAGCAATGAGGTATATAGCACTTTTTTTAGAATGAGTTTGCGAACTCATGTCAGACCTTGTATGTGTTTCACCTATCCTTTATTTTCTGCCTTTCCATGAGTTTTTTACATGTTTCTTTTGGCTATATATTTTTAACATTTGTTTTTGATTTTGTATTTAAAACCAGTCTAAAGGTCTTGATTATCTAGTGGGTGAGTCTAACATACTGGCATTTATTTTAATTATTATGATATTAGAACTCATTTCTACCAAATTACTTCTTGTTTTCCATACCATAAGCTTTCTTTTTGTTTATTTTTTTCTCCTTTCTGTCTCTTCGTTATATGGTTTGCATTTTTTTCTGTTGGTTTCAATTTATATATTTTATTTTTTTCACATGGTAGTTTCCCTTGACTTAAAACTCATACAATAATCTGTCCTTGATCTCTGGAGCTTATTAATAACTATATCTTTTGCTTAGCACTGAAGTAGTTAGCATGCTTTCATAGCCCTTTTGGGTCCAAACTCTTCCTTCCACCTTGTTGAGGTTGTCCAGAATTTTAGTTCTAGACACTACTATATACATTCTTCTTTTGTTTGGTCATAACCCTTTCCTCTGCCTGCATTTAAAAAAATACAACAATACATTTCACTAAAGTATTTAATGACTCTTAGTTTTCATATCTTATGCAACATCTCTTAGAGTCTTTTTCATCAGCTGTTTAGATATTTTTTCCCCCAAATATGGGTCTTGGTGTGGCAAAACTTTCAAGCTCATGAATACATGAGAATATATATATTTAAGAGAGTATTTATTTTGATATTATTTTTTTATTTTTATATTTTTTTATTGGAGAACAGCCATAGTCATTGGTTGTGCATTGTTTTCTTTTTTCTTTCTTTCTTTTTTTTTTAAAGATTTTTATTGGGGAATTGGGTGATGGGAACAGCGCTAGGGAATTGGAGAAGGGGAACAGACAAGTTGCGGTCATTTTGTTCTTCAGTCTAGTTGTGGACGACATTGCTTCACTGGCCCAAGTTGGCACCATCATTGCGCTCTTCCCGGACGAGGCAGATCAGTCGCCGGCTTCTGGACGGCCACTCACTGCGGCTGCTGGCCGCTCACACTGGCTGCTGGCTACACACGGTAGCCCATGGCAACCCACTGCCACAGGGGCTGCAGCCTACGCCATCGCCGGCGACTACAGCAAGCCCAGCTCCAGGTTGAGCTGTTGTTCAGCATCTTAGCTGTAGAGGGCAGTGTCATTGGCCCTCATATGTGGGATCCGAACCGGGGCCCTCTGGCATCCTAAGCGAGTTCTTAACCATCGCGCCACTCGGCCGGCCCCAATGCTGGACATTTTTAACACAGCCTAATTTAATCCTCACATGGGCACTATTATTATCCCATTTCACAGATGAGAGAACTGTGAGGCTCAGAGAGACTAACACCACAGCACCTATAACATCGCGCCACTCGGCCGGCCCGGTTGTACATTGCTTTCATGCTACAATGGCACAGTTGACGCTTTTAGGGAGGGCACAGTTCACAGTGGCCCATGTGGGGATTGAACTGGCAACCTTGGTGTTATCAACACCATGCTCTAACCAACTGAGATAGATAACCAGTCACCCAAGAATATTTTGATTCCCTCTTCATAGTGAAATAATGAGTTGGCTGTATATTTTAAATTATAGCTTCACAGTTCTTTTACTTAAATACTTAAATATTATCCCATCATCTTATTGCATCCTGTATTATGGTTGAGAAATCTGATGTCACTCTGATTGTTTCCTTTTTACCCCAGCTTTATCGAGATATAATTGACATACAACACTGTATATGGTTAAGGTGTACAGCATGTTGATTTGTTGCACTTACATATCACAATATGTTTACCACCAAGCATTAGCTAACACCCCTTCATGGCACATAATTATCATTTCTTTTTTGTGGTGAGAATGTTTAAGATCTAGTCTCGCAACTTTCAAATATATACTACAGTATTATTAAGTATAATCACATGCTTACATTACATCCACAGAACTCACTCATCTAATAACTGAAAGTTTGTACCATTTACCAACGTCTCCCCGTTTCCCCCACGTTCCAGCCCCTGGGAACCACTATTCTATTGTTTTTTTTCTATGAGTTCGGCTGTTACAGATGCCACATATGCGTGCTATCATACAGTATTATTCCTTCTCTGTGGGACTTACTTAGCATAACGCCCTGAAGGTCCATTCATGTAGGGACCATGTAGGAATGCATGGTGGGAAAGCCTTAATATATCCATTGAGCTTCTTTGAAATTAGATCTAATAATTCTGCTGCAGATAACATCTTTATATGTTTTCCAGTTTGTTGAATCACTTTTGAGGTTGTTGTACTCTTTGAGGGTCCAGGAGTGTGTATTGGGAACGGGCCATGTTCCAGTCTGTCAGTTTTGTTGAATTTAAAAAGAGGGGCCGGGCCCGCCTGTGAGACAAGTCAGAACTCCACAAGCCACTGAGGACCCCCTCTGGTTTGCTGTCATTTTCCCAGGCAACAACTCTGGTCATTGTTTGCCTTTAAACCCTGAGGGAAAAGCTACGCTGGGAAGAGGCAGCCCTCACAGGCTATTCTCCCTCAGCTTCCAGGCTTTGGAAGGCAAGTTGTGGAGGACTTGAGACTTGAGGATAGATGGCCAGTTAGCACCCTTTATTCCTCAACTACTAACCCTAGCAGGGCATATGCACTTCCCTGATTTTACCCCTTGGACATGTGAACTGGTGTGAGCTGTTTCCTCTGATTTCTAGAGTGAAGGGACAAGCAAACAGTATCTCAAGTAGGTTGTGGGGAAGGGCCAGAGTAGAATTTAAATCTTTCTACAAGTCAATACTTCCGTGTCTGGCTGCTCCCAGCTTCAGGCTACCACCACGTACGTTCCCACCTACTGTCTGAAACCAATTTAAGTCATATTTCCATCTTTCCAGAATTTTCTCTCTTTTTTTGGTTACTTTCTGAAATCCATTTTCCTCTCTTGCTTCTATGGTTTCTCTGATTGTTTTTGATGGAGGGAGCCAGCAGAACATTTTAGTTTGCCATCTGGCCACCCGTTCATATTTATTAGAATGGCTATGATTCTGATTTATTTCTACCATGTTCATTTATTCTCTCAGTGATGATAATTTTTCTCCATACTTTTCCTTTCTCTCTCCCTCCCTTTCTCCCTTCCTCCCTCTCTCTCTCTCCTTCCCTTCTTTTCTTCTTTCATTTTACCCCCTCTTTTTGGATTAATTTAAAATACATATATTTTTCATTTCTCCCCTTTATGATCAAGAAATTTGACACTTTACCTATATTCCTTTACTGATGTAGTGTTTAGAGTTCGTTTTGAGTGAATGACAAAATTTTGAGTGAATATAAATGGTTTAAACAAAGTCCAGGTAGAATGTTAATGGATTGGGTGACTAAATAGTGTTAAGATATCTATTCTTCCTCCAAATAACCTATTGATTCAATCAAACCTCAATCCAAATCCCAGCAGATGTTTTTGAAGAAATTGCCAAGATGCATCAATAATTTTTATTGAAATGAAAAGGTCTACAAGGGCCAAAATAATCTTGAAAAAAACAAACAAACCGAATTGAGGATTTACATACATGGTTTTAAGACATAAAACTATAATAATCATGACAATTTGACATTAATGTAAGGATAGTACTATGTTGGTGTAAGGATAGACAAATAGATCAATGATTTAGAATAATGTCCAGAAGTAAAGCCACCCACATATACAGTAATACCTTGGTTTGCGAGCATAATTCGTTCTGGAAACAAACTACTCATATTGCAAGAACATCGCTTGTTTACTATGCTAAAATGTATTAGAAATGTTTGCTTGTCTTGCGGAACACTCGCAAACAAAGTTACTCGCAATCCAATGTTTTACTGTATATGGTTAGTTGTTTTTTGATAAAGGTATCAATGCAGTTCAGTGGGGAAATGAAAGTGTTTTCAACTAATGGTATTGGAATGATTGAATATTTGTACGGAAAAAACCCCCTTAAACCCTTCCTCAAATCGTCCACAAAAATTAATTCATGATGGGTCATATACTTAAAACATAAAAGAATCATAAACTTCTAGAAGAAAACAGGAAAATATCTCTGTGACCTTGAAGGTAGGCAATGACTTCTTGACAGGACACAAAAAAATACACTGATTTTGACTTCATCGAAATTAAAAAATTCTCTTAATCAGAATATATATATATATATATATATATATATATATATATATAACCAAATACTTGAACAGACATTTCACGAAAGCTATATTAATAGCAAGTAAGCATATGAAAATAATCTCCACACCACTAGTCATCAGGGAAATAAAAATGAAAACCATCCACTAGAATGACTAAAAATTAAAAAAAAATGACAATATCAAGTGTCGGTGCATCTGGAATTCTCATTCGTTGCTGGTAGGAGTGAAACGGCTTAATTACTTTGGAAAACTGGCAGTTATATATACTCATAAGCTCACTCTTACCATATGACACAAGGAATTACATTCCTATGTGTTTATCCAAGAGAAAAATGCGTGTGCCCCAAGATGTTATATAAGAATGTTTATAGTAGCCTTATTTATAAAATCCCAAACTGGAAATAACACAAGTGTTCACCAACAGGAGAACAGATAAGTTGTTTATCTATTCATGTATGTGATGCCACTCAACTAATGAAAAGGACATGTTACTGATATACAACATGAGTGAATTTCAAAAACACTAAGTCGAACAAAAGAATCTAAACACGAAAGAAAAGTCCATATAATTCTATTTATATAAAGTTCAGGAACAGGCAACACTAGTCTAGGCTATAGAAATCAGAATGGGTGTTACCTCTGGGGGCAGGGGAATTGACTGAGAAGAGGCATGAAGGGACTTTCTGAGGGAAATATTCCATATCTTGTTTGGGTGGTGGTTACATGGTTGTATTCAACTGTCAAAGTTCGTTGCGCTGGACATTTAAGATATGTGAATTTTATTGTATATAAATTATACTTTATTCCACTCCCCCCACCCCCCATTAACAATACTTTGGGGGAAAAAACAATCCAAGTAGGTGATCAAAGACTGACGTGTTATAAGATACAAGAAACCCAGACGCTATCTATCTTTTTGTTCCACCATGCAACAAGGGTTTATGTTTGTATATATTTTATACAGCATGCATTTAGAGTTAACCACATATTTGCTATTTTCTTTACCATCATTTTTTCTTCCATCTAAGATATTTCATTCAAAATAATTTTCTTCCTGACTGAAGTACCTTTAGGACTTATTTTAATGAGAGTCTATTGTGGCACATTCTTATATTTTTTTTCTGAAAATTTCACCTTTATCTTGATAAATATTTTTGCTGGATACACAATTCTGGTTTGCTTGTTATTTCCATTTAGTGCATTGTGATATCATCTCGCCTTCTGGCTGCTGTTGAGAAGTCAGCTTATCTGTCTAATAGTTGTGCCTTTGTAGGCAACATATCTGTTCTCTCATCTCTGTTTTTTTGGTGTTCTGCAATTTCACTATGATGTGTCTAGGTGTGAATTTTTTTTTAATCCTGCTGCTTGGGATTCCTTAGATGTCCTGAATCTCAGGCTGGTATCTTTCAACTCTGGAAAATTCTTAGCTATTTTGTCTTGATTATTTCCTCCTCCTCATTCACTTTCTCTTTTCTTCTACAACTCTGATTGGACATATGACAGACCCCCTTCACTCTATCTTCTCTGGCCTTTAATGTCTCTTGCATTTTCCCACTTTATGTCTCTTTGGGCTGAAATTCAGATAACTTCTAAAGATTTCTTCATTATTGTGTTATTAGTTATGTCCAATCTGCTGTTAAAGCTATCCATTGAGCTTTAATTTTGAACATAATTTTCATTTCTGAAACTTCTACATATGTTTTTTCCAAATAAGCTTGGTCAGTTAGTTTCCTGTCACACATATTGTAAATCCTTCTTTTGTTACTTTAAAAATATTATATATTTTTATTTTGTAGTTTGTGTCTGATTATCTAAATATTTAAAATTTTTCCAAGACGGATTCTGTCAAAAATTGTTTCTGTAAGCACCTGCTCAGAGTGCCTTGCTTCCTTGTGCATTGTGTGTGTGTGTGAGTGAGTGAGTGTGTGTGTGTGTGTGTGTGTGTGTGTGTGTGTGTGTGTGTGTGTGTTTCGTGGTATCCTGTTTCTTAGAACATTGTCAATTGGAATTATTTCAGACCTGAGTCGAGTGTGTGTTATTCCAGAGAATACTTGGTTTGTTTTTACCAGGCACCTGGGACACCACTTACGCAGGATCACTTTAAACTAAAATCTTGGTTTCAGGTTCAGTAAATTTGGACTGAAAAGCAGTGTGAAGGTTGACTGCTGGTTACAAATTTTTAAGGGACTTTTCTTCTCTACCTTGTGTCAAGGTTTAGAGCTGGCAAATTCCTCAGTTCTCTCCAAGGGCAGGGGTGAGTTTACTTGTCGTTTATCCCTTTGTGGAGAGCATAGCGCTTTGGGGTACCAGCTTTACAAGCAGGGTCTCTTGTCAGACTCTCCACATTTGGAGAGGCCTTAGTCCTTATCTCCTGTACCCTTTAATTCACAAGGTCATGAAAGCTAAAGCTGAAATTCACCAGATTAAGTGAACACGCTCAGGTGGAAGCTGTCTCCATGCTCTATTTACTTCCCTGGGTTCCATCTTTCAGTTAGATTCTGGACTCTGAAAATTTGCTTTCTTGCCATTTCATCACCATGTTTGTAAAGATTTAAGAAACTACATATCTAGCATCTTTAGTTGTTTTCACCAGAAAGAATTGATCCAGATATCTAGTCTGTCTGTTGTCAGAAACAAGAGTCCCATATTTGTTTTTTCTCATTCTTATAAAATGTCTATATTATGTATAAGTTTTAAAATGCCCATGATATATTAATATAGTTGCATATGCATTTAATTTATAAATGAATAAATAAATGTAAACTTATCAGGAGTGCGTGCTCAAAAATGTTTACGGCTGGGGTGTGCAATAAAAAAAGTTTGGGGAACCCATCTTATAGAGTCATAACATGGACTGCCATCTCCCTCTCAACATCTGGGGAGGTGACACAGCAGAAGGGAGGCTTGCAAGGCCTCCAATGTCTTGGAGAGCTCCAGCCTTCTCTCTTGCTTTC
The DNA here is from genome assembly GCF_001890085.2 of Hipposideros armiger. NCBI lineage: Eukaryota > Metazoa > Chordata > Mammalia > Chiroptera > Hipposideridae > Hipposideros > Hipposideros armiger. Next base: position 1,705,140 of record NW_017731490.1, on the reverse strand, counting down.
TTATTATGGGGCTGAGTCTAGGAAGATTATGCAAATATGACTGGTTATTTTCAATTTCCTGAAAGCGTCTTGAAAGCTTCTGGAGGAGGCATGTTTATCCTTTCATTGAAGTGATAGCTGGTTAGTTTACATCATCCTGAGTATCCAGGAGCACACGGGGCCATGATGCTGTCTGGGGGTCTTGGCTGATTGGTTCTGGTGCTGTCTAGACAAAGCCAGCAGCTCAGGCAGCTGTGTCCCACCCTGCCTCCATTGCACTGCCCCTGGCTGCTTTCACTTGAGACAAACTTCTTTCACTCTAAAGAAGGTTTTTATATTGGAGATGAGACTTTTGACAGAGAAGCACTTGCTTTCACTTAACTGATAGAACCTTGGCAAAGAAAGTCCATTTTACTCATTGCTGCCTAATGTCCTGGCTTGGAAGAGCAATAACATCATTAATGAATTACTATCTCCTACTTTCAGACAAACTCGACTCATTTGTTTCCTTAAAAAGATGGTGTCATTGATTAAAGATGGCCATTAGTGACCATGAATAAGTGTATCTGTTTTCCCTTCAAAGATGTTTGTCGTTTACATTTTATGCTAGGAAGCAAAACAGACAGTTCTTTGGCTAACCCGCATGTCTCCAAGTTATTTTAAAGGTGGTCTCTGAGTTCTAAATAATACTAATCAAGAAAGGAATTATTTAAGTACACCTGACTTGAATAGATCTAGAGCTATCCATTTGTAACCTTTAAAGGGAAAACAATGCTAGCTTCTGGCTAAAGTACATGCAGAATCTACTGGCAGTGCTCATGTTATTGAGGACACAATTCACAAATATGTTGACACACCAGATAATGGGTCTGACTGTAACAAAGCACTTAGAGAAGGACTCACGGAGAAAGTAGAATACAGCCATCCCTCAGTATCTGTGGGGGCTTGGTTCCAGGACCCCAGAAGACACTAAAGTCTGTGGATAGTTTGTGTGTAGGTCATGTATGCAGTGGCCCCCAAATGCTGAAGGAGCTGAGAGGATGGAGACCTAAGCAGACAGGTCCAGTTTGTCAATTTAAGGAGTTCTAATAGGGAACTTACAGACACACAGTCCTGTGTGACAGCAGGACAAAATGGATCCTCGCAATCCTCACCCGCACAGACCACCTGTTTTCTATCGTCTAAGAAATGGACCAATGTACTCCAAAAGGAATGCAGGGGTGATCAAGGGGAGCAAAGGAACCAAATCCTGGGAGCTGTGGTGCTGGGTGAGTTAAAAGGTAGACACCGTTGAGGGCGCCTTGTCCCCGAAGGACAGTTGAATGGTGGAGGAAGGATTGATGGTACACATATATTGGGTTTTTGGAAAAGTCATTTTTTCTGTTTTTCATTGCAAAAATGCGTCATGACTTTTCCGACAACCAAATAGTTTGTGATGAGCCTGGAGCCTCTTTACGCTTTCCAGAGTCCACCTGGGGAAAGGGGAGGGGTTGAGGGTTCAGGCGGGTTAGTTTTAAAATGGAGCCAACTTTCAAGATGGAATCAGCACCATCCCCACAGTGAATGCTCAAGTCCCTTATATAAAATGGCGTAGTGTTTGCATATAACCTACGCACTTCCTCTTATATACTTTAAATCATCTCTAGATTACTTATAACACCTAATACAATACAAATGCTCTATAAATAATTATTATGCTTATTGTTTAGGGAATAATGACAAGAATGAGTCTATACGTATTTAGTTCAAATGCAACCATCATAGGTCTAACTACAGAGGACATGTCAGCAACAACATAACATTAATATATATATATATATATATATATATATATATATATATATATATATATTTCTGATACTTGTTTGGTTGAATCCATGGATGCAGAAACTGTGGATACAGAGGGCTGATTGTATATCACACCAATTTTGGAGCCTAAAACCAAAGTCAAATGATAATTTAAAAAAAAAAAGGCATCAACATTTCATATTTTAAAAGTCAAATGAATTAGGTTGGGTTGAAACCCAAGCCCATGTATTATTAAAATAATAGAATTGGGAGATCAAAATAGACTGGACTCTAATCAGAACTCCATATGTTCTTGGTTGTAGATAGCAGCCCCTCCTTTGTAAGCTAAATTGGACTTTTTGAGAGGGAATGGCAGTTACACCATTAGACAACACAATGATGGGATTCACAGGATTAGCTTTCAGAGGGAAGGTTCAGATGTGCCAACCATAACAAGGTGACCGTGACCTGTCAGTTCTCCCTTAGCATAGCGTATATGTCTCTTTAGGGTCTTTCTACAAGGTGTCTTTGACTGAACTGAGGGTTGGTCGTTGCGGCCTGGTTGGGACTGATCACATGGGGGAACCAAATTAGCTGGACTGACTGTGTCACAGGCCACTTTTTGGGGGGCATTGAGCCACATCCTGCTAGATGTGCTTTTCATGAATGGATGAGGAAACATTTGCAACTGACAGGACTCCAGCACCCCCACCAGCTGTGCTCTTTGCTGGGTGAGCCTGGTTGCTTTTGGCTCTACCCACTGCAGTGTTTTTCGTCAAATCAGTCTTCCTCCACGGGGGTATTTATTATGTGCCATTTTGAAAATAAAAGGGACGCAGAGCAATCATCCAGCAAAACCATAAAACATTTTATTATCCGAGACGGCGAGGGGACAGGTTTGACATACAACATTGGGAGCCGCAATGGCCGAACAATGTGGTACTAAAGCGTGATTTAATGAGGCTTGCAGGATTTAGTTCAGTCAGAAAAGTTCCACTTTGTCTTGGGCAGAGGTGCAGTGAGCTGGCGTGGGCACTTGACTGAGCAGCCTCTCACCAGATAGGTTTCAGCCAGCAGCCTCCATTTGTCCTGCTGTCCCAGACAACCACTGTCAGGGAGACTTTAGCCCTGGAAACTTCTGACTGATTTAGTGGACCCCAAACTTGGCACAGCTTCCTGGTAGCTTCCGTTTTACAAGGCCAGCAGTTAATCCAACAAAAGCCTGAATTCATTTCCCTCAATATTTGTTGATTGCCAGCTGAGAGTTGGATGCTGTCAACTTGCTTTAAAAAAAAAAGAAAAAATTCCATTTCACTGGAATTGAGATCCTTTGCCCTCTGATAAATGGCAGTGTGCCAGCATGGGCAACATTTTTGTTTTCCAGTTTTCCAGAGGAAAAACTCATTAGCAGATGGTGGCTGGTCATCAAGTCAATCATTGTCTTTGGGTTTAATCATACACATCTTTTCGATCCAGCTGAACTAAAGCTACTTGTTATACTTCATTATTGTGTTGGCACCACCTCAGCCTTGAGTTATGAGCATGAGGCATTCACGGACAAGTTCGAGCTCATTTTTTATCTTCTTCATTGAAGTGGATGTGTTCGTTGCATATTTTGTCAAGTAACTATGGTATATATGCTTGCTCCCATGAGGATTGAATGAGGGTATGAAGAGTTAAAAGCCCCCGTTTCTGCGCTGAAGGGGCTGGTGATTTACAAGGTGAGATGGGGCACACACATAAAGAGATAAACAATATTGCATTGTTACATAAGCTACAGGCTTTGGTGGAGATGGCCTTGGCCTAGTCTAATATGGCAGTTCTCCAATGATACTGCATCACAGGATAACCTGAGAAACTTTCAAAAAAGATAAATGTCCAGGTTCTGTCTTAGTCATTCTGGGCTGCTGTAACAAGAATATCATGGACTGGGTGGCTTAAACAACAATCATTTATCACTCATGGTTCTGGAGGCTGGGAAGTCCATGACCAAGGTGCCAGAAGACCTGGTGTCTGGCGAGAGTCCACTTCCTAGTTTGCAGATGGTTGTCTTTCTGTTGTTTCCTCACATGGAAGAAGAGACAGAAGAGAGGAGAGGAGAGGAGAGCAGAGGAGAGGAGAGGAGAGGAAAGGAGAGAAATCTCTACTTTTTTCTTATAAGGGCACTAATCCCATTCATGAGAGTTCCACTCTCATGACCTAATTACCTTCCGAAAGCCCCATCTCCCAATGCCATCACAGTAGTGGTTAGAATTTTAACATATGAATTTTAGAAGGGCACAAACATTCAGTCCATAACAGGTCCTCATACCAGAGACCCTGATTCAATGACTCTGTGGGAGGCCTGGGTACTGGTACTGGGAAAAGCTCCCCAGGTGATTTTGTGATTCTTATGTGCTGTTGGGGCTGAGAACTGCTAGTCTAGGAGACAGGTGAGTAGGTGTTTTCTTGTTTGTTTGTTTGTTTTTTTAACACTTAGGTCCTACTCTGAAATTTTTCTATCTCCAGATACATAGGAGCTTTCTGTTCTCTACTCCAATAGCTCCTAATTCACACCTCAGTGATCACCTCCCTGTGATACTCTCTCCATAAATCTGTTCTTCCCACCTGGTTGCCCCTCTGGGGTTAGGGGCAGAGTTCTAGTCATCCTTGTATTCCCAGAGGTTGGCTCAGATATGTTTCATGAATGTTTGTTGGAGGAAAGAGTGAAGGAATGAGCTGGATGATCTTGAGCAAGACACACAAACTCTCTCCTTAGGAGCCTTTGCCTTCACGTTCATAAAGATGTAGAGAAGGAGGAATTATGCTATTATTCTGTGGGGCTATGTCAGATGTAGAAGCCCTTTTAGACTAAAGGTGCAATGAAAATTCTAGGCGTTCTCATGGACAGTTGACCCTGGAGTAATACCTTCATTCTCCCATTTTGTATCAAGACACAGGGGAATTTTGATAAAATTATAGTAGAGTTGATACTGGTACAATGAGTCTACTAATGTTACCTAAATGAGATGGCTGACTTTTAAAATAGTAGGGAGATGGCTCTGTCGCGCAATGGATAGCGCATTGGACTTCTAAAATAGTAGGGAACACAGAGTCTGAGAAGGAAATAACAGCCCAAGAGGGCAGCCTTGAGATTTTGGTAATGACACAGGATGGGAGCTGGGGGTCAGGGCTGTCTCCACTGCCTTTCCATCTCACTGGCATTGTTGATTTCTAAGTTACAACTCTCTCACCAAAATTCTCTTTTCAAACCCTGTTTGCAAGTGCATTCATTTATTTGGGAGAGGGGGTTCAGGTGTGAGGAGGCTAGTATTTCCAAGGCAATGTTTAGGACATGAGTATTTCTAAGAGACCAGTGGTTAGAACTCACTTGCAGTGACAAATTGACTATTGATGTCTTTTTCTTTTCTATGAATTAGTTTAACTTTGTTTACAGGTACATTCCTCATTTTCTGCTTTCTTCCTTGTGATAAAAATTAGCACTGAAAGCTCTAAACCACGTATTCTAGATTACAGGAAGGCTTCTGCTTCTCAGAAAACAATTTGGCCATTTAGTTGTAAATTTTGTGCTCCAAAGTTTCTGAAATCCAGGCTTATTTGCTTATTTGAGTTTGAGAGCTTAGCGAGGAGCCTGGTGCAGTGTCTTCCTCCGACCTCTGCTCTGGGAAGCTAAGGCTGAGGGCTGACCTCCCTGGACTGTTGCTGAGAAGAAGCAGGCCTTCTAACGTATTTAATTAGCAGGTTTTCTCCTCTGAGGTGAAAAAAATATCTTTAAAATTTCTCCAGGTGGGAAAACGAAGGCCCAAGGACACCGAAGGTCACCCTTCACATTGTGTTGTGTCTCTGGAGTGGATCTTTTCCCAGGGTACCTCTGGCCTATTTATTTTGCAAAAACAAAAAACAAAATGAGTTTAGACTATCATTAGGGAAACTGGTATCATTTAAAGGTGAATTAAATATTCCCCGCTTCTAAATTGCTCTGGGGAGAGAACAAAGGAAGTGTCACATGATGGTGGTTAACACAAAGGTGCTCCACCCCCCNCCCCCGGTGTAAATGGTAACCAGGAATAAGAAAAGTAGTTCTGTCAAGACAGTGGGGCATAAGGAGTAACAATAATCTCAGGGATTTTGAGTGATTAGGCATGAGTCAGTCCCCGAAGCATGCGTGAGGATGGAGTCAGTCCTAACATCATGCACTTCAACGTCTACCTTCAGAGCGGGCGACTCTGCATGTCAAACCCTGAATTTAAATGAATGTGAAGGTCTGTCAGGGAAACCTCACTCTTCTTTGCAGCCACAGCTGGGCGGCCACCAGAGAGCTTTCTGGCTAGACATGTTTTTCCCCAACATCTGTCAGCTTAGCTAAATCAGAGCTCCAAATGAACAGTGTAATACCCAAGATCATTATCTGGATTTGTGACATTCCCTCCCTCTTCTCCCCGGAGAATTTAGGACTCAAAATGAAAAACAACATTTGTAAGGGATCAGGCAAGGGAGGATTTTCATCTTTATTATTCTTACTACTAATAATACATTTTCATTAACATGGTTTTAGTAGTACGAAACAAGAGAAATGAAACAGGACCCCTCCAAGTCAACATGCTCCCCAGTGCCTTTTGCACACGGTACTGTATCTTTGACTCATTCAATCCAAGATAAGCCTATTAATTAAGTGCTAGTCTACAGGTGCGGCCTACACAGATGTAATTTTCTGCTCGGAGCTAACTGGAAACTTGCAGATGGGCTCTGGGTTTAGCACTTTTTTCACAACATGGCAAAGATGTGGTCTGTGCTCCAGGTAGATGGAGGGCATTAATCCACTAATCACGTCAACAATTATTTATTGAGTGTCTGCTTGATACTCGGCTAGGTGCTAGTGCTGTGGGGGGAGCATGGTGAGGAGAGCTGGCACCTTTAATGAGGAAACATGGCTCACATTACAAGCAGCATGACACTGTGGACAGAGCACAGCATCTAGAATCCAGGCAGGCCGGGTTTAGAAATCCAGTTCCACAGCTTGAAAGTGATATGACCTTGAAAGTTTTATTTTCATTGTAGGTACCTCATTTCTTTTTATTAAAACAGGATATTAATACCTTTAAGATTCTTATAAGCATTAACATAACTTTGTAGAGCCCCTGCCACATCAGAGATGCTCCAAAAATATTATTATAAAACAGAATATATATATATATATATATATATATATATATATATATATATATATATATATAATTTAGCCCTTAATAATACTTATGCAAATGCTCAGAGATGGGAGAGAACAGTGCTGGCTGGAATAGATGGGTAAACTTTGAACATCACTAAGGTAACACTTAGAAATGACAGAATCAAGTTGCTAAAAGGGGTCTTAGAGATTAATGAGTCCAGCCAACTCATTTTACCAGTGCAGAAACAAAGGCTCAGGTAAGCTGACTTGCCCAGACTAGGGGACTATACACGTGGCTCTGCTTGGGAACTGGTTCTCTGTGATGTGGTGGGTCCCAAGCCTGATGGAGTGTTAGGACGTCTTATGAGGTTTAAAAAAATACAGGCTTTCAAGAGAGTCTGATTTGGGAGGTTTGGGGTGAGGCCCGGAACATGTTTGTTCAGTGAGTCCCTGGCCTGCGGATCAAGCTGCTGTGTAACATCAGGCCCACTGTGCTGGGAGTTTCCATCCCAATCCCCCCTCTTCCCTGCTATGTGGCTTGGGCAAGCCAACCTTCCCATTCTTAGGTTGTCTCATCTATCTCTTGTTGAGATTCTGGTCACCTCCATCTCTCATTGTGACTCCATGACACCACTGCAGCTCCAGCTGAAGTATGGATAGGATCTGGCTTGGAGGTGAGGATGGCGGGGGGGTGGCGTTCACAGGAGTGGCGGAGGGAAGGTGGGACTGCGGGTGAGCCTGGCTGGGAGGAGGTTTCCTGTGGGGAGAGAGAGGGAGAGCCGGTCACGTGGTTGGATGAGCGCTGCAGGGTGGAGAGCTCTGTGGGGTGGGATGGGCTTAGACACCATTTAATAGAGAGAGCACTCCCCAAACTGTGTTCTGTGGAACATGAGGCCTTTGAGATGCTCTGGAAGACAACTCTGTTAATAAGTTTGGGAGATGCTACGTACTGTATCACAGTCTAGGAGACTCGTAATGCACATTGAGAGCTCCGAGGACTCTGATTACCTTGACTTAGCCTGGAGTGTTTCAAATGTATTGGATCATAGGGCACTTCAGAAAACAAAAAAACAAAAAACATTAACTAATGTTGCACGGAACGCATTTGGGGAAACACTGTTAGAGAAAACGGAGTCATTATAAGTTCTGGGCTCAGATTTAGAGAAGTTTTAGAGGAACTGGGGAAGCGATCATTAGAAAGAACACTTAACGAAGAGCAGGAAATGAACTGGGATTTCTCAGCCTTGAGGAGAGAAACCTTACACAATACATTTTTAGTTATATGAGTTGGTATAATGAGGGATATGATTGATTGTTTTTCATATTCACTGAGCATCAAGCCAGAAGGAATGGGCTTAACAGTTAGGCCTAGAGATTTAAGAGGAAGAAAATGGAAATCTTTCTGATAAGGAATACAAACTAGAATAGTTTATCTAGGGAAACAATGTAATTCCCAGAGTCTCATCCATTTCTTATAATAAAATCAGGGGGAAAGTCTAGATAACAACTCAAGTCTCCTCTATTTTCTTCTGTCTTCTGATATTCAGGGACCCACACACTTACATGCAAGCCACAGAGCACCCCAGCAGTCAAAACAAAGACCCCACAGCTGACACAACTGTGGATTTGGCAAGAACCCGACAGCTGGTCTAGCCTCCCACCAAAGCTGATGTACTTCCTGTAACACTCCTGTCCCGGGGCCCTCAGAAATGTGCTGTGAGCAACTCCAATGCCTGGGAAATCATTATTTTCTAGGCAGCTCATCTCATTATGGATGGCTTAAATTGTTAGGAAGCTCGGCCTTATTGTGAACCAAAGCACGTGTCATGGCGTCTTACACATTTTAGACCTAGTTATTTGTGGTGGAGCGCCACAGAGCCTACTTGTGACTGTTTCCCGCTGGGATGGCAGAACAGGAGCATCATATCTGCAGTAACCCTTCTCTAAGACAAGGAGTCCAAGACCTTTAGCTATTTCTCCTAACACAGGGCCCCTGGAATCCCCACCATTCATGCAGAGAACATGGGTTCATCATCATGAACTACAGCTGGGTTATCACTATAGCTGGATCTGGGTAGAGTCTTCTGCAGAGAGGCCATGTGTGGGCAGAGTCCCTAAGATGGCGCATTCAGACAAGTCCAGCACGTCTGGAGGGCTGGACCGGCGGGTCCATTTGGCCATTTTACATGTGGGATCAAGAGGCCATCAGGTGATACCCACCCTAATGTAAAACAAAACAAAACGAAACAAAACAGGGACGAGGACCAGCTTGGCAGGATAGTGGGCTTTCAGGAAAGGGCATCGTGGGGGGTGTTAGGAGTTAGCAAGGGTTGGACCTACATTTTCTCTAAGTCACCAAGTGCAATCGCCAAAGCTGCTTTGCCAGCCACATCAACGGGTGAAATGTGGGAATGCAAGAGCTGTCCCAGCAGCCTCCTGTATCGCGTCTTTATTGCAGGAGTCGCACCATCATTACTGGGAACAGGAGAAGTTTCTAGAGGCATTGTATTCGGGAGTGTTTGTGAGACATCCCAGAGGGGCTGGGCAGGGGTGACTCAGTGACTCAGAAAAGTTCTGTTCCTGACTCTTACTGGGACCACCTCTGTCCCCCAGACCTCACCAGCCTGGAAATATGAGCCATTTTATTCACCGGTTCAGTTCTTTTCAACTTCCAATAAAGAATTGCATTTGTCAGTTTTTGTGGTTCAGCAATCATGTCACACAGTTAACAAAAATAGTTTTTTTTTTTTCCACACAAACCACTAGCAAGATCTTCCTTATATTGCAGTCGATTCTTTGAGTCTAAATGCAGGATTTTACATTTGTCTGTGCTAAATTTAATTTTATTGGTGTGACTTTATTGATATCTTCAGGATAGTTTTTCCTAAAGTGCTAGGTGTTCCTCCTATTTTGAAGTCATCTTCATTTTCGATAAACAAGCCTTTTGTTTCTTCCTCGAGGTCTTGGAACCTGCCCATCAAGAAAGGATCAGGGAGAGAGAGAGAGTTTTGTGGCATGCTAGTAGAGACTTCTCTTGAGTAAGACACCAGCTCTTTAAATCCACTCTTTGAATTGAAGTGTTCAGCTAGCTATTCATTCACAGACTAGGACTATTTTTGAGCACGTGTTTCTTCATCTTGTTCACAGGGAAATCAAGGAGGACTATTGACATGGTTTACTAAAACCTAGATACTGTATGCGATGTTTTGATTTTTTTCTTTCTATTTGATATTCATAGGAATTTGGGCTGGATGGGAAACTGGAAGTGTATTTTAGCAGACGAAGCCATTGCCATTGCCTCTGTGTGATAATAGTCTTGCCTTCCCAGTCACCATGTGATATGCAACAACTGCCATTCGCAGCCTCACTCTGTGAGCAGTTTCCAGGGCCTTAGTTAGCTGGCTTACCTGTTCAGCCTTGTCTTTCTTTGTGGTCCTGTCATGCTCCAATTCTCTTAATAGACCACACTCTCCAAATGTCTGGCTATTGACACCTTGCCCCCTCTTCCTGGACAGACTTCTCCCTTCATTTTATTTGATCAGCTCCCACTCACCCTTTAGCTTTGATCTTACTTCCTTGAGGAAGCCAATCTCGATTCCCCCAAGGTTGGATGAGGAGTCCTTCCCACATTCTCCTTCCCTCCCCGGCTTCCCCCTGTGGTAGCACCTGCCACTCAGGTGTCCTTGCTCATGGGTTTCTTCTCCCACTTGGCTGCTAACTCAGAGAGCAGGGACTGTAGTGCATAGCAGGCTCTCTGAGAATCAGTTAAAAACCACACCTCAGAGGACATCAAGACCCCTTAGGCTATTCTGACAGATCTCAAGTTCCTTTGTCAATATTTGGAGTGTTGCCTTGAGCAAGTCATTGTCTTTTTAGTTTCTTTATCTGTGAGATGAAGGTGATCTCTGAGGCTCTAGGCTAATGCAAAGAACACTGAACTGGAAAGAGCAGCTCTGACCTGGATCTGCTGAGAAGCTTGGGAAAGATATTCCACCCACTCACCTCTTTGGGTCTCAATTTCTTTATTAGATAAAGAGGCTGAACTCTGGTGAGCAAAGCCTGGGAGATTGGACAGGCAGCTGTTGAGCAAGTCACTTTGTGCCTCCGTTTCCTATTTGACAAATTTTCCATTACTTGACAGCATCCTGGTGACGACCCCAGTAACTAGGGGACAAGATAAAAATATATTGAATACCAACTCTGTGGTAAGTGCATTCATAACATCATAGCAGTTTAGCCTCCCAACAACCTATACGGTCGGTTTTAGAGATCTCCTTTTTTACAGGAGGAGGAAATAGTTCAAGGTCACAGTGTTTGCACAAGGCAGAATTGGCTTTTCAATGTGACTCCAAAGCCCATGCCTGTCCCATTTCACCATCGTTCCTCCTTTGTTCAGTGCCCAGCACTGGACTTGGCACGGAGGCTCTCTTCACCTTTCCAGGTCTACGTCTGGCTGTCGGACCTGCTTCAGCCCCAGGAAGGTCTGCAGATGGAGTGCTGTCTGGCTGGAGCCTGCTGGAGCGCCGGGCTTGGCTGGCTTGAAGCCTTGCTCCTGATCTCTCTCCAGGGTGGGGGGGAGCAGGCACAGAGGCGTCCAGGCAACGTGCATGGTTTATAAAAAGCCATCAGGAGCACCGTCTTGGGACTGCAGTCATTTATCCACACTTTTTCCTTGTAAAATGTTACTGACTGTTTTACACCAAGGGCAGTCTATCCTGAATGGGATGTGCAGGCATTCAATTCACCTCTACGTTTTGCCAACTCGGCTGTTTCCCCCCTTGCTTCTGAAGTTATATATGGTTCAAAGAGAGGAAGCCATTTTCTATCTGAGGGGGAAAAAAAAAAAAAAAGAGCTGACGGCTCTAAAGAGAAAACTTCCATCATAGGAAAGAACATTTGGTTGGAGAGATAATGCCTTTGTTTTTAAAAATGGAATCCTGCTGCAGCTGTTACAGTCTTCTCAGATTGACCCCATTTCTGGTCAGATGCTAAGGACTTTACAGAGATGATCGGTATCAGTGTACCTTGTGAGGGCCAAATGGGGGCTAGATACCATCAGCTCCATTTTTCAAGTGGGAAAATTGAAGCTCAAAGAAGTTAAGTCACTTGTTTAAGATCACGAAGGAAGGCTGCTGGGGCAAATTGGGGTTAATCATGGGAAAACAGAGTGGACACCTCGGAGCCAGTTGCTCCCCCTTTTCCCCCACCCACCCCCCGGCTATCTCGTGTACCTGTCCCCAGTTTGTGCTCGATTTGCAGATGAGCAGACTGAGTCTCTGTGACATTAGTGATGAGCTGAAAGGCACACACCTCATTGCTGCAAAGCAGGTTTTGAGCCGAGGCCTTCGAGTCCAGACCCTGTGCTTCCTTTCTTAGTAAGTACCCGCCACTCGCCTGCACCAGCTTTCGCAGAGAATCTAAATATAATGGATTGCCGCTGCAGAAGGCCAGGATGTTTTAATTTATAGAAAAGAATAATGGGGTTCAGGTGAGTGCCCTCTTCTGTATATTCTCTTTGGAATGAGGCTTAGTTTTATTGTCCTTTCACTTCCCGTTACTTCTAGCTGAAGTGATTCCATAATGACATATAAACCCAAACATGAGTAATTGATGGCCGCCTCAGGAGCTTGAGCAGGATAAAACCAGGCTGACTAGAATCTCCAGGGTGAAGAATTAACATTTATTGGTTTAGTGAAATGAATTTATGTCCCAATAAAGCCAGTTACGGACTAGACAGTGATTTAATGAGGTGCTTTCTATAAAAAGAGCAAATACTAACTTCTGGGCCTGGATTATAACTGATATGCATCCCCTACTAAACCAGTTGTTTCACAGATGTCCAGAAAAGTCTATGAGACTTCCTTAATCCATAAAATTGGTGTTTAACCCATTCTGTCTGTGGAGTTGAAAATTGACAGGAAATTGAATCAGCACCTCTAAAAGCATGAATGGCACATTTGTTCATTACTCCCCCAAGATCAGGACCCTGAGCTCTCCTGGAAGCTTGAAGGATGAAGATTAGGACAAATGCCGCCATAGGAGAAAAGCAAAGAAATACTGAATATAGATATGCATGACACGCTTTCAGCCTAAGTCTTGCTCTGAGTCTGCAAGAGGATGAGAGGAAAAGGGGCAGAGAGAAAAAAGGTCCACAGTGCCTTCTCTGAGGGTGGGGCAGAGGGCAGAGAAGGCCTTCTTGACTACTGCCCCTTGGCCATTGAACAGCCCACATCGGCCATTATAAGCCAAGTTGACCCCTGCCTCCCACTGCTGTCTTTGCTCTTTCATTAAGCGAATGGATAAATTGGTTTTCTTTGATAATAAAATGATCAGGGCAAAATGTCATTGTCACCTGGAGTCTTTTTTAAAATTTTTTATCCAGTGTCTAATCCATCAGGAAATCTCATAGGCTCTACATTCGAAATGTCTCCGGAACGTGGCCACTCCTTACCCTCACCACGGCTGCCTCCCTAGTTCAGTCACAACCCTCTCTTTGCCTGGATAACTTCGAAGGCAGCCTAATTGGCCTTCCTGCTTCTATTCCTGATTCTCTCCCTCAACCCCCCACCCATACATTTACAATCTGTTCCTAATCCAGTGGCCGGAGGGGATGCTTGTGGAATAAAAGGCAGCTCCTGCCTCTTTTGCTCCAAACTGCCAGTGGCTTCTCACCTCACACAGAGTAGAGCAGAAGTCATCACAGCCCACAAAATGCGGCTCAGCCAGACCCTTTCCCACCCACCCCTGCTCTCTGACCCCTTCCCCTACCGCCACATCCCTGGCTCTTTCTGTGCAGCCCTGCCGGCCTCCTTACTGTTTCTGGAAGGTAGCAGGCATGCTCCTGTTTGCATCACTCTTCTCCCAGGTAAGCCTTACCTACGTCGCATTTTTTGCTCACTCTCCCCTTCTCAACTGAAGTTTACTCTACCCTATTTAACACTGTAACCCCTCCAATCGCCTCAACTATTCCTGCTTAAATGCCTCCATCTTGGCTTTTTTCAAGAGCATTTACTACTTTTTGACATGGTATCTAATTCACCTATGTATTATGATTTTGGTTATTTCCTGACACCCTCATTTGAATGTGAGCTCTGCAAGCGTAGGAATCTGACTGTTTCGTTTACCGCTGCCACCCAAAAGTCTAGGACAGTGCCTGGCATATCAGAAGTGCTCAGTCAATGTTTGTTGAATGAATGAATGAACGAATGAATGGCAACTCTGCTAAAAGCCCTCCTAAAATAGTTTTAATCCTGATGTGAGAAGCAGCACTAATTCAATTTTGTTCTTACAGTCTGATACTTTTGCAGTTTTTTTTTTTGTTGTTATATGTTTTGTTTTTAACTCTGGAAATAAGATATATTGAATTGGATTGAAGCTGTATTTTCTATGTCTACGAAGTTTTGAGATCTTGTGCAAAAGAGTTTCAATTAGATTAAGAGGGTTTTCATTTGCATAATTATTGTTAACGCCTATCTTATTGGATCATATTAGAAATTTTGAAATTTGAAAGTAAGTGGAATTGCATTGGCAAAAATACACCCTCTTGGAATGTCACCGTTGACACTGACAAAATATTTGAGCGCCCACTGGGTGCAGAGCAGTGGAAAAAAAGCCCCATTAAATATGTGGCACACACATCTGTGCTGCTGTGAGGCCAGATGTTCTAGTTGTGGGAGTTTTATGTTTCCAGTGCTTCTAAACAGGAGTGTCAGATTTGTGCATTTAAATGAACTTTGTGACGAGTGGCAGGTAAATGTGAAACGTGGTCAGCAGCGAAGGAAGCAGAAAGCAGCTCGGCTCAAGTGGAACTATCCCGTAGCGCTTGGCATGACTTTTTAAAATTATACTTTATCAGGCAAAACGTAGAGCATAGCTGTCATCCTAATTCACATTTGTACAGCACCGTGTAGCCTACAAAGCACTTGCTTATAATAGATTGTCTCAAGTGTATAGTCTCTGGGAAAAGGTTTGCCAAAACCATTGTCTCTCCCAGCACAGTCAGGATGTAAGCTCGGTTTTGCAGCCCTGCAGGTGAATGTTCCCGACTTGCGGGGATGAAGGGGAGCCCACAGTTGGGAGCCAGGCAGCCACACACCTGGTGCTGCACTGAGAGCACTGACCGCACCGCCATGCTGCCTGGTTTCAAATCCAGGGTGGCCTCTTACTTGCTATGACTCTTGGTGCTTCAGTTTCATCATCTGTAGAATGGGGTTTGTAATGGTCGCTCCTTCCAGGGATCCTATGAGAGAGACTTAAATAATTTATAAATGGAAAGTGCTAGAGCAATTCCTGGCACCCGGGCAGCCTCCTGTGCATGTCACCTGTTAGTGTTAAGGGACAGTAGATGGGCTTGTTGGCCCCTCATCTCCTTCAGTTGTTTTGTCAGAGTGCTAGAAAGTTCCTCCTTGGAGTCACTCCTTCGGGTATATAATTTTAACATTGTTAAGGAACAGCTCTTAGGTGGAAAGTGTGGAACCTTCCTCTAGAACAATGGACACATTCACATGTATATACAATGTTGCCAAGAATTTCGGGAAATTTATACATTCCTGAAATCCAGATCAAGCATCTCCAGGTTAGGGTGTTGTGTTTCCTTCCAGAGGCTCAGATTAAATTGTCCCTGGTTGTCCCTGTTAGGCTGTTGGTTCTGTAACCATGCTGATGTGAGTTATTTCACCTGCCCATCTAGAACACAAAGCACCGAAAGGGCGGACTTAAGGGGATGCTGGTGTATTCCCTGAGGGATATTTGAGAGCAGTTTGAAGTAGATAGAGGGGACACAGACAATGGAACAGGTGTCTCTAGAGACCAGCTTTCCCAGCGTCATTACTCTTCTGGGGCACCCCGCCTTCCTGCCATTCCGCTGCCTACCTCTCCTCGAAAGCCAGGGTAAGCCTGACACCCTCTCCGCTTCTGCCCTCTCCCCGTCTCAGTCAGTTCTCCCTGGGGGCAGCCCGCTGCTGAGAAGCCGGGAGAGAGAGAGCCATCCTAGTGTAAATGAAAAAGGTCTGAGCAGACCGGAGCAGGGACCGGAGAGGGCTATGATGGAGGGACTTACCCCATGGAAGCAGAGCTGTACAATTGGATGCCCATATATGTATTTCAAATTGCAGTCTCTGGTCTCCCAACTCCCCAGGAAGATGAAAAAGAATCTTTCAATATGAAGGCTTGTTACATCTCAAAGAGAGCACGCTGGTGTTTCCCAGGGACAGAGCAAGGCTGTAGAGTGACAAGGGCTGTAGGACATGGGATGCCTTGGACACCTTCTTCCATCACAGCTGGGGGCTCTTCAGATGTCTGTTTTGTGTCTCTTCCTCTTCTGCAGCTTCCAAGGCTCGGGCAAGGTGGCCTGATGGTCAGAGTTTGGCGTGTGGAGGTAGCAGCCCTGTAGTTTGGGCCCAGATCTGCTCTGTGGGGGAACATGCTGATTTTTCATATTTTATCTGCTGCTGGGAGAGGATAATAAAAGGTTTCTTTTTTTTCCTTTCCTCTTGGGGACTTGGTGAAGATTAATTAGATGCTACCTATGAAGTGTTTTAAGCTCTGGCAGAAGAAGGTGCTAAGCATTATTTCTAAAGTTAGCTTCCTTAACCCATTCCGTGAAATAGGGGTCTCTGCTCATTAACTGGAGTCCAGTGGGAGCCACCCGTTCTCCACAGCAAAACGGCTGTTAGGGTGGAGGTGGCCGTGGGGGCGTGGTGACAGAAACGGGGATCAATTCAATCCAATCACTTCCAGTGGCAGATTTTTTTAATGAACTGTGGGTGCTGGTTGGACGTATCTGAAGTAGAGAGCAGTTGCAGCCTGGGCCAGAGCGGCAGGGCCCCCTCTGAGACTTCGTGTCGTAGGAGTGGGGTAGAAAGGGAGGGGGCACCATGACTGATACCGGCAGCCAGAGACCCCGAGATGAGAGTTCCCACCTGGCTTTCTGTGAGGCAGAGGGGCAGACCAAACACCTTGGCTCAGGAAAGTCAACTCTCCTTTTTGGCCAGGCCGATTGTCCAAGCCCAGAAGTAGGCTCATGGGTGGGGCAACTGTACCCCATGGTACCCCAGTGTGTGGTGAGGCCCCACGCGAGAAGCATCTTATCATGAGTTCCTCCTTGGATGGTCTTCCACACTTCCAGAGTGGAGCATAATCAGATATCTGCTCTGAACAGAGGTCAAGGTCTTGAATCAAGAAAATTTCCCTCATTTAATACGTATTTATTGGGCATCTACTCTTAGTCTTAGTTCTAATCGCTAGGGATGCAGCTGTGGTCCAGATAGTGAAGGCCTCGAGCCCCAAGGAACTTCCATTCTAGGAGGAGAGACAGTCAGTGAACAAGTCAAACCAATTCCCCTATTTGTCTACGCCAGAATGTAAGTTCTATAGTGACAGGTTTTTTTATTTTTGCTTTTTAAAATCTGTTTTGTTCATCGTTGTGTTCCCAGCACCTGCCGTGGGCCCTGGATAGCTAGATATTAGATGCCCAATAAGTAGTTCTGAATCAATGAATGAAAAAGATGATTTCAGGGAGTACAAAGAAAGGACAGAATCAGAGGGCAGGCAGGAGATGAAGAGGGAGAAGTAAGCAAGAGTTAGAAGGTGTAAGGTCTCGTGGGCTCTGGTGACAGTTTGGGTAAGAGCAATGGGTTTGAAGCACAGGAAGTATGTGATTTCGTTTGCATTTCAGAAAAAGACCACTCAGATGCTGGGGGAGAATAGACAGGAAGGGGGAGGGGACACCAGTTCGAAAGCGGCTTTGGTGGCACAGCCCAGAGGCGGTGACGGCTTGCCCAGGCAGATAGCCACGGATGAGTGGAGAGCGGGCAGGTGCCAGGTGCATTTGGAGGTGGAGCCAGCAGGGTTGGTGGATGTACTGAATGTGGGGACCAGGCAAAGGGAAGAGTCAGTGATGGCTCTGGGGGTTTTGGCCTGTGGGCGTGTAAAGAGGAAGGTGCTGTTAACCAAGGGGTAAATATTAGCGCTTCTGGAACTCTGGCCCTGAGGTGGGTAAGATTGAGCAGTTAGGAGTGGGAAACCCCTCAAAGTTAGCTCTTCTGGGATGTGTATTGAGCACCTGGGACATTTTGGCCAAACTTGTGGAAGAACGGCAGGGAAAGGGAGAGATGTGTACATGACAGGGCTGGCTAAGATCCAAGCTTTGGAATCATGTACTTTTTCCCCCAGCATTACTGAGGTATAATTAATGAAATTGTGTGCTACTTAAAGTGTACGTCGTGATGATTTATTATATGTATCTATTCTGAAAGGATGCTTCCCATCGAATTGATCGACACATCCATTATTTTATTTATTTATTTATTCATTTATTTATTTTTTGCAGAATAGTTAAGTTCTAGTCTCAGCAAATTTCCATTGTACAATAGTGCTATCAGCTGTAGTCACGCTTTCCATTAGATCCTCAGATCTTATTCACCTTACAGCTGAAAGTTTGTACATTTCTTCTTATTTCTCCCACCCCACGAGCCCCTGGCAACCACTTTTCTATTATTGTTTCTATAGTTTGACTGTTTATTTAGACTCCATGTGTGGTATTTGGCAGTATTTGCCTTTCTCTGCCTGGCTTACTTCACTCAGCATAATGCCCTCCAGGTACATCCGTGTTGTCACAAATTGCAGGATTGCCTTCTTTCTCATGGCTGGTTAACATTCCACTGTATATATATCACATCTTCCTTATCCATTCTTCTATTGATAGTTAGATTGTTTTCGTATCTTGCTTATTATGAATAATGCTGCACTGAGTATGAGAGCTCAGATATCTCTTTGAGATCCTGTTTTCATTTCCTTTGGATAGATATCCAGACATGGGATTGCTGGATCATATGGTAGTTTGATTTTTTGAGGAAGCTCTGTACTGTTTTCCATAGTGACTGTATCAATTTGCTTTCCTACCAACAGTGATCAAGGGTTTCCTTTCCTTCACATCTTTGCCAACATTTGTTACCTCTTGTCTTTTAGATAATAGCCATTCTAACAGGTGTGAGGTGATATCTCATTATAGTTTTGATTTACACTGACGACTAGTGATGTGGAACATTTTCTTCATATACCTGTTAGCCATTTGTATGTCTTTTTGGCAAAAATGTCTATTTAGTTCCTCTGTCCAGTTTTTTTTTAAAGATTTTATTGGGGAATTGGGGGCATGGGAACAGCACTGGGGAATTGGGGGAAGGGGAACAGACAAGTTGCTGTCGTTTTGTTCTTCAGTCTAGTTGTGGAGGACGTCGTTTCACTGGCCCAAGTTGGTATTATTATTCCGCTCTTCCCAGGTGAGGCAGTTGCTTGCCAGCCACTTGACGGCCGCTCACGGCGGCTCACGGCAGCTCATGCTGGCTGCCAGCCACTCACTGTCGCTTACAGCAGTCCACTGCAGCAGGGGCTGCAGCCTACAGAGTCACTGGTGACTCATGGCAGCCCAGCTCCAGGTGGAGTTGTTGTTCACCATCTTAGCTGTAGAGGGCGCAGCGTACCTGGCCCTCATGTGGGATACGAACCAGGGTCCTGCTGCTCAGAGCTGGCATGCCAAGCCAACTCTTAACTGACATGCCACTCGGCCGGCCCACCCTCTGCTCAGTTTTTAATTAGATTTTTTGCTATTGAATTGTATAGAGCTCTTTGGATATTAACCCTGTGTTAGGTATATGAATTTCACATATTTTCTCCCGTTCTATAGGTTGCCTTTCTATTTTGTTGATGACTTCCTTTGCCATTCAGAAGCTTTTTAGTTTGATGTAGTTCCACTTGTTGATTTTTTTTTTCTGTTACTGTTGCTTCTGGTGTCAAATCCAAACAAAATCACTGCCAAGACTGATGCCAAGGAGCTTCCTGCCCATCTTTTCTTCTATGAGTTTCATGGTTTCAGGACTTACATTTGATTCTTTAATCCATTTTGAGTTGATTTTTGTGTATGGTGTAAAATAGTCATCTAGTTTCATTCTTTTGTATGTGGCTGTACAGTTTTTCCCAACTATACGAGTATATTGAAGGGACTGTCTTTTCCTCATTCTATATTCTTGGCTTCTTTGTCATAAATTAATTGACCACATATACAAGGGTTTATTTCTGGGCCCTCTATATGTTCTATTGGTATATGTGTCTGTTTTTATGCCAACACCATACTGTTTCGATTACTATAGTTTTGTAAGATAGTTTGAAATCAGGAAGTGTGATGCTTTCAGCTTTGTTCTTTCTCAGGATTGCTTTGGCTATTTGGAATCCTTTGTGGTCCTATACAAATTTTAAGATTTAAAAAAATTTCTATGAAAAATGCCATTGGTATTTTAATAGGGATTGCCTTGAATCTGTAGATTCCTTTGGGTAGTGTGGACATTTTAACAATATGAATTCTTCCAACCCATGAGCATGGAATATCTTTCCATTTATTTGTGTCTTCTTCAATTTCTTTCATCAGTGATTTATAGTTTCAGTGTTCAGATCTTTGACCTCCTTGGTTAAATTTATTCCTACGTACTTGATTTTTTTTTTGACGTAATTTTAAATGAGATTGTTTCCTTAATTTCTCTTTCTGATAGTTTGCTATTATGTAGCTGACTTTTGTATATTAATTGTGATATCATGCAACTGAATTTTGTATATTAATTTTGTATCCTGCAACTTCACTGAATTCATTTATTAGTGCCAACAGTTTTTTGGTGGCGGCTTTAAGTTCTTCTATATATAATACCATGTCATCAGCAAATAGAGGCAGTTGTACTTTTTCCTTTCCGATTTGAATGCCATTTATTTCTTTTTCTTGCATAATTGCTGTGCCTAGGACTTCCAGCGCTATGTTGAACAAAAGCGGTGAGAGTGGGCATTTTTGTCTTGTTCCTGATCTTAGAGGAAAAGCTTTCAGCTTTCCACCATTGAGTGTGATGTTAGCTGTGGGCGTCTCATCTATGACTTCTATTATGTTGTCGTACATCCCCCCCCCATACCCAGTTTGTTGAATTTACCATTGAATTTTTGTTAAGTGTTTTGTCTGCATCTATTGAGATGATTATATGATTTGTATCCTTCACTTTGTTAATGTGTGTATCACATTGATTGATTTGCAGATAGTGAACCATCCTCAAACACTGGAACGAGTCCTACTTGATCATGATATATGATCCTTTTAATGTACTGTTGAATCTGGTTTGCTAATATATTGCTGAAGATTTCTGCATCTATGCTCATCAGGGATATTGACCTGTAATTTTCTTTTCTTGTAGTGTCCTTGTCGAATTTAGTTATCTAGGTAATGCTAGCCTTGTAAAATGAGTTTAAAATGTTCCCTCCTCTTCTATTTTTTTGGAATAGTTTGAGAAGGTTAGGTATTAATTCTTCCTTAAATGTTTGGTGGAATTCACCAGTGAAACCATTTTGCCCTGGACTTTTCTTTATTGGAAGATTTTTAATTGCTGATTCAATCTCCTTACAAGTAATTGGTCTATTCAGATTTTCTATTTGTTCATGATTCAGTCTTGGCAGGTTGTATGTTTCTAGAAATTTATCCATTCCTTGAAGTTGTCCAGCTTGTAGTGTAATTGTTAATCACAGTCTCTTATGATCCTTATGACTGTATTTATGTGATATGGTTGTAATGTCTCCTCTTTCAATTATAATTTTATTCATTTGAATCCTCTTTTTTTCTTGGTAAGTCTAGCTAGAGGTTTGTCTATTTTGTTTATCTTTTCAAAACACCAGCTCTTTGTTTTGTTTGTCTTTTCTTAGAATTTTTTTTTTAATATTTAGATCCTAAGCTATCTTAGAAATAGTTAAACCAAGGGTTTACCTTCCTTTCTCTACTTTGGGAAGACAAGGAATATTTTCTTTAAGCTGAAACTTATAAAAAGCCTGATATATAAGACAATTTAATTGTTTCCTGACACCAAGGCCAGACTTTTTATATTTGGCTGCCTTTTTTCATGCCTGTCCAGATGTGCTGAAAAAGGCAACAAATATGTCCCATTCAACCCAATGGTGGATTGATATTAGAAATTGCTCAGTTAGAGATTCATTCCTTTGACTTAATATTTCATTACCCATAAAACACAAAGCCATTGGGGTAAATAAGCACAGTGAGACATTATTATGAAGACTCACCAGTCCTTAAAACTTTACTGGAACCAAATTTACATTCTTTCTTTGCAGTCAGTTTTGGTGGATGGAGGAAAAGTGGCTGGATCATGAAGATCATGAGTGTGAGAAAGGGGGCCAACTCTAGGGTGAAGTTCCAGCAAGGAGGAGAACTTCGGGAAACTTTCAGTGCCTTCACTTCCTGTTGGTTTCGATACACTTTGCTGAGACGCTCTCTCCTCCTTCCTCTATTCCTGGACAATATTTTGTGTTGCTGTTAGGGGAAGATAATTCAGAAAAGGATGGGCATCCTTCCAGGTGAGGCATCCATGAGGGCCGGCTAGACCCCTGCATCTTGGTACTCTCCAGTTATAGAGATAATCTAAGCGGCTACTGGCAAGAAAAAAATAATGATTCTTTTACTTGGTTAATTGTAAACCTCCAGGGATCCTCTCAGCTCTGCCAGATGGCTTTGCACATTGTGGGTAGGAGAGAGATCTCCAGGAAACAATTGACAGCCAGGTGGTCACCTCACATTGCTGTTACTCATTCCGTGAGAGCTGATGAAAGCTATAGGCATTTCCCTCAGTGCATGCACATCCACCAAAATTGTGTGTTATTTTAAGGAGCCAGTGGAACCCTTGAAGTCCCTTCTCTAGAACCTGTAGGGGTGCATGGAGGCCAGGTTAAGAGTCCCTGAAAGAAGCTGGATGCTAGAGGCCATCATTGCCTTGGAGGCAGTCATTGGTGATTGCGGCTGACCTAGCCTATCAGAACCCCACAAACTAAGTGACGCAGATGACAAAAAACAGTAATTGAAAATGGGAAAGTCACTCACTTCCTCCTGACACTTCAGGTTCCTCAACCACAAAACGGGAATAATAATAATACCCCCTGCTTAGCTCAAAGGGTTATTATGGGCATCAAATTATTTTTAAACTGTTATGTATTACTCAAGTATTAAAAATCCAAATGCCTCTGAGGTGGGGCTGAGGCCAGGCAAGTAACAAAAACCTGTTGATTAGGGTTAGATGTAATATAATAGAGAATGGTGAGGCCTGTGGCACACTGAGACATGCATTTTGTAAAATTCAAACTTTATGAAACAATCTGGAGCCATACAAAGCATCTGTGGGTGAGTTTGGCTTTGGGCCACAAGATTTAGATTCCTGAGAAATGTAAAGTGGGGCACTGCATCAGCTGGTGTGTGGGGAGTCCAGATGGTACAACCACAGTCTTTTTTTTTTTTAATGTGCCTAGTGTGGAAGGCTGGTAATTTAGTGTGATTTGGAAGGGCTCTGCTTCAAATATCTCCCTCTTAGGCCTTCCAGAAACTGAAATCCTACCCATCAGCGTATGGAGAGTTGAGGAATGGGGAGCAGTGAAGATTAAGGGATTTATAGTTCTCATAAGGATGTAAATATGTTATCTATAATGGAAAACTCATTTTTTTATGGCTATTAACACTTAAGCATTTTAAGACAGTAATCAAAAACCTCTGTAAACTGTAATTATACCTTTTGACTGCATACTATGTATAGGTTCCTTACTTGGGGCTGGGGTTACATTGTGAATCCCAGTCCCTGCCTTGACTGCAAGGGTCAAGGTGGTGCCTTTTTTTGTACCTGGCACCCCACAGTGCCTGGAACATAGTGGGAACTTTATAAACAGATGGGAGTTAGGCACCGCCACAACCCTCTGGCATGCATGACAAACGCTGAAAGTAAGGTGTAGCGGGAACTGTGAGTGAATTTATCAGACTAGTTCTACAAGGGAGAAGAGGCTGGGGAAGTGGACTCAGATGGGGGGGGGGGTTGGGGGTTGATGAGCAAAGAGGGGATCCTGCTGGGAACCCTCTTCCCCCACATGTCTGGGAAGCTTGGGTGATGGACTCCCCAGGAGAGGAAGATATCAGTGAGCAGGAGGAGTTGGAGAAGAGCTGGAACTGTGGGGACCAGCTGGAGCAGAGTTAGTGGCGGGATGGGGACCCAGTGGGGCTGGTGGTGGCCAGTTAAGAAGTCTGCCAGGTGGGCACTCAGGCAGGGATGCCAGCACGATCCCAGCCTGTGAGAGCTTCCCATGGGGTCCTACTAGGCAAGCGGAGAGCCACAGAGGCCAGGGGTCCCAGGCATTACTGGACTCTCCTGCTTGTCATTGGCCTCATGAAAACATTTTTGTATGAGAGTTTCAGGCCTTTCCCCAAGCCCAGTGTTATCGTTGTTTCCTGGCACTTGGTAATAAGGGTTATCTCACAATCCTCTTCCAGATTTAAGTGATAATTTTAATAACCACAGGGTTTTATGTTGGTAATTCCACTCTGATAACAGAACAGTTAATTGCAGCTCTTATCAGTGGTCGTTAGCTTAAGATGCTTTGAAGTAAAAACAATGCTTGCAGGTGTAACTTGGACTCTCTCCCAGGTTTGGCAACTTGACTTAGTTCAAGGTCAGGGTGTCCCGGTAGAGCCTGGAGGTGAGGATTTAAACTTGAGTCAAATATCCGTGGGCAGCATTAGTGGTTTTTCCTGGTTCCCATAACCTCCCCTGCCACATTTCAGCCTCTCTTCCTGCCGTTCCAACACTCAGAGTATTTGCAGTTACTGCATCTCCCTGATGTTTTCATACCTGCAACTACCACATGATTCTGCCTCTTCTTCAGTCTTCAAAAGCCTGGGTTTTCTTATTTTAAAAATGGAGAAAATCATATCTGACTAACTCATAAGTTGCTGTGAGATAGCATGGTGTGGTTGAAAAATGGTGGATTTTAGAGTCAGAGGGACAAAGGTTTTAACTTCTTCTCCCCCACTTACCACATTACTTACTGTGTGTCTTGGGTTAGCTTTAAGAGTCTCAGTTTCCCCAGCTAGTAAAATGCATGTAATCACTGACCTTCACTTATTTGGCACCCAGAACACAAACTTAGATGATAGCATCCTCCTTTTCTTGCTCACCTTTAAAGTCTTAGCTCCCTTGGGACGTGAAATGAGGGCTCATTATGGAGTCTTATTCTTTCACCTTCTCTGGGTTTCCAGAACATTCCTGCACTGGGCCTTTCTCTGTCTACTATTGCTCCTTGCTGCAAAATGACCATCCTCTCTCTCTCCTCTCCCTCCTCCCTAAGATGTTGGCCTCAATTAGGTGTTGGGAGGAAAGGAATCTGATGAAATTGGTTTATATCAATGTGCTCACGTGTGATTCACCTTTAAGCTTTATAGGAATATTTGCATTTTCTAACAGAATTCCTAAATCACTGGGAGAATCACCCTGGTAGACTTTCCGGCTGGAGGGCCAAGGAAAAGGTAGCATTTCAGGCATCATGAAGGAGGCAATGGTAGTAGGATTGGAAAGGTAGAATGGTGTGGGTTTGGTCAATTATGCCTCATTGCCTGCAGTGCCTTTACCTAAAGCTATCGCTGGGCAGCGCCTGGACAAAGAACACATCTATTTGAGAGCTGAATCTGGGGGGAGGCTCTCGCTATCTGCACCCAAAAGCTATTCCTTCAAAGATCTGAAGGATTAAGATCTGGCCCGCTGTTAAAATTATTGTTTAGAATTTGCATGGCCCATTGTATTTTCTGAGTTCTTTTTATTCATTAATTAGTTATTCATTTATTTAATGCAGTTTTTAATTGTGTGCTTATTCCATCTTGCAAAAGTGGAATTATTCAGGAGAACATTTAAAAGACGTTAACAGTATGACAGGGCTTATAATTGTGCTTTAATATTAAATTAATATCCCTCCCATTTTCACGTTACCAGGACAATTATGCTGAATGATACCAGACGCAGGAAATTCTGTATTGCCCTATATATGGCATTCCCTCCCAGAGAGCACCCCATTTATCACGGCTTTTTAATCTCCTCCACGTGCAATGGAAGATAAAGCATCTCAACAATATTTTAATGTGGAGAAGATTAAAGCCCTGAAAACATTTGTGTGCCTGTCTTTGCCTCCCCCAGTTCCTCTACTGCGTCTAACTGGGTCAGAGTTTAGGTGGGCTTGGACACACTTTCAGGAATGTGGCTCTTCATTTGGAGTTTCTGGGGACCTTCTGAAAAAGTCACATAAGTAACCCAGCAGGAAAAGCTGGAAATGCGCAGGTTTGTCTCAATAGCGCCTTCTCCCTGCACTTCCTCTTTTTCAGCACTGGCAGAATGTGCCTGGTGACGTTCACTGAGTTAAGAGTAAGGAGGACAAAACAAGCATTAAATTGTTGGACTGGCTGTGGGTTCCTTTCCCCTAACTTTATGCTGCAGCCCCAAAATGAAAGTGCTACCCCCACCTTGTCTGCCCTCAGGGGATGCCTGAGAAAGATGCTTTGGGATCCCGGAGAACACCCTACTGAAAACGATTAGCATTCTCCAGAGAAACTGAACCAATGGGGTAAACCAAGGTGACTTGTTTATATACTCGTAAGTCGGTGTACGTGATTGTGGGGGCTCTTGAGTCCAAAATCCGTAGGGCAGGCTGGACATTCAAGTAAGGCTTGATGTTGCTCTCATGAGTCTGAAGATTGGAAACTCAGGCAGAATCTCTATTGGGTTGTTGGAAAAGTCATGACATATTTTTTCTCTGTTTTTCTATTGGGTTGTTGGAAAAGTCATGACATATTTTTTCTCTGTTTTTCGTTGCAAAAATGCCTCATGACTTTTCCGACAACCCAATATGTTGCAGTCCAGAGGCAGGATTCCTTCCGTTTTGGGAAACCTTAAGTCTTTGCTCTGAAGCCTTTCAATGGATTGATTGAGGCCCACGTTGTGGAGGGTAATCGGCTTTATCTGAAGCCTAACTGATGGTAAATGTTAGTCGCCTCTAAAAAATACCTCCCTAACGCTAACACCGAGATTAGTGTGTGACCAAACATCTAGGCACCAAAGCCTAGCCACAGTGACATGTAAAACTGACCATCACAGAAACCAAACTTCCCACTGACTGCAGAGTCTGTAGTGCTTTCTTCACGTGACAAGCAGTGACCTCTGAGCTGCTTCTCGCCCTGTTGGTAGTTTCCGCCACCAACCAGATTCCCTCTTGGAGAAAAGCTCGGTGTGGGCCTTGCAGGATGGCCAAGGTTTCTTTCTGTGCTCATCCTCCCCTCTTTGCCATCACTTGTCCTATCCTGTCCCAGGTCTCCTGACCTCCCACTCAGGAGCCCAGTAGCATTACCCAGAAGCATTTGTAAAAAGCAAACTATTTCATATGCATATAATATGTATACAGAGAAACACACAAACCAAAAGATGACAGCATGATGAATTTTCACCAAGTGAGCCTCCCCATGTAACCAGCCCCAGACCAAGAAAGAGAAGCCTCTCTGTTGTCACCACCCCTGTCACTACTGCCCAGCCCCAAGGGTTCCCTCTATCCTGACCCCTGCACCACACATTAGTTTTGCCTTTATTTTGAGTTTTATATAATGAGATAGCACAGTAAGACTTGTTTCATCATAGCATAGGTTTGTGTGGAGCAATATCATGATGGGAAATACTCGAGTGGCTCTGTCTTTCCTTCCCTCTATCCTTGCAAAGAACAAACATGGCTGGTCTGTTGCACATGGGACATTGTGCCAGAGACTGTGGACACCCACGGTTGCCCAAGAGACGTTACAGAACTGCAAGCTAGAGGCTCTGTGCAGGAACTGGGAAGGGGCCCTGCCTCGCAGCCTCAGAACGGGCTTGAGCCCCTCGTCCGTCTTCTCCTTGGGCAGCACTCCTGATGGGCCCCATGGAGAAACTGGAACTGCTCTCTTGAACTTTGTCTTCTTGGCAGAGCCCTAGGCCGGGGTGTTCTGTCACTTAGGATGCACCTGTTCTAGCCTCTCGGGGCCCTCCAGGGGTTCTCTGTGATTTTTTTATAGACTAGTTATTGATAAGCACTGTGGTTGGTAACAGTTTACTGAATTACCACTCTGATAGGGTGTTCCCTGTTAGCCACCGAGCAGCTTTGGTGGGGTGACCGATGGAGTTTCTTTGCTTCCATCTCCTTCAGTGGCTTCTTTCCTCCTCCAGACCCCTAAATCGGATGGACACCCACGGGTGTACGCTCATGCCCTTCTCTTCGTTACATTACTCTTGGTCATAAGTGTCTGCTCCTTCCACACCTGCGAGCCCCCTCACGCGTCCCCAGGCCCCCGCCTGCGCTCCCATGGCCAGCTGGACCATGTCCGCCTGAGGGTCTTGCCCACGCCACAGACTCCAGCTCCTACAACGTCCCCTTTCCCTCCCCCACCGTCACATGCCAGTCTCCTCGTCCACCTCGCCACAGCTCACCCATCCTCTTCCTTCTGCCTGCAAGGTGCCCAGGTTTGTGCCTTCTCCCCGGTCCCCTGCCACGGCCCTCACTCTCCCCCTTTTCACCTCTGTCTAAATTGTGGAAACTCCTGCCCTGCCTGCCTCATCTCTCTCCATCCTCATGTTCCCTGTATCATCATCAGATGCATTTTTCAGTCAGCCTCTCATAGCTGCTCAGTGCCTATGGGACAAGGTCGGGCATCCGAGTCTTCTGTGACCTGTCCCCAGAAACGCATCTCAGCAGAGATCTTGTGATTTCCCCAGGTGCCCTCAGTCGCACCTTGGCCCTTCTCACGCCTGCTGCTTTGGCTGCTGTTGCTTCTGTGGGACATAATACTTCACACTGGACAGGTGAGAGGAGTCACAGAGATCGAGCCCCTCATCCCACGGGCTGTCCTGGTATCTGCTGCACACCGCACAGCCCATTGGCCTGGGTGGCCTTTCCTGATGACCCCAGCAGGAAGCTATCTTTCCCTTCCTGAACTTTGCTGCACTTATGACCTGCGTGGGTCTTACCTTAGGTTAGAATTAGTTTTGCATCTGAGTGTTTAATGTCCCTGTGGTTGACAGAATAATGCCTCCCTCCCCCTCCAGGATGTCCACACCTGAATTCCCTGGAACCTGTCAATATTTATGCATGCAAAGTGGAATTATGTAATTTGCATGTAAATATACATGCAAAGGGGAATTAAGGTTGCAGATGGAATTAAGGCTGCTAATCAGCTGACCTTGAGATGGGGAGATGATGCTGGGGTATCCCCACGGATCCAACATAATCACAAGGGTCCTTAAAGTGGAAGAGGGAGGCAAAGAAAAGAGTCAGTGTCAGAGTGATGTGAAGTGGGAAAGCCTCCACCAGACATTACTGGCTCTAAAGATGAAGGGAGTCACCATCAGCCAAGGAGGGCAGGCAGCCTCTAGCAGCCAGAAAAGGATTTATGTGGAAGATGTGCCCCATTTCCCCTGTGGCTTGCCACACTCCTGGCATGCCGAGGGTGAGGATGCCCCAGTCTGGGTGCTTAGCTCAGCTACGCTGTGTCCATTTCAGATGCTTTTACTCTATTAAAACAAAATGGGCACATTCCAGACTCATTGTCTCACTTCCCAAATTTCCAGGGCAGGTCAGCCCTCCCATCTGTTTCTTGAGTGGCCTAGAGTTGCAGCCAGCAGGTCCCAAGGCTGCAGGAGCTGTTCCCGTTTGCACTGTCCCTTCCTACCAGATGGGGTTTCCTCAGACCCTGGGCTCAAGCAGGCGACCAGAACCTGGGGCTGGCCGCCGTTTCCACTCCTGGACAATCACACTGCTCCCTTTTCTTCCCTTGGGGTTCATTCCTGACCCTCTTGCCTCACCTCCTGGTTGATCAGCCTTGTTACCCCGCTACTGGGTGGAGCAGTGGCGTATCCCCTTCTGCTCAGACATGCCTGTGGCCTGTCGGATGGGGCAGTGGGTGGACCTTGTGGGATCAGGGTCACAATCAGGGTTCTGGTCTCAGGTCTGCCACCATCCAGCTGGGAACTCTAAGCAGCTCCCCTCACCTCAACGGGCTATTCATTCCTCAGTTAGCAAGAGAGGCTTGAAGTAGATGGACCTAGAAAATGGGGCCACCAAGAACCCCTGCTTGGAATGCTTTATGGACTCCTCCTTCAGGAGGAAGACGCACCTTGTCACTACGGCTCACAAAGCCTTGGATCTGGTCCCTTTTTACCTTGAGAGCTTTGCTCTCATTCCCCTCGTCAGACTCTGGCAATGACGAGGGACATGAAGTTCCCAGGCCATGTCCTATCCTTTCTTAGTCCCAGGACTTCGCAGATGAGGCTCCTTGTCCTCACCAGATTTCCTGTCTCTCTCTCCTTTGATTCTTACTTATGGGGATTCCGCTAAGACATCACTTCCTGCAGGAGTCTTCCTCACCTCGCCGCCCACATCTGGTTAGGTGCTGCTTCTTTACAGGCCACTGACACGCTGCCTTTATCTCTATGTGGGCATGATTCTAAGAGTCTGCTTACTTGTCTGAGTCCTGTCTACCCCTGAGAATCTATAGGCTTCTTGAAGGCAAGACATGTGATTTGTTCCCTGTGGAATCCCCAGTGTCTAGAGCTGTACTGGCCAAAATGGTAACCACTAGCCACAAGTGGTCACTGCGTACTTGAAATGTGGCTATCCTGAGTTGAGATGGGCTGGAAGTATCACATACGCACTGGATTTCAAGGATTTAGTACCCAAAAAAAAGGAAAATAATTTTGTATTCTCATTCATAATTTTTATGTTGATTAGTTGTTGGTAAGTCTTAAGGTATACTGGGATAAATAAAATATATTAATACTATTAATTTCACCAGTTTCTTTTCCCCGTTTTTAATGTGGCTACTAGAAAATTAAAAATCACATATGGAGCTTGCATTTGTGCCTCACAACCTATCTCTACTGGCCTAGAGTGTATCGTCTGACACACCTGTTGAATGAATGAGCTGGTTGGCGGATCTGTGGTAAAGGGTAGGTGAGAGTTTCCCCACTTCAGCCTCAGCTGATGTTGCTTTAAATGCTGGCTCTGCCCCAGGTGCCACCCCATGACCCCCTTGTGCTGAATCCCCTGAGCTGGGCAGCCTGGCTCTCTGTGGCCTGTGGGCCTGGGCTCCCAAGGGATGGAGCAAACCGGGGTGGAACACCGTTGCTTAGGCCCATGGACCCAGCCCTGTAGGCTCATTGTGTACCTTGTCCATATCTCCAGGAATAAAATATTAACTTGACAACCTAAATTGGGAACAGGACAGACGCTCTTTGTGAACAATGGTAACACTCTTTGATACCATTGGGGCATTCATTCTTGGTAGTGACACTTCTCTTACTGGAAATTTCTCATTCTATAGTACCTTGATATTGTAAACAAGCAAGATGTATTGATTGGCTTGGGAATTTTCCAAGGCTCCTGAAGAACAAAGAACCCTTTTCTTAAAGGATGACTAGCCTTCCTTTGTGTGTAGAACTTGTGTTTTTTTCCTTATCCTGAGCTTTATGGACTGGTTGTAAAACCAAGTTGGGAAGTGGGGCTTAGTAGACCATGCTTATCACTGACTGAAGTCTTTCAACTTTGTTTTTTTAAAGATTTACTGGTTGTGGGTGTAGTGAGAACACCGTCTTCTGAGTGCTAAAGCTTTAACTGGAATTCTTGAGCCTGGCTGACATTTTGAAAACCATACCCTTAGGACACAACATGCTCAGGTTCTTACAATCACAGCCAGCGTTTACATAGTGCTTTTATAATTTTCAAAGTGCACTCACATTTGGTCGGTATATTTATTGGGTGCTCTTTAAAACAAAACTTGGTGGTAGAGTTTTCTATACTTGCCATCTTCAATTTCTTTCTTCTCACCCTCTATTAACCCTCCTCAGGGATGCTTTCAAGCCCACCATTCTGGAGAAGCTGCTCTCGTAAAGGGTCGCCCTTACCCACACATTGTTAAATCCAGTCGTCAGTTCTCAGTCTTCTCTTTTCACTTGACCCAGTTGAGTCATTTGGCACAATTGATGGCCCTTTCACCCTTGAAATTCTTCATTTAGCTTCAAGTACATCGCACTTGCCTGACTTTCTCCTAACCTCACAGGCAGCTCCTTCGCCATCTCCTTGGCTCTTACCTTCAAATGAAAGATTTGTAAATAAATAAATGAATAGAGTTATTGAATAAGCATTATTATTATTCTTTTCTCCATTCTATGAATAAATGAACTGGGATCTCAATAAGACCCAAAAAGCACCACACATTCATGCACACACGTAGATACTTACACATGCAAAACAAAACAAAACTTAACTAAACATAAGTATACCATAACCGACGTGTTTGACCCCAGGAAGGGTGGGGGATGCTGGGTCAAGATTATATATAGACTAGTTGTATTTGGTAATGGTTAGTCGGGTCACCAAGGGTTGTAACTAAGCAATACACCTTTAAAAATTCAGGTTCATGTTTTATAAATGTTTCTTATTTTTAAAATAACCTTGGAAACTTTTCATTAAATATTAATTTTCATGATGGCATCAAAGTCATCATCATTGTAATTCTAAATACAGTAGCAAGCTTCACAGCTTCTAAGGAAAGATGAAACTGTAAAATATTAGATAGCAATCTCAATGTAAAATTCTTAAAATGAGATTAAACTGGAAAAGCCCCCATTGCTCTCATCACAATATTGGCGGGTCTTTCAGCTTCCAACAGTTGGTTGCCAATTGCTGCTTGATAGGCACAGGGGACAGCTCAAAGAGTGTCTTCTCCATCCTGATGCTGCAAAGTCCAGTTTTAGACAATGCAGGTTAGAAAACAAAAATGTTTCAGGTATCATCGTGGGATTCTACTTTCTGGAGGAAGACTTTCTCATCCCCTCAAAGTTGGTTAGGCTCCCTGTTGTAGTCAGGGTTAGCTTCATGGGCTTGTAACTTGTGCAGTTGCACAGGGCACCCCACTTACAAGGCCCTCAAGTTTGGTTTAATGCTTTGCTATCACTGTCTTAAAATTCTTAATCAATTTTTGAATAAGAGGCCCACCTTTTCATTTTGCATTGGGCATCAGCTGGGCCAAGTCACACTAAGTCATAGCTGGGCTTGGGAGGTAGTGTTAAGTGACCCCAGGATGGACAAGACCCCAGGATGGACAAGCCAATAGCCAACTTCACTTATGTTTAAATGATCACAAATAAGGTTATTTGATCCTTTTGTGACTATGTTTGTATAAGCTTCCTGCTCATGTTTGGCTATTGCTTCATTTTATGATTCATTAAATTTTGTTCTATTTAAATAGCAGTTTCAAATTTTGTTTCATTGTGTTCTGATTGTTTTTCCCAGACTCATAAATCTAAGTTTAGTGATATGGCATATAATCCTTGGTAATACATTGTAACATTATGCTGTTCCTCTGGTGAAATAAGGGAAATGCAATATCCAAATTGCTACATTCTATTTTTTTTTTTTTTTGAGAAAATGTCCTTGCCTCTGAAAAGCTGGCTTTTCAAAATTGAAGTCTTTAGAGTAGTAATTGTATATCCAAAAGGCCTTTAAAGACTAGACAGGTCACACACATAAAAGGAAAGAGGCCAGGTGTGAAGACAAGGGCCGTGGCAAACCGGGGGGTTAGGTGTGCGGCTTAAAGGGGCAGCTGCCTCCTAGCCCCAGCTTGCTGATATGGGAAGGCAGGCCTCCTGTTGTCAGATCTTTCTTTTGTTCCCAAAGGAACTCCAAAGAAAGAAATTTATGTGAAATGCCTCACTTTTTAGAAATGTGGGCTCAAATAAAATATCACGTGACCGCTCTTGCAGAGGTAATTCTCAATATGACTCCTTCATTTTGTCCATATAGCTCTGAAATAGTCTTCCTCTCTCTTATATGATAAGCTTTTTAAGATACAGACAACATTATCTATAATTTTGAGGCCCTTCAGAGAGAATTTCTGTAACATTTGACATTTATGAAGAAATGTTAAATTTGAAATCCAATGACAGCAACACACCAGTTAGCTAACCTCCTGTCAGTGAAAAGAACGATTTGGTACAATTTCCTATGTTCCAGTAACCTCCAGAAGCTTCTCCATCATAGCTAGTAATGCTGTAAGCGCCACCCTCTCACTGTGCAATAGACATATAATGCAAGCCACACATGTAATTGCAATCTTTCTAGACACCACATTAAGAAAATAGACAGGTGAAGTCAATTCTAATAAAATGCTTTATTTAACTCAATGTATCTAAAATACTACCATTTCAACATGCAATCAATATAAGAATTACTAATGAAATATTTTACATTCTTTTCTTTCATACTAAGTTATTGAAATCCAGTATGTATTTGACAGTTATCTTAGTTTGGACAAGTCATACTTCAACTACTCAATAGACACATGTGACCAGTGGCTACCATATTGGAAAGTTTAGGTTTGACATGGTCTGTTGTGCCTGTGTGCCCAGTGTCACACAGCTAGGAAGCTGGTAGCTCTAATAGTTTTGCTCAGTATTTTGGCCTCTTTGACCTTCTCACTACACTGACTTGTCCCTAAGTGTGGAATTCTGACACCTAGCTTGGACTTCACATTTGCAGACTTTGAGAAGATTCACACGGAGAAGTAATAAAAACAAACAAACAACAAACAAACAAACAAAAAAGACAGGACTACATCTGGAAGCACTGCAATAGGTGCAGTGGTCACATTTAGTACTTCCAGGTACAAGTCCTCATAGATGCAAAAAGAATTTGCCTCTTTCTCACGGGGAGAAAGAGTGAGACAAACCATGTGCAAGTAACTATGGGGAAAAAGGCCAGGCTGAGAATGCTGACGCTGTAACTCAGGTGGGTTGCATGTGAGGCAAGCAGAGCTTCTGTGAGTGGGCGGATAAGTGAGAGGAGGAAGCACCTCACCCCTGGTTGGGGAAACCAACTCACCTGGCCTTTAAGGGGTGCCTAGGTGCTTTTCAAAATTCAATGGGTGTGGATAGCTCGTGTTGTGGCATGCAGTGAGGTGTACCTCAATGGGAGATGGCAAGAGGAATTTAGGTGGCAGCCCGTGGTCCTAGGTCTCTGGGCAGAGACTCTCTCTGGTGGGGTCCAGAGATAAATGTGCCTGAGGTGTCGTGTCCCCTGAGTCCCTCTACCCCAGTGGTGGCTGTGGTTTTTGGCTCCACACTGTCGTCCCTGAAGGAAACACTGCTGAGCACTCTTGTGGCTCATTAGTCCAAACATTGCCTTAGAATATGTGAAGTTTCTCTTTTTTTCTTCTAAAACATTACTCTATGTTACCATCCAACACCCTGTTGTGGTTTCTTTTCAGCACTGCCAGAACTTTGCACTGGTTCCATCAGTCGAGCTTTTCAGCAGCTTGGCTCAGCATCTTGGTGGTGTTGTCGATTTTGCAGCAGGTTGAAAACCTAAGTATTTGGTTGCACATTCTATATTTTGGGGTTTGAATCTAAGCCATGATGGGGATGGCTAAATCTAGGTAGCTCCAGATATAGGATATGCTCAGGAAATTGTTGATTTGGAGGCTGGGCCAGGCTGAGGAACACCTTTAGGAACTCTGATTCCAGGAGGTTGCTAGTGTTGGCTCTGCTAGTGTGGGGGCTTGGTCGTAATTCTCAGCATGACACTGCAGAGAACTCAGGTTGCGTGAGTTCTTTTCCTCATGTCATTTCTCCTGCTTGGCACTTACCCCCTTTCCTCCAATGCTAATCTAAAAAATTTATATTTTCTCCACTAGTAGCTTAATAATTTCCTTCACAATTCTTATTAAATCAATTCATTCATTCATATAATTATTACATATATTCCTTCAGTGTGCAGATGTTTATGGGGCACCAAATACTAAGCACCGAGCTACATGCTGGAGATTCAAAACCAATTAAGTCCTTCATCTTCATCCTCAAGAAGCTCACTACCTGGAGAATTCTTTTCACATCAACCCACCCGATTGGTCCCCCACTGTCAATCCAGTCATTCTTCAGTGTTCCATGTAATAGTTTTGTGTTCAATTTGTTGTTTTTATTCTTAGTATATTTTCTGAAGTGGCCTGCCTCCCCTAAATGACTAGACATTTTTATTAACAAAAATTATGCTTTCTTCTTTCCTTATAGCTCTTCATAGGGCCTGGTACTTTGTACAGAGTGGGGCCCAAGACACACTGCTGACCTTCTTTCCAGGGCGCATGAATGGTGTCAGTTGTTAAGTATTTTTATATAAGATTCCTGGTATTGTTAATAAGAATTTGAGGGATTTGGGGGATGGAGTCAACGGACATGAAAGAGTCACCCCAACACAGCCTCTGTAAGTCAGTCTGTAGACAAAACATGGTCTCTATAGTCCTTTTCTACACCAGATACCCTAAAGACACTCTCTTCTGAAGGTACCGCAATATGTTTGGCATTGGTTTTGTATGATGGGGGATTAAATGAAGGGTCTGTCTGTATGGATATCTTTCCTGTGTGTCACAACTGTTCACGAAGTACAGGAATTCTAATGAAGTGTATAAATAGTAACTTTCCTTCATGCTGTCACTGAGGATGCTGTTACTCAAGCGAATTTCAGTGACCCCTTCCTCTAGAGGGAGCCCAGTGTCAGAACACATTTTTATAATAATACGCTATTTGCTTTGGTCGGCTAGTAATTTCCTCCTGTTTTTGAGGCTGTCAGATAACCAGACGGCTTATTGTTTCTTAGGACAAAGGTATTTGCAGAGGCACTGATCACACTATTATTATTAATAATCTCATCCCTGAGGCACCACCAATGCTTTTGTGCTTCTGAGGCTACCAAATAGATCAAAGTTTTATTCCCAAAATGATACAAGCATATAGGAACAAAGCAGCTTAGGCGCATTGGGGTTGGCAGGGAGTGAGAAGTTGGGGGTGGTTCTTCCCTGGTTGGGGGACATTTGTGGTTGGGAGAATTGCTGCCTCATTCCTGCAGGAATGCAACCCTTCGGGAAAGGGGTCTCCTAAAGGATTCGTCATAGAAGCCCCTCAATGGGCTACCATTTTTAATGAGTTTTTTCTTTTTATTTATTTTTTCCTGACAAGGGCACTGATGTCCTCCTTGAAAAAAAGGGACGAGGAAAGCTCATTATAGCCACAGACAGAGGCCACTAGGAAATAAGGTGAGGTTTTGCCCTTTGCTGGGAATCAGGAGGGAGAGGGGAGCTGTGATGGGAGGAAGAAAAAGCTCTCTTCCTACATCCATATTCATAGCATTCAATTACTGCGTAATGGATTCAGTGTACCCATTTTTCATCCTTACACTTGCTTTTCCTGTCTTGCACTCGGCGTCTAAGTGGCTAGAACATTCAGCCAAAGAGGCCAAGGCTGAACTTCACGGCTGACATCCTGCCCCAGGAGGCTCTGCTGAAGTGGAGCAAGCAGCCTCCTCAGTCGGGTTCCCAGATAAAATACAGGCCATCCAGTTAAATTTCGATGTGAACTAAACAACATATATTATTTTGGCATAAGTATGTTCCAAATATTGCAGTGGATGTATACTAAAAAAATGATTTGTCATTTATTTGAAATTCCCATTGGACTGGGTGTCCTGTATTTTTGTCAGCTAAACCTGGCAACCCTACATAGGCAGAATATGAGAGGTGGGGCTTCCAAACGCTCCTCCTGCCGTGGATCGCCTGCCCGTGACCTCAGTCTTCACCACGAATTCACTTTGGAGCAGATATGGAGGTAGACCCTATTGTTTCCAGAAAGCTTCTGGGAGAATGCTCTGTCCTGGGTTTACTCCAACCACCCCTAATCACCGCAGCTACCTGAACACAGGGGTGGGCGTGGCCTGAGAAGACACCCACCCTGTGTGGCTTGAAGGTGTGTTTCAATGTGGAGGCAGCAATGACAGCCTGGATGGCTGGGGCAGTGTGGGTCCTAAGGTTGGGGAGATTGATCTAAGTGGGGTGTCCTCTCAGCCTTCCGGGTCAGGGGACACTGGTCCAGGGATGCAGCCCCAGTGCACCTTGGGTACACCCAACAGAGCCTTGTGTCCTTCTTTCTCCTTTCCCCCCATCTCTTCTCTGTCTTCATTCTCCATTTATTCTTCCTTATTTTCCTGCCTCTTCTCTCCCCTGAGTATCTGACTAGTTTACCAAGGGTTTAAGACTGCTTCTCACATTAGCACAGTATTTATTCTGAGAGGCGTGTGGAGCCCAGGAGGTGAAAGAACCCTTCAAACTAGGCCTTCCCAACGCTTCTGGGGTGCACAGAGATGAAGGTGGGGGGGCAGGGACCTTATTTCCCTGGTGTGAACCCAACAGCAACCTTACTACAAATGGAGCCAGGCTTTAGGAAATTGAAAACAAATCAACAAAGACAAAGAGCACAAAAATCTGACATTCGTATAGCACTTTAAAGCTTATGAGCAACTCCCCATATAATATTGTATTTAATTCTAACAATTTAGAAATGGTTACAACACTAGAGGGGCTGAATGACTTGCAAAGGCCACCGACTGAGTGACAGAGCTGGTGTTTAATATTCAGGCCAATACCTTTTTCACTCTGCAGGGAAGAAGGCAGAGGGTACAAAGGTGTGGGAAGCATTGGAGAGGTGCAAATGGAGCCTAAAGACGCATCATCTCTCAGCTTCAGATGAATAAGCCTCGAGCTCTTGACCGGCTGAAGCTGATGGGCTCGCAGGAGGATCTGGGACAATGGAGGTCAGACAGAGCCCTCTGGAGGGGGAACTGCTCAGCGGGGGCCTCCCTGACTGGGTCTGGAGCAGCCCCCAGTTTGGGGCTCTTTCTTCTCCCTGGATCCCACAGGGGTGTGTACTTGATGTGTAGAGAGCCCTAGCTGAATTTCCACTGCTGGTCCCTCCTTCAGTGTGGGGTTGTTGAGAAAACTTGGTCTAGAGGCAGACACTGCAAGGGAGAGGACAGAGACAAGCTGGCCAGTAGCATCTAAAGAGGGAATCACACTCTGGGGACAGTCACAGTTTCTAAACTGAGCTCCCTGCCGTACTCTGGGGAGCAGCATTCAGTGAAATGGGCCACCAGCAGTGATTTCTGGGCACAGGACTCAGGGTTGCCTCTGCATCCTGGGGCCAAAAACTTTGTCTCACCCACAAAGACTACTTTGATTTGGTCCCTTTCAAGGAAGTATCAAGTTGGAAACCAGATATTAGGCTTAAAAAAGCATGTTTGAGATAATATTTGGCAGGAGATAACCAAATTGAAGGGCAGCTGACAGAGCGGGAGCTCAGAGACCACGCGTGGCGGTGACTCAGGTTCCTGGGTGCCCTGACCCTCCCGGGGCTGTCACGTGCTCCTTGGTGGTTTCCTCTTTCCCCACAAACTGGCCATGGGGAAATCCCCACTGGGCACTATAAGAACCCCCTGGGCTGGGCTCTGTGCAGAAGCTAGTGGCTCCAGCCAACAGCACAAGATGTGTCTTGGCTTCTTCCTGCTGGCCCTTCTGTCCCTCCTGGGCTCAGCCACAGGGGACTCGGTGACCCTGACCCCTGTGCCGAGGACCACCGCCTTGCTCCAGCCTGACTTCACTTCCAGCTTCCTCTCTGGCTCCAGATCTGGCAGCAGCTTCAACACCAGGTCTGGTTCTGGCTCTGGGACCCAGGTGAGCAGGCCCCAGAGCCTGAGAGCTGCATTCATCCCCTTCCTCTCACTTTTTGGGGACCTGAATATAATTTCATGGATGGCTAGACCTGAGCACTCTCAAAGATTTACAACTCCCTTTGTTAACTGTAGGAGCCATGAAAATGAATGAAAACCTGGGTGGAATAATTAAATTGTTAGCAAGAGAGATGAGACGTGTCGGTGTGCCGGTGAGGGACTTTCAGGAAACAATCTAGGCTTTTAAGGGGGTCTCTAGCCTGCCTGCCCTTTAGAAGGGGGGGCAGGGCGGCGAGATTGGCAAATAGAGGTGTGCAGTTTCTCTGACCGATGAGAACTGTTAGGGAAGGGACCCCACCAGCAGTGGCTCCAGAAAGCTTGTTCAGTTGATCTGCTGCCCAGCAGGGGCCCTGCAGATGGCGAAGGGTACCCTGGAGGGAGGAAGAGCCCCAGTGCTCTGGTCGGAGTGCTGAGTTTCTCTGAGCCTTGCTGGTAAAGGAGACGGGTGACAGAAGGCGGGGAGGAGGCATTGGTCTCTAGGAAAGTGCTATCACACATGGGTATTTCCCTGGGAGAGTAATAGTTTTTTTTTCAGTTTTCCTCACAGGGAATATTTAGAACCATTTCCAGCTCAAAACAATAACAGAAGTAGCGACAAACCAACCAACCAACCAACGAAACCATGCATTAGAAAGGGACTGGTCTAGCCAAACGCTATGTCACTAGCACCCGTAGTGAGCCCAGTCCTTTGGAGGACGCATCCTCTGGACCTACTTTAAGGAAGTGGGAGGAGGCCTGGGGAGGTGAGAGGTTAGGGAGCAGGAAGCAGCTCCTCACTTCACCCCTGCCCGCCTCAGCTCTGGGCCTTTCGGTAGGAGCTCTGCTCTGCAAAACTTAGGCTTTCCCTGCTAAGTTGTGACTTGGGGGAGGGGAGTCTTAACTCCCCAGAGCGCATCCCGTTGCGTTTCTATGATCTTTACTCACAGGTGGGGCCACGGCTTAGATGACCATGACTGAATGGAAGGGCCAATGGGAAAAGGGGGGCAAAAGGCTTTTGTTTGTTGTTTTTCTTTTCACCATCAGGACTATATACAAGGCAATACAAATTTATTGATTAACAGATGGTTTGGATAGGACCCAGATAGAAATGGCAGCAATGGTGTTCATGGTAGGATTACGTTAAGTACATAATACATATTATCTTATTTAACCTTAAGAGAGAGATAAAATTAATGATCCATTTTAGAGATGTGAAAACTGAGGCTTAGAGAGGTGAAGCCATTGGCTTAAGGTCACTAAACTAGCACGTTCTACAGCTCAAATGTAAGTCTGCCCATGCTTTTGACCATCTCCCTGTATGCAGCTTTCTGTATTTTTAAGGAGTATAGATGAAATCTTTAACAGGAGAACACTTTGGGAATCATGATATGCTCAAAGATTCTTTGTAGAAAGAAATCAGATGCATCATTTTATTTCATGACAATAAATGATTTTCATGGGGCCAATCAGAACTTGTGAGCATTTTTTAAAAAAATGAGGTATTCATTATTGTAAACAATAATAATTTATTTTGAAGCTTCATCACCAATCAGAAATCAGCATTTGAGGAAAACGATCAGCTAAAATAACAGAAAAATAAATTATAGGTTGTGAAACAGAGAAATCCAAACTGCTTGTTATCTGGTAAGGAGATAAATATTTAAACGTAGATAAGAAATGGTAGTTAAATTGCACTTAGAGGTTTTAATTTCCTTCCTGGTTTACTTATCTTCCTCTGGTGAGTCAATGTCACAACTTTTATACAGCGGACGAGGTGTCACTTCCACTATTCACCCAATTTTCTAGGGCTGCCTGTCAGCTTGATGAGCTCTTCGGAGAGTGATGGAGAACCCCTTTATAACTGGCATTGAGCAAGCTCCAAATGTATCATTTTCTGTACTTTGAAAATGTTGAGTACCATTATTTTAAGCCTTGAGTCTTTGTAGGCACTTAGGCTTGGCTGCTAATTAGAGCCTATTGCAACCTCACATCACAAATGGAAGTCACACCTTCCGCTGTAGTGCTCTACGTGCCTCAGATGTCACTCTCCAACGAAGGGACTGCCATCAGGGTCCCTGTTTCACCGGTGAGGAAAGGCTCCATGCTCTGCTCCACAACTGGCAGAGTCAGGACCAGAATGAATCATGTGCTTTTGTCATCAGGCTAAGGGGCTTGATGACAAAGTAGACAACCCAGACTTTCATCATGAAAACAGGCCCCATTCACTGGGCAGGAGTCCGGCTTTGTCTGTCTCCCTAACGCCAGAGCCTGGCTTGTGGTCGACACCAGTGGATGTTAATTGAACACATGTTGAGTGAGGGAGGACCTACCACTGTTAGGTGTTTCGTGGGGCACACAGGGTCCTATTTGCCCTCCACAAGGGGGTCACATACCCTCCCGATAACCAAAGGGACAAGCACTTGTCTTTGCCTCCCATGCCCACGTTACACTCACATAGAGTTTAAGCATTCACCACAGAGAGAGACCCATCACCATTAGCTTCATTGTCTCTGAATGAGAGGAGCAGAAATACCTCTAATGGGAGACACTGATCAAACTTATGGACCATTTTGATGTCAGCTCAGCATGCTGGGCTGATGATAAGCAGGATGGCGGCTGGGGAGCCCAGAGCACTGGGACGGAGATGGTCAGCAGATGCCGGTGGAACGACTGTCAGCAGGGCTATAATTATTTGCCTGCCTTTCAGGTGAACTTCAGGATTAAAAGTTGTTAGCAGGTGGTTTCTAGTTGATTGACTGAGACTGCTTGATGATCTTCACTGTTTTTTGAGTTGACAGAGCTTTTCGGAGGACTCGGAGAATGGTCCCACCCTGCCTTGTGTAGCTAATTAACCTTCCCTTGTCAGAATGCAATGCAAGACTTTTTTTTTTTTTGTAGACAGTTATTATAATAAGCTATTTCTTCAAGAGTCCATGATATATTGGTCCTTCTGTAAAAGCGGTGGCCATGCTTGAGCTGCAGTCTTTCTACCCTCAGAGGGAATGAGAATGCTGGTTCCAAGGGAAGCTGGCCTCTCTGACAGGGTAGCTTGTCCAGGCCTCACTCATCCCGGCAAAGACCCTCCCCTTGTCCACTCCCAGGCCTGGTGTTCAGCATAAACCTGCTTGTCCCTCCTCCTTACTCCCCAATTCCTGCAGGTGTAGGGTGTGATTGGCAAAGAAATTTGAGTCCATTTTCAGGAATTTACTTGGCACAGAGAATTTGGGGTACAAATCGTATACATATATTCTTTCTGCTCATCTTAAAGAAGATTAGGTTAAATCAATAAGCAACTTCATTCCAAAAGCCTGAATTAATTGGTCCAGAGGTCACCGTTGGAATAAAATTGATTGTGGAAGCCTCCAGGTCCATCCTCTTTGGAAATTGTGCAGGTTGGTAGACATTAAACACACAGAGCACACAATCTCAGCTGCAGCCAGCTGACCTTCTAAACCTTGAGAGGCGTAGCCCGGGTCCCTTTCAAACTGCAAACTGTTCTCTCCCCTCGGTAGTTTCAGAAAGAGACACTTCAGGCTGATGTTCCTCAGGTGAGCTTTGGGCCGGCCCCGGCCATCCCATGAGGTCACTGAAAGGCAGAGTCAGTTGGCTGCCAAGAGTTACTCTGTTAGGCAATAGTAGTAATAATAATAAAAAAAAGTGTTAATTGTGGTGGAATCCCTTTGGGGAAGTTCAAAGGGGACAAAAGAAAAACAGGATCTTTCAAACCTGTCATTTTAAAAATATGCAGCGGCACTGAAATGTGAGCCTGAATATTTTAAAGAAACATCAAATATTTCAAAATGACTTTTCTGCAAGTGGTAAGCGGCACAACTTTTTAAAAAATTGCTCAAAACCTTCAGACTCCCACATTGTTTAGTTTTTAACAAATGGCTGGTTTGTTTCCATTTTGAAGGATGGTAATTACACAATTTCCCAGGTGAAGAGAAGGATGTGAATTTGCATCGTATATTTTCACTGTGACCCATACCCTTGATGTTTTTTCCCTCGTTCCTACTGGGAGGAATTGGGTTGGGGTTGGGGTAAAGGAGAGGAAAAGAGAATGAGAACGTAAAAGGAAAAGGAGACTGACATTTATGGGTCACCTACCATGTATGTGCCAGGGTCTTGGCTGA
The DNA here is from genome assembly GCF_001890085.2 of Hipposideros armiger. Taxonomy (NCBI): domain Eukaryota; kingdom Metazoa; phylum Chordata; class Mammalia; order Chiroptera; family Hipposideridae; genus Hipposideros; species Hipposideros armiger. Next base: position 1,661,589 of record NW_017731490.1, on the reverse strand, counting down.
CCTTATGTGGATACCCTGGAGGACGGTTCTGTAGAGCAGGTTTTGTCCGTTTCACAGAGGAGTTCACATCCAGCAAATGGTAGATTTGGCAATCAAACTGAGAGCTCTCATCAATTCTTTATTTCCTGTCCCTTACATAGGGACAGTGATAATTTCCTTTAAGACTTCAGGAAAAGATAATGTTCTTTGGATAAAACGGGTGATATAGCGGTTTAACCCAACCGCTGGAGATAGATGTGGCTAAGATGCCAAGTGTAGACCCTGCCTGTGAAACATGGCGGTTTTTGCTTGGTTTCTATGCTTCTATTCATTTATTTATTGGACTCCACTTGCTTGCCTCTAAGCTCTTTTTTGACAAGCCAATTTCTGTCACTCCAGTTGCCAAAAAGCTCATTTCTCAACTTATGACTGATGTTGAACTTACTTTTATTTACAGTCGTTTTCCAATTTCACTGGCTCCAAGGATGACCGTGGGACCTGCGTGTGCTCCGTCGCTCTGCCAGACAACACCTTCCCAGTGGAGAGAGTGGAACGCTTGGAATTCACGGCTCACATTCTCTCTGAGAAGTACCAGAAAGAGCTTTCTAAAGTAAGCACATTTTCCCTCTTCCAACGATATCTTAATAAGAACAAACAGGCAAAATGAAACACTTTTTAAAGATGAAGTGTATCGGGATTAACATTAGTTAATAACATTATATAATTTTCAAGTGTACATGATAATTTGACTTTGAGTACCTATGGTGTGTTTATTACCCAGAATTTGGTTTCCTTCCATTACCATAAATTTGAACCCCGCCCCTCACCTTACCCACCTCTCCCTCCCCCCACCTCCTTCATCTCTGGAACCACCATTCTGTTGTCTGTATCTATGAGTTTGTTTTGTTCGTTCACAAAACACTTTTTATTCAGGACTTTACAAGCAGCCGTTCTTCACCGTTCCAAAGACAGCACGTTTTTGCATCCTATGGAGACTTTAGCATTTATTTACAGCACACCTGTGGAGTTCTTTATAGCAGAAAAAAATGAGGGCACAAGGAAGAAAATGAGATTGAGATGATTCCCGCCATGGATAAACTCACTTCAGTATTGCGGTGCTCGTGAGGCAGGAAAAAGGAGTCGAGCTCTCCCTGCAAACCCCGACTCCGCAATTTTTATTTTGTTTTATTGTTTTTTCCTTCCTTTTCTTTTTAGTCTGGCTTTCTTTCCTGTCTGCTGTCCTCTGTATGTTTTCTCTTCCTTCTCTTCCACTTTTTCTTCCTATTCCTATTCCATTCCTCCTTCCCTTTAAAAAAAAAATGTGTTTCCCCCCTTGCTTCAGTCTTTTCCCTTGTTCATGCCTCCTAATCTCTCCCTTTCCTTCTTGAGTTTTTTTTTTTTTTATAAACTCTTTTTGGCCCTCTCTTTCTCTTTCTCTTCCTTCTCCTCCTCTTCATGTCCTCAAATCTTCTGCCTCTTAGCCTCCTTCCTCTTTTTCTTTCTCTTCTTATTTCCTCTTTCCAATTTCTTCTCTTCGTCTCCCTCTCTTTTTCTTGGTAGTTATTTTCTATTGTCTCAGCAGCAGTATTACATTAGCCGTGTCTAGCATTAGACCAAAACTGAAGGCTTGTCTGGGAGTTTGATTCAAAACTAATAGGTCACTCAGCCTTGGTAAAGACCTTGCCTCAAACCCCCTGATTACTGCTTTCCTCTAGTGGCGGGAGTTATCTTACAGGATTTGCCTTTCTGTGAGCTAACTGGACCAGTGGGACTTGCTCCAGTTTTGACCTTTCTACCTTTTTAGCCAAGTTAAAAATCAATTAGAAAGACTCCCATTTTCTGCATAGGTGAAGCCCACGCTAGGCTATAATCACATTATACATAATTTAATACAACTCCATGAATTTACAAGGAGCTGTGGCTTTCCTTCCATATTCAAAATAAGTTTTCCTGAGAAATTGAAGTTTAGCTACCATAACATCCAGCACAGTTATCCTTTAAGATAAAAATTATGGTGAGGCTGACACCCTGCTTTCAACCTGAATTGGTAGATAAATATTCTAAATTTAAGTGAGTGTCCAGGAAAATGTATTTTACTACTTCAGGAACCTAGCTTTTTAAGAAATAAAATGTCCTTGAATTAATCAGCAGAAAAGGCACAGCACTAAATTATAAATTCCAGCCATTAATATTCATAGCCTTATTCCAGCATAATCAAGTACAGATAAGAAGTTATGCATAAAAACATAACAAGCACAGGAAAATCCTAGGTAAAGATCTTTTCAGTTAGTCATTTGCTTTGAAATAGTGGGAGCTACTGATTTGCATGTCTTTTTTGCTGGCAGGCGTGTGAAGGGCAGTGTGAAACTCCAAGCTTCTCTAGGGAGGGGTGTAGCTTGCCAGGTTTGTGAGTATGGGACCAGTAATTCCATTTCTGTGAGGGAGGTGGGTGGCAGGTGGCATCTGCTTTGCTTATCATTGGCAGGGGAGAAGTGCAAAGTAGGTGGGAAAGCTTTTACTTTGAAAATGTCAGTAGCTGGTCCTAAAAAAAATTGTGACTGAGACCTACGTAAGAAAGGAATTATCCTACCAGCTGAGATTTGCACAATAGATCCGTGTGACAGATGATAACAACAATAATAGTGACATGTTATGCTTGTGCTTTTCTAAATGCTTCCACTTCTATTCTACTCTCAAGCCACTTTTTAAGGCAGATAGGCCCATGTTCTCCTTCCCATTTTAGGGACGGGAAAACTGAGGCTCATGAAGGTAAAGAGACCTAAGTGTAAAGGCTACTTAAGCCAGGTCAGGAGCTTGAATCTTCAGAATTAATCTCAGCTCTCTTTTCTCTCAGCTATGCTGTTACCATCCTCCAGGGCAGACCCAAGAAGAGATGCAGTAGGTCACTAATGCCTTCAAATCCAAAGTTATCTCCTCAGCTGAGGGCTTTTGAATTTGCAGGTGAATTATTATAGCTGTCCCTAGGTTACCTTGGAAGTCACCATTTATCCAGAGGCCTGGGGGAATGTCCGCTTAGGCGGGCCAGTAGGAAAGGGTTTTGACTGCCTTACATTGATTCATTATCTGCCAGTGCACAGAAAAGACTTACGTCTCTACCTCAGATGCCGAAAGCATTTTATACTTTTCTGTTGTTTATGACATGTCTTCTTGTGACTATCCTTAGAAAGGGGATGACACAAAAGGCAGCTCAGGATTTTATTTTTTCCTGGAAGGTTATGGTTTTGGGGGCAAGTTATTGAATACCAAGCATTTGCAAATAGAGCCTCATGCACATGAAGGTTGAGGGTAGCCTGCGAGACATTTAGGCCACCCATAAACAAACAACATTGACTGAGCAATGTTTGGTGCAGTGAAATATAATAAATGAAAAGGTCAGATTGAAAGCAAAACAAAACTGAAATCACTGTTTCTCTAATAATTGCTGTAATTTATAGGGTATCCATGAGGCTAGGTACTTAATATATATTATCTCTAGTCTTCACAATAATCTTGGAAGTGTGATACCGTTACCCCAATTTATAGGAGGAAACTAAGGCTAGAGATTGATTTGCCCACTAAGTACTGGTCAGATTAGAGTTTAGGCGGGTGGAGCTCTGAAGTGCTTCATCTGTTGTGATGGTCAATTCAAGCTCATTCAATCTGGTTGCATTTATTTTTAAAGATATGTTAAAATAAGAGTATGCTGCAAAGTACATTTACTTATTTCAAATAATGTGGCCACAGTTATCATCATAGATTTTGGGGAACTGACAGAAACTTGAGCCAGACTAACTTTAAAAAAATTTTTTTTTATTTTAAGATTTTATTGGGGAAGGCGAACAGTGTTGGAGAATTGGGGAAGGGGAACAGCCAAGTTGTTGTCCTTCAGTCTTAGTTGTTGGAGGCACAGCTAGCTCAGCTGCAAGTCCAGTCACCATCTGGCTGCTATTGGCAGCTCACAGCTGCTCAGCTCAAGGTGTCATGTTCAGTCTTAGCTGTAGATGCCCACCATCCCATGCGGGAGTCAAATTGGCAACCTTGTTGTTAGGAGCATGCATTCTCACCAGCTAAGCCACCCTGCCACCTGTTGGCAGCTCAGCGACAGCTCAGCTCGGGCGCAGCTCACTGGCCCATGTGGGAATCAAACCGGCGACGCTGTTGCTCAGAGCTCCTGCTCTTAACCAACTGAGCCACTCGGCCAGCCTGAGCCAGACTAATTCTTTAGCTTAAAAGCCTACTGTATTGCATCCTTATTTATTATAAGACCACGTTTATTGTACAGAACAACAAACACTCTAGAACAAATCCGCAAACAAACTTTGATTTTCACAACCCATCAATGAGATGATATGTGCACAACAAATAAAAGAAGGAAGCTCCAAGTTGAGGCTGGTGGTTTGAAGGCAGGTGTAGATGAGCCTTCTAAAGTTCAAACTTGCAGTGATAGAGAGCCTTGTGGTAGAGAGATTGACACAGGGATGTGTCCCCTTAGGGTTAGACCCATATTCTTGCTACACATTCTGGGCAAATTAGGCTGCCTCTGCTAAGACAGAAGCTACAGAGAGAACAGGGATGTTCTCAGAATTTTCCATGCCATCTCAAGACTAGAGATCCGTACACATGAAAGGTTTATGCTAGCAATATACTTAAATTGGTAAAGTTTGGGCCGGCCGAGTGGCTTAGTTGGTTAACAGCTTGCTCAAGGGTGTGAGCTCTGAGCAACAGCGGTTTGAGTCCCGGCCCGAGCTGAGCTGCCGCTGAGCTGCCAACAGGTGGCAGGATGGCTCAGCTAAAAAAATAAAATAAAATAAAATAAAGTTCACACTGAAGTTTTTCTGGCCCATCTTCAAATTCTCCCTGCCTTCCATAACTTCATGGATAATTGCAGTTTTCCTGAATATCACTGAAGTTTCCTTTAGATGATGTCAGCTGAAAGAACGTAAGCTTTTTCCCAAATAGAGACCCTTCATTTTGTGGTCAAATACCACAAATTCTCATAGGTAGCAAACTTCAGGTTATGCCTTGGTTTTCAGTGACAGCCACACTTTATTTAGCAGAGATGACAGTTGAATCACTCACGTCTGTAGAACAACAGCTGCGACGTGCCACCAAAATGTTCCAGGAAAGCGGAGGGTGTTTCATTTGTCCCAGGAGCTGGCAAGACCAAATGCCAACTTCAGTATTCATTTTGCAAACTTCCATTTGCAAAAATGGATTGACATTTCATTATCATTATCATTATTATTATTATTTTATCACAGGCAAGGTTTTATGCCTGATTTTTTTTGTGTGTGTGGTTGTTTCTTTTTTTTTTTAGAAACTGAAACCTAGCTACCCTAAATCTGTGTTTGTACTTTTAAGGGTAACTTGTTAGGTTTTTATATTTTTTTAGCCTCCTTGTCTGTCCAGATGTCACCAGCTTTATCATTCTCCAATGGCACATCTGATGGAGTGAACATCAGTTGCCCGAGGAGATACACCAGCAGCGCCAAAGGCTGTATTTTCAACTTTCATTAAAATCCTCTTTGCCTGAAGCCCTAGCCCTTTCGGTCTGTGGCCTATGAGTCTATACTGATTTGCACAGTGGGGTTAAGTGGAACGGCTGACATGACAGAAGGTAGGGCTGCTTTAGTAGTCGAAGGATTAGAAGCCAACATCTGGCTCTGAACCCCTCTCGGCTCTGTGGACGGCTACTTGACATTAGCACAGTGTGGGAAAAGTATCACTTAGGTTCCAATTTTTGAAAAGACTGTCAAACAAGCAACTTTTAATGAGCAGGTCCTTGAAAAAGCCATGGCACTTCTTTCAGAGATCAGACACAGAAAAAACCACCAGCGGTGTTTATTGAAATATCCATTTGGAGATCCAATTATACACTAAACCACCAAGGGAATTTTTGGAAGTATTTTAACTTAATGATCAGACATTCAAATATATGCAACAAATGTGTAATTTAAAGGTCTGATTGCAATAATCAGTTCTCGGAATAAATGTGGGTGCACTTAATGAAATGTGCACTTCACAGTTGTACACATACACACTGTGAGGGAGGTCGAGTCCTTACGTCACTTTGTAAAAGGCAAAGGGGCTCAAAATTCAATGCATATGGTGAGCACAGAAAGGATTCTACTTACTGCATTTCTCCTCCTTCTAGAAAATACTTAGATTTAGAGCAGTGGTTATAAATGAAGGGAGGGTGGTGGTGGTGATTTTGTCCCCCCAGGAACACCTAGCAATCTCTGGGACATTTTTGGTTGTCACAGTGGGGGATGGGTGGGTGCTATTGGCATCTAGAATACAGGGATGCTGCTAAACATCTTATAAGACACAAGAAAGCACTCCCCCCACCTGCCGCCCTGAACCATGCAGCCTCAAATGTCAATAGTGCTGAGGTTGGGAATCCCTGACTTACAGCATGTGCTTTGAGAAAAGAGGGTGGGCAAGAGACTCTGATTCAAACCAGTTTAGTTTGGAGAGCTGATATGTTCAAACATTAAAATGGGGATGAAAATGTACTTGTGAACGATGATTCTAAAGCAAAATTACTTTATGCAAGTACAAAATCTATCCTCCCAACTGTAGTAATAATTTTATATTTGGAGAGATTAAAAAATATATAGTTAAATATATTTTGATCCATTTCTTTTTGTAGAACATGACTGACGGCAATCAAATAGCCCCCAAGGGCATGGTAGTGGAGAAAGACTGTATGATATTACCCTGGAAACTGACTTGAACTTTCTGATTCCCTTTTAGGTGAAGGAGTATGTCCAATTAATCAGAATCTATGAAAAGAAACTCGTAAACCTAACTGTCCGAGTCGAGATCATGGAAAAAGATAGCATTTCTTACACTGAATTGGACTTTGAGCTGATCAAGTTAGAAGTGAAGGAGATGGAGAAATTGATCATCCGGCTGAAGGATGGTTTTTCTGGGAGCTCAGAAATTGTTGACCAGCTGGAAGTAGAGGTAAGGAGTGAAATTACTTCTCAGTGTGTTAACAATAAAACCCTTCCATGATCAGTGCTAGGACCCAGAGATGAACCTCTCTCCCCTGACGTCTAATTCTGAACTCTCTCCCGACCACATGGCATAACACGTGTTCTGCTTTAGATGGATGACTGTCTGAATAGCAAGCTAAGCACACTGGGGACATGTTGACTGAAGAGCAGGTATCAATTAATGTTCAGTGTCCTGCCCCAGAACCAAATGGCCTTTCAGTGTCCCTAGAAAACAGATGGTGTGACTCTGAACAACTCTATGATCATGCTATAATAGATCAAGTGTCTCCTCTCTGTTCTGGTTTTACGCTCATGGGACTAGAAAGCCACCATTTACCTGATTTTGGACTTGCGAGGTGTGTTTCTCTGTTTGAATGATCATGTAATCCTTGACCCCTCTTGGAAATTGTCTGCACATACTGGCAACTCTTTTTAATGGAGTTTCTTCTGCGTATGTTGTAGTGAAGCCTTTGAAGCTCTGTGGATAATGACTATTTATCCAGACATTAATATTATGGCCAGATAATTTATATCAATGAAAATTTACCAGTGCAGTCATGACATGGGCTATAACTGAGAATTCTAGTTATATATTTTAGAATTTAAGTTTTCTCCAGCCCTCACCATTCATTAGCAACTTAATTATGATACAACACGAGTAAACACGAGTTTATAGGGAGAGGTTATTAGAAACGAACTTTAATGGACATTGGTGGGTGCTGAGACTGAGCCTGTGCTCTATTATTAAAGCTGTTAAAAACCTTCACCATTTTCTTTTCGTCACACACATCTGCCTGAGACCTGACAGGCATTCACGCTAAACCATAAAATGTATTCTTCCCAATGAAACCATTCAGAGGAATCTCGGGTGGATTCTCCTGCAATGTTTCACTAAGTGACAAATTCAGCCCTGGAATGTTTATGGAAGAAATTGCACAATAATATAAAGTCACTCTGAATTTTTATTTCCTCAGATAAGGAATATGACTCTCCTGGTAGAGAAGCTCGAGACGCTAGACAAAAACAACGTTCTTGCCATTCGCCGGGATATCGTGACTCTGAAGAACAAGCTAAAGGAATGTGAAGCCTCTAAAAGTGAAAACGCCCCCGTCGCCCCACCCGCTCCCGCTCCTGGTAAGCCCGCCATGTTTCTACCACCTGAGCCAGGCCCCTGAGGGGCCCAGAGTGGGGTGGGGCAGGGTTTCAGGATGACAACCCTGCAGCAAGGATGGGGTTTTTGCAGCTCTGAGTTGACTCTTCCATGCTTTTAAACCTGCTCCCCTAGTAGCTCTACATCCTCTCATACACCAGGGCTCACGGAGGAAAAGCATGGCCAGTGAGTTGATTTAAAACGAAATGCACACGTTCCACAGAAACCCTTGGCATTTACTAACAGGACAAGCATCTCTGTGGTGATGGAGTTGCTGTCAGGGAGCCTGGGGCCAGCTTCTGGAGCCTGCATGGCATCGGCCTGTCTGTGGATTGTAAGGGCTGATTGGCTCCTTTATCTGATGAGCTGGGGTTAGGGCTTGAGCCTTCCTCCCTTTCTTGCTGCTTCCCTCCCCGCTCCCGCTGCTTCGTTTTTCCTCTGTGCCGTTCAGTATAGTGTGTCCTGGGATTCAGTGAGGATGTGACGGATGGCCCCACAGGCCCTGTGCTTGTGGGCGTGTCCTGCCATCCCTCCTGGTTTGAGTGTTTGGGGAGGGCAGGCTTGCAGTCTAGCTCTCTAACGAGTCAGCCTTAGGGTCAAGGAGGGCGTAGAGGCAGGTGCCCCTAAGTGCCAGTGACTGCGAATGGCGGCAGTGGAATGCAGGGGTCAGGAGCATGGCTTTGAAACCCCGAAGACCTGAGCTTTCCCACCTCCGTGGCCACAGCAAAAAGATCCTTAATCTCCTCGCTTGTAAAATGGGAGGATACTAATGCCTACCTCGCAGGGTTGCTGTGAGGGTTAATGAAACATCGCTTGGGAAGCTCAGAGTTCTAGGACAGGCACTTACACACCGGCAATCGTTATCATTATTAAAGAGGATAATTGAGGCGAACAAAGGCAGTGCCAGGCTCTCCGTGAGGCTCCGCACACCCCTCCAGGTGAACTAACACCAGCCTCTCAGCTGCAGCTTTCAGCTCTGTCCTTTAGAGACACTGTGTCACAGGGGTGCACTCTCAGCAGGTCGTGAGCATCTCACCCTGAAGGGGGACGGTATCTTTTCATCGAATGGTACAGCTCTTGTTATTTTCATTAATTCCTATTGTCACAACCTGTTTCCTTTTACGCCTTGCGTTCCTGGATCCTTCTCAGTGTAGCTGGTTTCTTTAAGCCTTTAATTAGCTAGCGCCATAGTTATAAGCCTCGTGGTGTTGTTCAGGGGACTCTTCCTCCCTCTGCAGTTGGGAATCTGTCATAGTATGACACAGAGAGGAGGTTTAGGACAAAGGCCATGCTCTGTTCTCTGTAACAAACCGAGGCTAAATTGGGTCTGGGATCAGTGGTGTCAGCATGTGCTGGAAATAAGAGCTCATTGTGCCACAGAGGGCTCCTTGATGGCAGGAGTTGAAGACATGACAACTCTTGATAATACCTGAGCAAGACTTTTCTTTCCTTTCTTTTCCTTCCCTTCTCTCCTCTTCCTTCTCTTTCTTTCTTTTGTTTAAACTCAGCAAATCTTCCTCAATGGAATAGATTTTTCTGGCACAGTTTCCTATGCATCCCTTAAATGAGGACATTTTACAGCAGGAAGGAACATTCAAGGTCATCTATCTAGCTCAGGCCCCTCTTGTCTCAGAGGAGGAGACTTAGATGGTGAGGATGCTGCTTCTCCTGAGCCACACAGGTAGTTAGTGACCGAGCTGAGGCTGAAATGCAAGGCCCTTACTTCCTGGTCATCTCAGGACTGAGGCTGTCAGGCGTCAGTAACTCAAAGGACAGTGGTGGAGGAGAAAGGACACCACTTAGTATCTAAGGAGGAAAACAAGTGAGTCTGTGAGATTATTTTTGTTACAATTTTTTTCCCCCCAGAATTTTCCCCTAGGCCCTCACACTTAGACTTTCGTCAGCCATCCTGGCAAAGCTGTGTTGTTTAAGCAAATTAGACCCAGATTTGCTCTAACTTTCCCACAACCTTGGCTGTACCTGGATCCCAGCCAAGCCACTTGGCCCTCCTCCAGCTTTGTTCATATTATATTTATGATGTTTATATTAAACTGACTTTTTGTCATGTTTTTAAATCAATTTCTTTCACTTGCTCTCTTTCTGTTTGGATTGGTTGATAATGCAGAATTGAAAAATCCCCAGGCACCACCAAGTTGTGAGCCTGTGGAGACTTTAATTAAAGTTACTCACTATTATGGGACTTTAGAATCTGGCCTCTCTGCTGTTCTGACTGCAGAGTTGCACAGGACAAAAAATGATTGTATGTGAGTCTCAGCTATGAAGCAATTCTGTGCTCTCTTGGCCTCTCCCTTGCAGCTGTGGTTTGCTACCCCTGTGGTCAGCTTGGTCTTAGAACCAGGACATGTATTGAGGGTTGAATAAAATTATGCTGAAAATGGCATCCTTTTCTGCTTCATTTCATAGAACTTTCCAGTCTAATATATAATAATTGGCCTTCTGCTCACTAACTTTTCCCCCTGAAAACAACTGACTCTGTCTCTCTCTGTTTCCCCCCTGAATCTAAATAACTGCATAGGCAAAATGGCAAAATGGGAACAAATGCTCGGGGGTTGCTCACCGCTGTGCCTGGAGATGCTCGGCTCTGTGCTGACACATATAAGGTGTTCAGTAAATGCTTGGTGATTGACTCGGGTACGGAAGATTTGGGGTGACCTGCCCAAATCCCAAGCCTAGGGAAGAGCAGGGTGTTAGATAGCATATATCCAATCACTCAGAGTCAATTTAGTCTTAATCATTTTATGATTATGACCGTTTTAATTGCCTAATTCTCATACGTCAATCATATTCTCCTCTTGGTTCAAATAAAGGCCCATTGCCCAGGTGGGAGAGGGCATTGATAGATCTAAGATTAAGTTTCCTCTGCAGGCATATGATAGTTGGCTTTAAAAGAACATGCTAACCATGATAACCTTTAAAAAGCCAAGTTACAATATTCTAAAGTCTCACCATGTGGCTTCCCAGGATATTTTCAGAATACCATGGCAAAATCGGATGAATTGCATGATGAAGAGACTGCCATCCAAGGCCCCCCTTGTGTAGAGGGTTCCTGGCATTATGTTCTGTGAAGGGTACCCCAGGGTCTTTACAAAATTCAGATACATAGCAGGGTAGAAGGCTAGTGTTTTATAAGTAACAGCAGGTAAGCTGTGTTTGGGAGGTTTGACTAGTCTTTCATTGCTTTATTCCACAAACACTGTGTGGCTGGCCCCGTTCTGAGTTCAGGGGTCACCAGGATGGGGACAAAACCAGTATCCAGGGAGGGAGACAGTCACGTGAACCTTCAGTGGTAACATGCCATGAGTGTAATGCGTATCATTACCAGTTGTTGAGTTACATGGACCTACCTTCTCTATTTTTCCTAATAGTCCTGCAGAATAGGTATAATTATTTTTATTTTAATATGGGGAACCTGAGGCTCAGAAAGTTAGCTAACTTGCTCAAGGATGCATACTGTGTTTCCCCGAAAATAAGACCTCGCCGGAGAAGAAGCCCTAGCGTGATTCCTCCAGGATGTGGAGGGCACGCACCCCTCACATGAGGGTTTTATGACCTGTTTCAGGGAGAAGGGTGCCTTTTCCACAAGCTCCTTCAGCTTAAAATATTCAGTATGCCAAGATGCCATATTTTGGCACCTAAAATCATGCGAGGGCTTATTTTCCGGGCAGGACTTATTTTCGGGGAAACAGGGCAGCTAGTAAATATTGGAGTGAGTATTTGATGTGGAGTCTGTCTGGTAATGTTTTCACTGTACCATGCTGCCTCCCGTACATTCGCTAATAGAGAGGTGTACCTGTGATTCCTGGAGTGACAGGAAAGTTCCCCTAACTCACGAACCTGATTAACACCAAATCATCTTTGCTTCCTTGCATGTGGAGAAGCTGAAGACGTACGTTTGCTCTCAGTTCTGTGCTGTGTCCTCTTCCACCAGAAAATGCAAAATGATTAGTTGGTTTTACACAATTGTCGGATCATGGCTGGGCAATTGGTTGCTGTGCCAGTGGCAGGGATGGGATGGCTGAGGAAGGCAATGGGGTTATCTCTCAGATCTTCAAATGAAGGAAGGGGCTAGAAAGGGGCGTGAGCTGAAGGAGGATGGGGAGAAGCTTAGGGTGGATGGATAGATAGCAGGGGCCTTGGGGACTCTAGCTGGGCTAGATGTGCAGTGGGCACCGGCTGTCAGCTTCAGTATTATTTCCAAGACGGTTTGCTGCCAGGAACCAGGGAAGCCCGCCATAGCTTTTCACTGGTCTGTCACTGCTATAGCCACATCTGTGGTGCTGGCAACAATGCTTAGTTCTCCTCCCTGTATCCACTTCCTTTTGACCAGTGCCAGTGCCCTAAAAATGGCCCAAAGGAGATAGAGGATAAAGGGGAGATAACAAAAAGAACAGGAGATTATTTAGGAATGGTTGGGAGGTGAAGAAAGGAGATTTAAGTACATACAGTTTTAATGTTTATATCAGGTCTAATATTAATTTCTTGGCCAACATGTGAAATGATGAACCATTATTATCATTCTTAGTGGTAGTGATAATAGTAGCAGGAATTTTTAAGGGAAGATTATTTTGGTTCCTTCTTATCTAAGAATTTCTGCATTTAGGACAGAATAGTTTATTATCTTTAACCCCATGATAATTCTTGAATTAGTTGTATGCCATCGTAAGTTTTCCTTAAATAATTTGCTGCTATTGGTTTGGGATATTTCCTTTCTAGGAAGGCAAGATTCAATTAAGCAAACAATTTCTAAGTCTTCTAACCTGCAAGAAAAAAGTGACTTTCTTTCATTTCCTCAGAGTGAAATGTAGTTGAATAAATATGTTCTCAGGAAGATATTTTCACTAGAAAATCCAGTTTGTAGCATATGGAAACACCAACAGTTTTTATCATTAAACTGAACACACTGCTAACTTTATTTTAATAATTCATGCATTGTTTCATAAACAAAAGCAAACAAGCATTCATCTGAGAGATCACTTTTAGGAGAAGAAATAATAATTTATAATTTCATTTATTATTTCTTTAGTGGAGAGCAGTCTCTCGGCTGAACACACGTTGCTTTTTTATTTATGAAATGGTGCATGCATTATTAAAATAAACCCATGACTGTGTTCTGCTTAATGATATGCAAAATTATTTGAGGTTGGGTACAGAATGGTTTCATTTTTCTACCTGTTGTATGGTTGGCTGGGTTTCCCACCAACTGCAGATTTATGAGCATATTTAAGGAGCATGTATTTAATTCTGGGACCAAAAAGCCCCAGCAGGTTGGAAAAATAAAAGCAGGATTTCTAGTAATGGTTTCACCTCTGAGCAGTCCTTGAGTGAGGTAGGGAGAAGGGGAGGCATTTAGCAAGGAAAGGAATGGGTCTTTCCATATCTGTCAGACGCAGAGACTCAGAGGCGAAAGCTTTGCAACCCCTTGACCCCAAAATGCTAACCTCAGGCAACTGTTTGGAGCTCTGTTTTTGTCTGCAGCTCACCTTACATGCTCTCCATGGCTCCCTAATTCCCTCCAAGCATTTTAAGTGAGATCCAGCTATTTAGGTTCTGTTCCCTCCTTCCCTTACTTGCTCTTCTCCAGGCAGCAGGACGAGGGAAAATGACCTCATCCATATTTTGTTGTTATCCGGTAACCTAACTCATCCATTTTTTTTTAAGGCTATTTGTTAAGATCCCAGAAAATGTGTGTTCAACTCTTTGGATAGTTATTATAAAAAGGCTGGAGGAATTTTATTTTATTTTCTATAGCTCCTAAATGGTTTGGGTTGGCAGGTATTTCAGAGGGAGCATAACATGAAGGGCCAATTGCTCAGCCTCCGTCACTCACCCAAGTGTTACGGAGGTGGAGGTTCAGTGGACCCGTGAGCCTGGTCCCCCTTGGTTGTACACATTGTGACAATGGCCGCATCAGAATGGGAATGATGAAGTACTTGCCTGTCATTCTACGACATGGTAGAATATAGGTTATCAGCAGCAAGACCCACCTTATAGCTCTGCAGCAAGACGATCGCCAAGTGATCTGTGTGTTGGGCTGTGCTTTGGGCACAGAGCAGGCAATGCTGCCCTAAAATAACCTTCATGTCTTCCAAGGCTGAAATCCTGCCATTATAGGAGCATCTTTCTGTACCTTTAAAATATCATATTTAAAACTTCCTCTTCTGAGATTGGCTTGGGCCAGTATTGGCGCCTGGTATGAGTCCCAGGGAAGGGCAGAAGGGTGAAGGGGAAGGAAACGTGCTAGGACATTCTTCTCCTTCCTCACAATTCTCGCTGATCCTGTGAGTGGTACCTTCTGGCTTTATGGAAATAGGTAAGATTCTGGAATGGTCTTTCTTTCTTGATTTTTCTATGAGAAAAATGAAATAGAATAATAGTTGCAAAATGCTTCCTGATAGAAAAAAAATATATTAAACTTACCAAGTCACCCTTCCCTGTCTCTGGGCCCTCAAACCTTTTTTATATGGCTCTTGGCAATTTCATCATCCTCATTTCCAGACTGAAAGCCCACCCATGGAAATAAACGGTAGTTCTCTCTAGAGCTGACCAGCAGGTTTGCATGGAGACTGAAACGAAGGGGAAGGTTTTGGCTCTTCTCCATCAGAACCACTGTTGTCATTGAACCTCGACAAGAAAAACATTTATGGATTCCTTTGGGTCTTAGGACACTCAACTGTTGGTATCTTCTCATTCGTTTGCTCTGAAAATGCTCATGTTTTTTCTTGTTTGTATAGGGACCTGTGCTCACGGTGGTGTGGTGAACATCAGCAAACCCTTTGTAGTTCGGCTCAACTGGAGAGGGTTTTCCTACAAGTATGGTGCCTGGGGTCGAGATTACTCTCCTGAAAATCCAGACAAAGGGCTGTATTGGGTGGCACCATTGAATACAGATGGGAGAGTCTTGGAATACTACAGACTCTACAATACACTGGATGATCTGCTATTGTATAAATATTCCCAAGAGTACCGGATTCTTTATGGCCAAGGTGGTGGTACCGCAGTTTATAAGAATAGCATGTATATGAACTGGTACAACACTGGCAACATTGCCAAAGTTAACCTGACCACGAACAAGGTCTCTGTGACTCAAAATCTCCCCTATGCTGCCTATAATAACCGCTTTTCATATGCTAATGTTGGTTGGCAAGATATTGACTTAGCTGTAGATGAGAGTGGATTGTGGGTGATTTATTCAACTGAAGCCAGTACTGGTAACATGGTGATTAGTAAACTCAATGACACCACACTTTTGGTGCTAAACACTTGGCATACCAAACAGTATAAACCCTCTGTTTCTAACGCCTTCATAGTATGTGGGGTTCTGTATGCCACGCGTACTCTGAACACCAGAACAGAAGAGATTTTCTACTACTATGACACAAACACAGGGAAAGAGGGCAGACTAAACATCATAATGCAGAAGATGCAGGAAAATGTGCAAAGCATCAACTATCATCCTTTTGACCAGAAACTTTTTGTCTATAATGATGGTTACCTTCTGAATTACGATCTTATCTTCAAGCAGGAGCCCCACTAAACTGTTTAGGTTTTCAGGGGAGAGAGAAATAAAATGTTTGTTGAAAAAAAAAATGGTCTTTAAAAAAAAGAAAAAAAAAGTCTTCTCCAATTATTTAGATACCTGCAGTGGGACCCCAGAGTGTATTTGCTTATTGCCAGTATTTGGGAGCATAGTTCTACCACACTAGAGACTTCAGATATTTGCCCTGATTTGATAAGTTCTCCTGGAAGCCATCTGCCTCCTGGCATGCATTTCCCCACTGAAGTAAGGCCCCTCCAGTGTGGGATTGTCAGGGGGTCTAGGGGCGTGATGGGTCCAGGGAAGCTGTCAGGGAGGTGACACCCGGGAACTGAGGAACTGAAAGGGAACTCCGTATGGCTATTGGGGCTCTTTGTACAGGAGAGAGGCCTCCGTGTCCAGTCTCCGCCATGTAGCCCGGCTAGCTCTTCCATACCTGAAGGAAACCTGGGTCTGAGTTAGTCAGATGAGTACCATAAGCTCCTTGAGGGACCAAATCTCCAACTTTATTTTCTTACTAGCCCCTGGAAGGATGCTTTGTACATTCCAGATATGTAAATTTAGCATGTTTATGCTGTATCTGTAAAATGCTCTGAATTTTCTGGAGAAAGGCCCTTTTACACATGAAATTGGACACTGCACATCAATTCCAGATGGATCTTCAAGTGAAACACTGGGTTATCCTTGTCTCCCATTGTCCACCTATGTAAGAGTCAGTGGAAGCCTCCTACCTCATAACATCATTTCAAAGGCAGCTTGCAAGATTAGAATCAGGCTCACCAACCAGCTCCCCCACTCCTTCCCTACCACCTAAACAAAACAAAAACAAAAATAAAATTAACCAGCTTTTATGAAATGGATATAAGATAAACAAAATTCCTTTTTCTTTTTGGTCTTATCATGAACTTTTACGTACATGACTCTAAGACCGTAAGAAAATCGGATGGCGGTGACACAATGATAGCATTTCTGGTTATATAACAAAGCCCGTGGCAGATAAGTGAGCCTTGTGTTAAGTCATATCAATTGTTTCATGCAACTTTTGTCTGTATTTAAGCCTGAAACTTATAAAAGAAAATACGTTTTCATTTTTTGAGGAAGAAATGTAGAAAACTCACTGAAAGTATCTAGTAAATCAATGCAGTTTGAAAACCTTGTAGGTGTGTGTGCTTCTGTGCATTTGGAGGCTTTGTCATCTGTTCTGGGTCTAAAATTTCCCTTTAATGTTCATGAGTCCTAGACTATAGGATTGGGTCCTTAAATGCTGTATTCTTCCCCTTTTAATAAATGATTAAAATGTGCTTTGAAAAAAGTTGTCTTTTGTTTTATTTATTCTATTTTTTAATTAGAAAAAAACCTTAATAGGATAGCTCATACCTTGCTGCGAGGTAGAGTGGCGACCTCCCAAATGACAATACCCAGGAAATCATACAGCTAACGGCAGGTAACATTAGTAGCTTTTAAAGGAGTCCAAAGTCAGGCCGCCTTTTTCATTTCCCTTTAAAATCCATTCTTCCTGGCAGCTTTTGTTGTGAGACACCGCTGTTTTCTTTTGGGATATGACCTTATGTACTTATTAATTTGCATGACTGATCTGGTTATTTCCAAAGTTAGACTATATTTGTGTAGCTTATGTTCCTTTTCCAAATGAACTACTAACGTGGGTCAAAGCCTCCAGACCTTCCCCAATCAGGAGGTCTTGCATAGAAAGCAAAGGGACTACCTGGCCTTCATGGGGAGAGACGTACTTTACCAAAGAGAGTGTATAGGGGGGTGGGCGACCTCGCACTGGAAGGACAGACAGACTAGGCTGGTGTAGTTAGTCTTACCGAAATGCTCATTTTTAATCCATGCCAAGCCTTTGGAGGCAGTAGTAAGTACAATATTTAGTATTTTTAGCAAGATTTCTCCCCGTCTTTCAAAGCTGAGCATAGAGACACATATGGCCTTCAAAATGCAACCAGATATGAAGATAAAGACAGGTATGACAGGCGAGATCTAAGTTAAAAACTGATGTTATATTTAACCTGGCTCTAAGCAATTTTCCAGATGAATGTTTCTACCGAATACACAGTATGACCTCCGAAGATTCGGGAAAGGGGCAGGAAGGCAATGTAACCCTGGTGATCAGCTTCTTATTTAAACTGCTACGGAAGCGATTGCCTGAAAATTCCCTTCAGAACCTTCTTCCCACTGGACACGGTGGATCATCCAAAGTGGCCGCCTCCAGGAAATCTCCCTGCTGGGGAGGTTAAGAAAAACCTGAGGGATTCGGGTTCAACGGTTTACTGCAGTGCGGTTATACAATAAAAATTTTAGCTCAAGATTCACCAGCTAGCTTTCTTTTGGGGGGGTGGGGGAATATATATATATCAGCTTTCTTGAGATGTATTGGGTTGTCCGAAAAGTCATGACGTATTATTTCTGTTTTTCGTTGGAAAAATGAGTCATGACTTTCCCGACAACCCAATAATTTACATATGGTAAAATCTGCCAATTCTAAGTATACGATTAAATGAGTTCTGACAAGTGTATATAGTTGTGTAAAGGCTACCAGAATTAGCATATAAAAGTTTGCATTATCCCACAGAAAGTTTCCTAGTGCCCTCTTGTAGTCAGCACCTACTCTCATCTCGTAGCCCCTGGCAGCCATTGATCTGTTTTCTATCTCTGTGGAATCATGCAGTATGTAGCCTTTTGAGTCTGGCTTCTTCAGGTTTCCTCTTGAAAAAGAGAACTTGTGGGCTGATATTACCCCAGAGGGTGACTGAGCATTACCAGTGGTTCTCAAGGTTCCCTACATTTAAATTATTTGCCAGGGGGGCATCCCAGTCGGGACCCCCTCTCCTTTCCAGAGCTGTAACTTTCTGCTTTAATAAAACTATCCTCTGCTACTAAATAAATACATAAACAACAAACAAACAAACAAACAATTTGCCAGGGAGTTGGGGAGTGGGGGGCTAGGTGTTGTGGAGAGCTGTGGTGACTCACTTGCCTTTATAAATGTCCCCAAGTGGCCCGGATTTGCCATAGGAGGGGTCTAGCTCTAGGCATCAATGAAGCCTACCTGGCAACACTTCCGAAACTTCAAAGTCCCCGCCACCAGCCTTATTCAAAGTGTGTTCTCCAGTGTCTATTGTGCCACAAGCGTCTCTCCCTGGGTGAGTTCTGATAATAATTAGTGATGTGTAGTGGTTAAAAGCGCAGTATTCGGAGCAAAACCAAACTGGACTTGACTCTTGGTTCTGCTGCTTACAAGTGGGATGGCTCTGGGCAGGTTCTTGAATCTTTCTGAGACTCAGTGCCATTTTCTGTACAATGGGATAAAACCACCTACCTCGGAGTCCTGTTGGGTGAATGAAATGATATTACATATGTAAAATGTTTTTAGTATAATGCATTTCTTGTTTTGAACCTGAGGTTATTGGGCTGACAAGATACAAAGCTAATTGGGGTCAGCGTTTGATTTTCTCCCCTTTAAGATTTGTTGCAAATGGTGACACTTTGGGCAGGTGCCATCTTGGTATGAAAGAGTTCCAAAGGCCAGAACACTCTAAGATTGATTCTTAGAGCTTGTGTTTTCCATGTTGTGACTCCAAGAGACGGAGCAACACGAACAGCAGAAATGGAGGCTGCTTTCCCTTTCTTCTGAGACACTGAAAACCTAAAGGAAGCCCGGCTTTCACCAAGCGCCCTGGGAGGGACCCATGCAGGCGTGCTCCTATTTTCTGTGCTGTACAGTCAATGAAATGTCAGTCTTCTAAGAACAGGGGTAAGTATTTATTCTGTACTCTGTTTTGAGTAAAATACACTTATCTTTTAGGGCTAGTTTGCATTGCCAGCCTTAAGAGTGTGTTTTTCTTCTTTTCTTGATCTGTGAACCACTGAATGGAAAATGACAATAGGTGGACTGAGAGTGGCTGTGTGTCCCCTTTCAGGATGACGTAGGGAGGTTCTGGGCCCGAGCCCTTAGCCATCTCAAACAGATGTCACACCATGAAGGATGATTAGCCTCCTGTGCTCCAGAATGTTCCAGAACAACAAAAGGGTGAATGGTGACACATCACAAAATAAAAGGCAGGCACGTTTCTCAAGCACGCTCCCAGCCAGTGGAACAGACCAGCTGGCCTGGCTCATTGATAAGAGATGCTATTTGACTTGTCAGTTCAGTTGCCAGGCCGTACATCTGCAGCTCAGGATGTGCCCACTTGTCTCTGAGATCTGCATCTGCTCCTGGAACTCATTCAAAGGGAACAGCCCTTGGAATCAAGGTCCATGGCAGAGAAAGATGGCTTTCCATCTGTCCAGAGCGGAGGCTGTTCCTTGGATGCCACCCCTAGATGTCTTGGAACCTCTGAGCATGGTTTCCCAGACCTCAGCCTCTCTGTGGAATATTTTAAAAGCAACTTCAGTGTGTTTGGGGACTTTTAAGTTGTTTTTCTGAAGCTCAGTATATGTGGAGGATGAGGATGGAGTGATGGACAGGGGCCAGGGCTTATATGACATCAAAGGAATTTGGTCCTTGAGCCTCCACACAGGAAATGCAAACTGACTCCAGTCTCTCCAGCTTCCTCTCTTTTTAGTTGGACTCTGCCAGCTCATGTACTCTTTTCGGGTGTGACCGCTGATGTTTTTATATGAGTATTACCAGTGATATGCTCCGACTTTCACCTTGGTGGCTGTCATCAGTCAGAGTTTAGGGCAGGAACAGAAACAACTTTTAACTGGGGTGCTGCTAACTGCCATATTAGATAAACCTCATGATTCCAGTGTCTTAGCAAATATTAATAGCAGGTTTTTTTCTCCTTCGCTTTGGTGACCACTGCTTTCACCAATTTGTCCTTGGTTGTTGCTTCTGTAACATCTTTCTCACCCTTAACACCTTTTTTATCCCCTTCACATGCCAGTTGTGATTTTGTCTGGTGCCACTAGCATGGCAGAGAGCTTCTCTTCCAAGGTGACTCTCTTCCAGACAGTGAGTCAGGGACCCGGGCTCATTCTAGCAGGTGGCTCAACCATCTTCATACGTAGCTGCCAAGGTCATTGGGTTTGTCTGCATCAGACATGTAGACAGGAGAAGAACATGGAGGATCTTAAGCGGTTTAGCTCAGGTCTGTCCAACACTCCCAGTCACAACCCATCAGCATAGGGTCACATCTTACTGCAGAAAAGGCTGGAAAACATATAATCTTGCTGGGTACACAGGAAAAAAGAAAATGGGATGATAAGCGGTCAGCCAGTCTGCCTCACCACTCTAGTTATTGCAAGGAGGAAGGACTTAATACATGGAATTAGGCGCTTACAAAATCATCTGAAAGTCTGGAGGAACAGCAACCAGAGGCTGCCATTTAACATTTGGTGTTCAAGCCACACCCCTGTCAACAACCCAGAAATCAGGAAACTGCATCTGTCACTACCACTGGTGTGATCCCCATGCCCTCCAAACTGGTACCGAGACACTGGGACATATAACCCATCTTCTGCCCACACTCACCTCTGCTGGTGCCCACTTACCCACTTGCACACCTGGAAAGCCTTCCACCTTCTAGGGGCTGTATCGTCACCATAAGTGGGTCTCATTGACTGAACCTATAATGAACCTAGAACTGTGTGTATACAGGAGGCTGAGAAATGTAGTTTTAATCCTCCCTGCCTGTGATACAAGGAAGAGGATGGAACAAGCTGAAAATTGATGCCACAGTGCCCATAGACAATACCGGGCACAGCAGCCTCACTCGTTGACCACTCCTTTCACCATCACGACTGCTCCATCTTGTGTCTGGTGACTGCTTCTTTAGCACCTCCTTCATCCCCTGGGCATTCATCACTATTTATTTTATGCTCACACCCATTGGTGGCTTTGCCTGATGCCACCATAGCGGGAGAGAGTTTCTCCTCCAACAGGGGTCACTCTGAATGAGCTTTCAAAAGGGAGATGACATTTACGACTTTGTAGCTCTTCTGCCAGACTCCATCAGAGCAGCTGGAATGGTACCCCCGTGGTGAATCCATCTAAGCGACCCAGCAGTGTCCAAAGAGAGGTTTGGGTCTCCTCAATTTCTTTCTGAGGATAAGAATAAGAATCTTTTCTATTTGTGGAATCACCCAGAAACTTCCAGAATTTGGGGTATGCCATGTCCTTCATCATTTCCCCCCTGATCATCATCCCTGAAATACTGGCTGACATTTTCCCCCAGTAGACTGAGGGGGTCCTTGGGCTGGCAGGCTACCTTTGGAAGGTGAGGCTGTGCAGAGGGGAACAGTGCAGATAGAAACCACCCCAGGGCCTTCAGCGGGCTCTGATCTGCTACTGAAGAGAATCGGGGTGAGTACAGTCACATGGGTTTCCTTTCCAGTGATACCACACAGTTTGTTGGTTTTCTCAGAGCCATCCTGGGGAAGGCTGCACTGTATAGCCCCCACTGAGACCATCTGCTGCTTGCTGGAGGCTGGGTGGCAGATTTTCTAGCAAAATCTCAGAAGTCACTGAATGAAGGCGAAACTGCCCTGGAGAGGATGGATCCTGGCAGCGTAAGCTCAGGGAGTTAATTTGGGAAAGTTTATAATAACAGTGTTCTAGTTCCTGCTGAATAAAACATTCAGAGAGCATTTCTTCTCCCAGCAGAAAAATAAAATACTCTGGTGGCAATAGAATGATTGTTCTTTTTAAATGTTGTGTTTAATAAAAATCAGATGGTTGTCGTCGTTTGACCTCAACAGTGCTCTCCTTCCTGATCCTCTACTGGGCATCCTAGGGGCACAGGGGGGTCACCATGTCCTGGGGCTGTACTGGGGCTCTCTCACTTAAGCAGATGGGGAAACGGCCATTTGAATGAATGGGGCATGAGCCCAGAGTAGGTATAACCAGCTGCAAACAGACCGGTAAATACGGCTGTTACACATCTGGTAGGTAGTTAGTTCTACAGCGATGCAGCTAATGGTGCTGGTATTTAAGTGGCCATTAGTGGACTCTGGATTCCGCGCACCCAATTAAGAAGTAGCCCGGAAGCTCTCTCTTGGTGCTGCTCTGCTGTCATTTGGCTGCAGATCCAGCCAGCAGCAGAGCTCGGGTTTGCATGGCTATCATCACTGCCTGCAGGGAGAGAAACTTAATTTTATCACCAGGAGAGAAGAGATTCTGGAGTGAGCCCCTACACCAATGGGACATCTCAGAGGTGATACTTCTCAGAGGTGGTACTTCCATTGACCCTCTCCTGCGTGGTTGAGAATGCCAGCCTGCCACGTCATGCATTTCCAGGGTCTGGTTCTCATTAACCCTGAATTGACAAAACCTGGAGCCAGTTAGTCCTAGGCAGTCAATATTCTGGAGTGCCGGTTATTCCCTTTAAAGTGTCGAAGCACAGTGGGGAGGGGCTTTTTTTCCTGAACGCCTCACCCGACCACTGAAGTGAGCAGGCAGATGAGCAGGCTTCTGCCCACCTCTCGTAGGCTCCCGAGACCCCCTGCTTCTGAGAGCCACAACTCGACCGAAGGGGTGTGTTTGCAGTCAAAATGCAGGTATGTTTGGCCAAGAGACTTTATTCAGAATGGTTTGTTTTTTACACGTCGCCTGACACTTTGAGTATCGGACAGCTTAGGGCTTTCAGGAAGGTGATGCTAAGAGCAGATAAGGGCCATCTTGGATGGCTTACAGGACTGAAAAAGGGAAGACAATGGCAGGAAAATACACTTTACCTACCTTTGCGAGCCCGCCCCCACTCAGCCCCTTGGGAAAAGCTCTTGCTTTTTATTTCTCTTGTTTTTCATAGGTTTTATTAAAAACAACCGCCACCACTGCCACCCCTCCTAATATGCTATGTGCTACCTTGAAAAGGGCAGTGACATGGACCCTGCTTGCAGAGACTTTCGTTCTGCCTATATGTCTTGTTTGGCCCGGGTTGGTCTGGACTATGCTTGTTGTAATTATTAATATGGGCCCCTTTCACTCTCAGAAGGTTCCAGTTTGAACGATCAATCGTGTACTCACCCTATTTGTAGGCACCTCATAGAAAAATGTCATTTGTTTTGTCCCTTATGTTTAATCTCTTCATTTTTTATTTCTTGTTTTGGGGAAGCAGCAAGGAGACACACGCTTCGACTTTCACACAGCAATTTAGTGACAAGGGGACTCGTGAGTCGATTGGGAAAAGACCAGCGCGAGCCTAAAAAAAACCAAGTGACACAAGCAGGCAGATTGCAGTGGAACACAGGGTCCCCGGTTCCTCCTTAGGCCTCTGATGCTCACTGGGGTCACCGCTCAGCACTAAAGTGGTGGCATAATGGCCTCGGGGAGATGCTTTGGGAAGCTGGCATGGTGGGCTGGGCTCCTGATGGTCCAGTGGCCTGAATGGAGCTTTTTGGGGTACAATCTACTGAAGATGTGGCTGTGGGGTAGGAGTAGCATGTGACGGAGGTACTCACACCAGGGTAGGTCACAGTCACATCTGCTCCCAGCGCTAGCAGTAAAGTGAAGGTTGGTAACCTGACTTGGCTGCCTCAGCTGGGGAGGGGGATGCTTGCAATCAGGAAAGACGGGCCAAACATGGCAGCCTTGGGCAGTGTGCGCTGCTGGATTGATCTGCATCCATATCCAAGGATGTTTGGAGAGCTGTACACACACACACACACACACACACTCACACACTCACACACTCACACACTTCCACCCATAGTATTTACCATATAGCAGACACTCAGCATATAAACATGTAGATGGGAGGGGGTAGTGGGGACTATGGAAGCAGGTCTGGTGTGGGGGGGCAATCCAATGTGGGTTCACATCCTCCCAGCTCCCTAACTGACGAGCTGTGTTACTTTGGTCAGGTTTCTTAAACTTCCTGAGTCTCAGTTCCTTCACTATGGAGTGTGGCAGTTGGGAGGACACCCTGGAAAAAATGCCTTCCAGTCCTTAGCTCGAGGTCTGATGCGTAGGCTTGGTCCACGGATGGTCATCACCAGCTTCTCCTCATCCTTATTCCAGCTCTAGTTTTAAGAACCTTGAAGTTGAGCAGGGGGAGGGAAAACAAACTCTCTTCTGGCTAAGGGAGCGTGCCGGCAGTCAATTTTTTATTTCGTTACAGATTTCATATTCCTTATAGGCAGAATCCACGTGACCCAACTGACCCCACTTCATCGACGCTACAGGGGCCCAGCATATACCTGGCCCCTGGCTTGCTAAATGTGTAATTGCCGCGATTGCTGCTGAATGAAGAAACGAGTGGGGTCAGGGGCAGGAGTGTGTTTGGTTTACGGGGGAGCCACGGCGCTGTGATGTTTTGGTTCTTTGAGGTTCCTGCGGAGATTTAGCTTGAGGGTTTGTCTCTTGAAGACACTGCTCAGGGCCTGCTCCTTTCTGTTTCCTGCTGTCCCCAGATGATAGATAAGAGGGTCACAGGGTCTGTCCCCCAGAAAATCGGCCTGCTCTTGCCCGTTTCTATTGTGCATCATCTGTGTTTGGCCTTGGTTCTCCTGTGTTCTGTGCTGTGAGCAGAATATCAATTGGTGTGGAGCAGAAGCAAGCCAGGCGCTTCCAGCCCAGTGCATGCATTATCGGGGGGTGGGGGGGGGAGGGGAAATGATGCTACTTGCTCAGAAAAATCACTTCCTTTCCTCATCTTATAAATTAGCTCAGGATCCCTGGGATTATGAACCCTTATTCCCACAGAGAGTGCTTTAAAAGGAAAAAGGAAAACCAACACCAACAAAGGAATCAAAACACAGCTCGCTGGGCAGCTCCAAAGAGGAAGCATGGGTAGAAACGTGACCTGGCAGTCCGCAAAGTTCTCCTCCCTTCCTGATCCCTCTTGTTCTCTTTAGCGTCACCCCCACTTTGGTTGCTTTATCACAAAAAATCTTTAAGACTTGTGATCTTCGTTGGGACTGTCAGGCTGGGGAGCAGAGGAGGGGGCCCTGCTTTCTAGAGGAGAAAGGTCATGCAGAACATTGGGTTTCTGTGTCTGGTGGCCTACCAGGCTTCTCAGAAATAGGTTTACCCTTTATACTGATTCTGTTACAGATGCACTGACAATCAGAGCAAGAAATGGACCAAAATGTCATCTAGACGGACTTCTTTGTCCTAGAGATCAGGAAATCGAGACCAAGAGAAGGTAAGTGACTTGCCTAAGGTCCTCACACAGGTGAGCCTGACTGACTCTGCTTCATTGCTTTGCCTGTCAGAGAAACAGGCTTAGGGTTCCCAGGGGGAAAATGGGCAGATGTTCCCCTTTCCTTTTCTTCCAGAGTCAAAAACACTTTCCTATTTGTTCTCAATCTATGTGTAAATGCCAATGACTAGTTCTAGTGTTCAGTACTTAATATAATTTACTTAACTAGCTAATTGCTAACCATGGAGAGTAGTTTTCCTTGACCTTTTATATTCCATATTCCTCCCACGGAAAAGAAATTCCAGTCATCAGTAGTTTGGTGACATTGGCATAAAAAGGTGAATTACTTGGCAGAGAACCAGAGTCCCGTTCCCGAAGGTCGTGTTTTTCTCTACAAACACCCTAAGCTCCTTTATAAAGGAAAATGTAGAAGGGAAAGGACGTTTGGGAGACTTCAGGTCTCGCCTCCACCCTTTCTTAGCTGGGTGACTTAGAGCAAAGAACCTGACTCTCAGCCTCTGTTTCCTCAGCTGGTTCTAATATGGGTCTCCTAATTGTGCCTATCTTGTAGAGTTGTGATGTGGATTACGTGGATTGGCATATACCGAGGATGCCAAAAAAATGTATACACATTTTAAGAAAGGAAAAAAAACTATTAAAATTTTAATACTCAATATATACCGATAACAAAAGATGAATACAAGTCACATTTAACTTCTGCAGTTACAAGAGGTGCTCAAAGTGGTTCCCATCAGCGTCCAGGCGCTTCTGATTATGGCGAACTACTGCGTCAGCAACGCTGGCCAAAGTGTCCACTTGTATACATGTTTTTGGCATCCCCAGTGTATACCATATGTAAAGTTCCTAATACCATACCTGGCACATAATTAAGTCTTCAATAAATATTATTATTATTGTTAATAAATACTTAGCATGGAAAGATCTGAAAGTTTGTAAAAGTATGAAGAAACAAAGCGGCTCCTGTTTCGTTCCTCAGAGTTTGCTACTGTCCCCACTGTGGGACCATCATGGTATAATGAATGTATAATTTAGGAGGCTGCTTTTTCTCCTGGAGCATTTTTTTGTGAACATCTCACCTTCTTCAAACACATAATTTTTAATGTCTACGAAGTATTTCATAAATAGGAATACCATAATTTATTTAACTATTTTCCTGTTGTTGCAACTTAGTTTGTTTTTCCTATGTTTTTTCCTTTAGAAACACCCTGGCATAGAAACCTTTGTCTGCATTTTGATCATTTTCTTAGGATAGGTTCCTAGAAGCAAAATTATTGGGTCGAAACATAAACATATGTCAGAATCTTGATTTAAACTGGCGAGTGACTTTGCACAAGGAAGCCGTGCTTATTTTGTGAAGCTCATTTTCTAAGGCTGCACATGTCAACCTTTCCCACTTGGCTATTTTTGTAAAAAAGGGTAGAGAAATATTTAACTAACATCCTTGATTAATCAGGAGTCGCTTTCTTCCTCCTTCTCTTCCTGGGCTGCATATGGGACCTTTGGAAATGTCCCCATTACAGGGCGCCTTTGGAATCTCCTCCTGGGGAAGCCTTCACATGCCAGCTTTGGGGAGTTACCCAAACCTGAGCTGACCTCATGACCTCCGCTGCTCTAAGCCAGTCTTCTGCCTGGTGGAATGACACCTCCATCTTGCCCATCTTTAGAAGATTGCAGAACAGTCAAGCCCATAGGTGCTTTTCTTAGTCTATTGCTTTATGGATAAATGCCTCTCATTTGCTAGAAAGCTTTGCTTAAGTTTACACACACACACACACACACACACACACACACACACACAAATCCATCACCAATTTGGTCCTTAAGCA
>NW_017731490.1:1624790-1632864 GCF_001890085.2 Hipposideros armiger | reverse complement strand
AAAAAAAAAAAAAAAAAAAAAAGATGGCAATGAGAATTGCTGCTATTTATGGAAAGCCTACTATGTGATAAACACTGTGCTTTACATATGGGATCTCACTTATTAATCTCCATAAAAATATATTAAATTAGATAGTATTACCCTACTTTATGGATAAGAAAATGGAAGCTTAGAGAGGTTAAAAACCCTGTACCAAAGCCCACAAAATGTAGTAGATTAGGGTTGGCGTCAAGAGTTGAATCCAGATTGATAGGTCTACATCCTTTCCAGCATGTCCCACTAAGAAAAGGGTGAGTGAAGGGTGGGGCGGATGGCAGGCTCTGGCTGGGTTTCCCCGGGATTTAACACCCTGAGGCTTCTCAGTGGGGCAAGTGCATACTTTTATTGTGTTGAATTATGCTAAGCCCCTGCTTCCTCTCCATCCTGCTGCAAGGCCTATGAGAGGACAGGGAAATGGATAGAGCTTCTGCTTGGGTCTGAGTGTCCTTGGTGAGCAGCAGGTAATTTGTAGGACCCCAAAGGTCTTTGTGCACATACTAGGTGCTTCTCTCAGAGATCTCTACAGCTCCCAGAACTTTCACTGCATCAGTGGGCAAAATGTACACTTGGCATTAAATTATGGGAAACCTGATGCCTTGCTACACTGGCCCGGTCATCTGCCTGCTCCAAGGAAGGCAGTTGGAAATGAGTAGTATATGCTAAGATTAAGATGATCTCAAGTGTCTTACTTTAGGTGTCAAAACTGGGTATGTTGGGATAACGCAACGCTAATTTTTAAAGAACTCTAGAAAACAGCATTCTAGCATAGTGCTTAAAATAGTTATTTAATAGATAAGTGAACGAATGAATTCAGGGATATAGGAATGAATGAGTGGTATTTAAAGTTTTGTTTTTCATGACAAGCAATAGGGGAAAATGGGAAAATGGTATCTTCCAATTATTAGCAGTGTGACTATGGGTAACTTATTCTGAGGCTTAGTTTTGTCATGTGTTAAACGGTGATGCTAATACCTGCTGTCAAGAACTGTGAAAAGTCTGAAATTTCCCCCTACTTCCAGCTTACTTATTAGCCTGCCGCAGTTTCAAAGATGCTGGCAGAAGACATGGACTTTTGGGTCAAATAGACTGACTTTATTACTCATGGTATTGCAAAACACGAACATCACCATATTTGTATAAATTCCCCTTGCAAATGGCTCAGGTGAATGCCTGCACAGATGGTGAGCTGTGTTATAGGAGAAGGGCCCCAGGCTTAGGGTCCTGAATTTATAAAGGGCAGTAAGCATGCCTGCCCTTTCCTCTGGAGGGTGACATTATCTCTACCTTTCCAGGCTGTTTGCTAATGTCCTTGAGAAGATATCCTGGAACAAAGAGAGCTACTGCTTTGCTTGTAAGACACACAGAAATGCATGAGATCTATGAAGAACTGTCTCCCTACAAAACCTTGTGGATTTTTTAATAAGAGGATGAAATGATCTAGCATATTGTATCAGTCAGGATAATTCAGGCTATGCGATAGTAACAAATGACTTCCCAAATTTCAGTGCCTTAAACCTCCAAAGATGTATTCTTGCAAATGCCACTGACTCACGGGGAATCAGCTGGGAACTCTGTTCCAGGTCACCCTCACTCTGGGTCCTAAGCTGAAGGAGGCTTCATTATGTGGCACATGGCCATGGCAGAGGGGAAGTGAGCATGAAAAATAGCATGCTGACTCTTAAAACTTTATCCCAGAAGTGACATGTATCACTTCTGCTTACATGTCATTGTCCAAAGCAAGTCACATGGCTAATCTTAACTTCAAGGGGGAAGGGAAGTGTGGCCAGGAGAAGAACATGATGTATTTATTTGGCGGACAGCACGAAATACTGCTACATGAACGCAAAGTCCTTGCACAAGGCCAGGCACAATAAAAATTGAAGCTTCCTTCTTCCTTTCCACTCCTGGGACCATGAGCTTGTGCAGGGTCAGAAGTGTGGGTCTTCAGTTTAGGGGGAACTCATATTGGTCATAGATTCTGATTGTTCTCTGGCTATCCGTGGCTGTGGTCAAGAAAATTTGCAGAAATCCCCACATACAGTTATGTGCCCAAGTGTATAAATCCAATGAATCAATACTCATTATTAATATGCATTCCAGTAAACAACTTTGTTGGTCAACAGTAAAGAAGAAGGAACATAGAATGTCTCCCAATCCCCAAGTATTGCACAGAGATAATAACTCAATTGAGTAAGAGAAGAAAAATGTTGATTTATCTTTACTCATGATACAATTCAATTACAGTTTCAATAACTGAAATGCTTCCTGACTGGAACTGGTTCCCCCATCTGACTAGAAATCATTGAATGCCAAAGAATGAACTAAACATTACAGCTCATCATAGCCTCCATGTTTTAAAGTAAAAACAAAAACAAAAACAAAAACAAAACCCTCCAAACAGGTCTTAGTAATTAATTTCTTCAATAAACACTCTTTGAGACCTCCCTATCTGTCTGGTTCTGTGTTAAGGAACTGAATATGTATAGAGTGAGAAGAAAAACTGACAGAGTTCCTGACTCCATGGAGCTTAGAGTCTAGAGGGTCCGAAAGATCATTGTAAAAGCTAACACTTATTCATGGCTTGCTTAGCAGGGGCACAGGACTGTGTCATGTATGAGCATCTCATAAAAGATTCAACAGCCTTGTGGTGGTTTACTACTCACGAGAACCCTATGGAGGTAGTGAGTACCACAGCTTTGAGCCAGTGTAGTCAAGGGTTAGAAAAGTCAAGTCTGGGGCGCCCGAGTGGCGAGGACAGAATTCAGGTAGGTCTCAGGATTCAGGTAATCAAGATTACAGATGCATTGGCACCTGGACATTTTCACTAGCCTGTATCACAAGAACCAGCCTTGTTCACAAGCTGTGATCCTCCACCTCCAGGCTATGCCTTCTCTTAGTTAATATTCTCTGTCAGTGAATGAATTATTCAGAAGACTTACTGCACACCTATTCGGTGCCAGGCACTGTGTGCCTACAATTCCTACAATTATCTGCAAGGGTATGAAAGACTATCATCCAGGATTCAACCCACCGTGCCTACGCCAGAACTCTTCCCAGAGGCACGCGCTGCTCCTCCTACCTGCCAGCAGACCTGGCCAGCGGACACCCCTAGACCTATAACCACGGCCCCTGCCAGACATCCCTAAGTCCCCCTGCAATAATGCCAGGTTATGAAATCCAGGCAGCTCTAGCAGAATCAGGCTCACTTTGGGAACACCTGCCTCTCCTTGCTGTAGCAGTACAATTTGCAGCTTTTACTCACCTGCTCTAATGAACTCAACAAGCATTTGCGGAACAACTTCAAAGTGGCAGGCCCTGGAGACTAACAAAGTGGGCCCAACACAGCCCTGCTCTGGAAGGGCTGAAAATCAAGAGTGTGAGAGAGGCTGAGAACCACGGCAGCTGTAATACGAGTAGACTTGCACTCGCGGTGAGAGCAAATAAAATGCAACAGGAGAGCCGGGAGCCAGACTGAGAGAGAGACGCTACTGCTAGGGGACCCAGGAAGGTCCTGGGGGTTGGTGGGGGGGAGTGTTTTATGTCAGGGCCTTGAAGGATGACTACATATGAGCGAGGGGAGTGGGGGGAAACGGTGACTGTGAAGGAGCCAAGTTGTGTGGGCAGAAGAAGGTGC
Source organism: Hipposideros armiger (assembly GCF_001890085.2). Classification (NCBI taxonomy): domain Eukaryota; kingdom Metazoa; phylum Chordata; class Mammalia; order Chiroptera; family Hipposideridae; genus Hipposideros; species Hipposideros armiger. Next base: position 1,629,191 of record NW_017731490.1, on the reverse strand, counting down.
CGTTTCTCCCAGAAAGCTGGTAAGCTGAAGGAAAAGTTTTGCTTCCTGAACTCCTGAAGTCTGACCTACTTTCACAGAGGCCCTGGGGAGGAGCGGCTTGCAGGAGGCAGGTGCAGGCTGAGGGACTGCCTCACGGGTGAGCTGAGAAGAAAGGACGCTGTGGACACTTGGAAATCTTATCTGAAAGGGAGCCATCTGGTGCTTTGCACCAAACAAACTTCTTCTTCTTTTCTGCAGGACTCTGGGCTCTGGTGTCTGCTGTACTGTCCCCTGGGGCTTTGAGAGGGTGGAGGGACCGGTGGTGGCTCCCTGGGCTGGTGAAGGGATGCATCCATGCCTGAAGCCTGACTGGTCCCAGTCTCCGCACCTCTGCAGAGAGCGGTCCCCACGGTGAGCTGATGAGCAGACAGCTGTCTCTTTAGGAACCCCCAGGGTCTCCACTGCCTCCATGTGCCCATCCCCTTGTGGGAGAAGCATGAGTTTTTAATCCTGGCCGGTTACATCTGGAAAAAAACAATCCAAATGTTAATCCATCTGGAGAGAGAACGCATCCAGGTCTTCTGCTGCCTGTACCTTTCCTTTTTTGTCTCCGAATCTTTAAATCTCATTATGAAGCCTGAACAAACCCCTGCCAGCCTGTCTCCTACCCTTCAGGCAGCCTTTTAAACATGGCTTTGTGCTTGGCCTCCTAACGCTCTTCACTAACAGTTCCTTTCATCTGGATGTGGTGCAGCTCTTGAAATAGCTAAGCAAAGCGTCTCTACCCTCCCCATGAGGACAGAGGGGACCATAATTCGCTTTGCCCCTGCCTGAGAGGAGATGACGCATGGATAGTACAGCCCCCTCCAGCCACCCAAAAACAGCAGGAGCGCTGCCCACACCACCCTTCCTTGTATCCTTCTGCAGGAGTGGACTCATGCGTTCAAAACGGAACTTGGTACATTTCTCCCTAATCCTCCTGTGCGCTCTGTTTGGGAAAAGGGCCTCAATCAATCATCCAAGCCCTGAACTCCCACCTCTCCGAGGCTTTCGGGACTAAATGGCCTTCCCTGTGTTCGTGCCTCTTCTCTGCTTCCCTGCGACCCTTTAGGGCAGCCCGCTTGCCTGGATTTCTACCACAGCTCGCTCTCCACAGTCTCTGCTCCTACTGTGTGTTCCTCTTAATCTACTCTCCGGGCTGCTGTCGGGATGATCTTTCTAAAATACACACTGAGTTATGTCATGACTTTCCTACAGGTTCAGATTTAAACTCCTTAGCCTGCATAGAAGCTCCACGCTCCATGCGCAAGCCCGCCTGTTCAACCTCATTTTTTCCCTGTGCTCCTCCGTACTCTTTATTCTGGCCATTTAGAACCACTTCCTGTTTCCTGGATATGATGCATCTTGCCTTTGCACATGCTCCGAGCACTGCTCTCACTTCCTGTCAGGGGAAACCCTACACCCCACCCCAGCCCATCCCATCAAAGACCAGCTCAAGAGTGGTCTCCATTCTGAACACCAGGTGGAATTGACCACTTGCTCCTTTGGGTCACGTTGTAACTCTATTGGTTTTCTGTTAAAGCACATGGTTAGGTGTCATGCTTATTACTTGTTTGTGTACTTCTTCTCCTGGCCCCACATAATCTGTGCATTCCTTCTCGGCTAGTGTGGCGTCATATTCATCTTGGCCTTGCCAGGACCCAGTACAGCAACTTGCAAAGAGTCGGTCCCTAAAATTTGCTGAATGAGTGGGATCATCGCATGTGTTCAAGGGCAAGGCATAATGAATAGACAGGGAAACTGAGGCCAAGGATGGTTAAGAGCTTTTCCCAGACTCATGCTGCTAATTTAAGTAGCAAATCAATAACTAAAACCCACGTCTTCTGGTTTCTGCATCAATTACACTTTTCTAACCCCTTAAACTAACAAATCTAGCAAGCTACTTTAGGGGAGAATTTGTATTCCTCTACATGTTCCAGATCACATTCACTCAAATATTAAACCAGTATTTTTGAGTGTTTAATATAATCCAGGGACTGTGTTAGATATTGCAATTAAGGAACACAAGACAGAAAGATACTCGTTCCCACAGGAAACTTTCTACTGGAAACAGAACAACAACAACAACAACAAAAAGTTAAAGAAGTAAATAAGATATAATATGAGCTGGCAGGAGCCAGACCAGTTCAAAGCCTGGATTTCATTCTAAGAGAAGCCATTGGCTGTTTTTAAGCTGGGAGTTTGATGGCTGTGGGGACAAGAGTTTGGAATGGAGTGGTTGCAGAAAGACGAGTTAAGAGTTATTGCATTGCTCCTCAACAAAGGTGATAGTGGCTTGGACCAGGGTGGTGAGAGTAGAGGTGGGGAAGAGTAAACTGATTTGAAATTTGTTTGAGAGGAAGCCTGCCAGTACTTGCTGAAGGATTGGTCGGGCTGAGAATCTGTGGTCTGGAAGAATGGCCATTAGCCATAGCTCTCATTTGTCTGCATCAAGCTGATGACTGCAGAGGCATAAGTTAGGAGTCCTGAGTCATCAGACATTCCAGCATTCAATCATCACTAGTTATTTCTGTGGACCACCCCACAATACTTTATATTTTTAAGGATTTTTATTAAAATATAGCTAGCATACAATATTATACTAGTTTCAGGTGTACACAATAATTATTCAACATTTATATACCTAAAGAAGTGATCACCATGATAAGTCCAGCAACCATCTGACACTGTGCCACACTATCACGATAATATTTCCCATCCTGTACATTACATCCTCATGACTTATTTGCTGTATACCTGGAAATTTGGACTTCTTATTCCCTTTTGCCTTTCACTCCCCTTTTTAAAATTTTCAATTACAGCTAACAGTCAATATTATTTTATATTAATTTCAGGTGTACAGCATAGTGGTCAGACATTTATATAATTTAAGAAGTGATCCCCCTGACTAGTCTGATACCCACCTGGCACTATATGTAGTGATTACCATATAATTGACTATATTCCCTCTGCTTTACTTTACATCCTCATGACTATTTTGTAACTACCAGTTTGTACTTCTTACTCCCTTCCCTTTTTCAACCCTGCCCCCCAACCCCCTCTCATCTATCATCCCAATAAATCTAGTGCCCATCTGACACATTTCATAGTTATTACAATATTTTTTACTATATTCCTTATCTATACCCTACATCCCTATAACTACTCTGCAACAACAAATTTGTATTTCTTTTTTTTTTTTAAGATTTTTATTGGGGAATTGGGGGGATGGGAACAGTGCTGGGGAATTGGGGGAAGGGGAACAGACAAGTTGCTGNACACACACACACACACACACACACACACACACACACACAAATCCATCACCAATTTGGTCCTTAAGCAGCGCTTTCCAGGTGCTTGTCTTCTCTTCACAGTGTGGGTGACAGCCACATCACAGGGGCGCTTGGTCGGTACCCCTCTGCGTCCAGCACAGGGAATGCTTGTTACATGGCTCAGGTATTGTTAAGCTTCTCCTCAAGTTTCCTTCCTTGGACCCAGAATCTTGACCGTTTCTGGAATCACGCTTTCTATTTCCACTGCCCCTCCCCACCGTTCAGGGCTCCCATTCTTTCTGCTCCAGGTGCTACATCCTTATCTAATTGGTCTCTCTGCTGCCAACCTATTCTTCCTCCAACCTGTCCTGCACACAGTTGCCAGATTAATGTTCCTTAAACGTAGTTCTGGGGCTGCCAGTCTTCACTGATGAGCAGATTAAGCACATTCTCAAGGCCATCCATTGTGTACACTCTGTTTCCTGGTTACCCCCTAATACTTTCCAGCCAAACCGTAACATAGTACTCGCTGTTTCCTGAATGGACCCAATCCTTGTCAGATTCATGATTTCCCTTTGCCCTAATTGCCTCCTCTTCCCCATGTCTCTCTTGAACTTTCTTTCATCTATCAGTGCCCATCCCAAATACCCATATATGGAGTCTGTCCTAACGTCCCTTTACCAAAATGAATGCTACCCACCATCAACATAAAGCACATTACTATCTCTTTCTCAGTTGTCCTCATGAGACAAGGATTTCTAATCTTCCCTTTGTCCCATTCTTGGTAGGTAATAAAGATCTCCTACCTTTATTATCTATCTCCTGTTATCTCATCCTGCAGATAAAAACTCCTGGAAGGCAGGACAGTGCCTGCCTCCTCTCTGCACCTCTCCCATGGAGTGCTTTGCCCATGGTGGGCACTGGTGCTCTGAGGCCGGGCGCTCTGACACAGCCCTCCTCTCATGCTGCCACCGTGGGAGCTGCACAGCTGCCGGGATTTGTTGCTTTTCCCAGGAGAGGCAATTATAATGCTTCCTCTTCCCCCTTTGGCTTGCAGCCAGTGGCTCTATACCTAGTCTCTAATTTTCTTTTTGTTTAAAGGGGTATT
>NW_017731490.1:1606394-1617529 GCF_001890085.2 Hipposideros armiger | reverse complement strand
GTAGCCCAGCTCCAGGTTGAGCTGTTGTTCAACATCTTAGCTGTGGAGGGCAGTGTCACTGGCGCTCATATGTGGGATCCGAACCAGGGCCCTCTGGTGTCCCAAGCCAGTTCTTAACCAACACGCCACTTGGCCGGCCCCAATTTGTATTTCTTAATCTCTTCCCCTTTTTCACCCATTCCCAAACTCACTCCCATGTGGCAACCATCAAAATGTTCTCTGTATCTATGAATGTGTTTCTGTTTTCTTTGTTTATTTTGTTGTTTACATTCCACATATAAGCAAAATCACATTGCATCTGTCTTTGTTTGTCTGACATACTTCAGTCAGCACAGTACCCTCCAGGTCCATCCATGCCGCCACAGATGGCAAGAACCCATTCCCTTCCCTGGCCGAGCAATATTCCATTGTATATATGTACCACCTCCTCTTTACCCATTCATCCTTCCACGGACACCCAGGCTGCCACCACATCTTGGCCATTGTAAACAATGCCATAATTATATGGATGCACACATCCCCTCAAAGTAGTATTTTGGGTTTCTTTGGATAACTACCCAGAAGTGGGATTACTGGGTCCTTCTTTGAAACTTGTTTTCAAGTCAATTTTGTCTGGTATAAGTATTGTTACTCCAACTTTTTTTTTGTTTTCATTTTCATGAAATATCTTTTTCTCATCCTTTTACTTTTGGTCTTATTGTGTGTTTTGATCCGAAGTGAGCCTTTTGTAGGCAGCATATATAAGGGTCTTGTTTCCTTATCCATTCAGCCATGCTGTCTTTTGATTGGAGCATTTAATCCATTTACATTTAAAGTAATTGTTGATAGATATGTAGTTATTGCCATTTTATTATTCATATTTTTTATGTATGTATGTACATATGTATGTGTGTATGTATTGTATGTTTTGGTCTTAAGTCCCTCTAACATCCCTTGTAATACTGGAACTCCTATGGCTTTTTCTTGTCTGGGAAACTCTTTATCTGTCCTTTGATTCTTAATGATAGCTTTACTGGGTAGAGTCATCTTGTTTGCAGGTACTTATTTTTTATCACTTTGAATATTTCCTGCCCATTTTTTCTGGCCTGCAAAGTTTCTGTTGAGAAATCAACTGTCAGTCTTATGGGCGCTCCCTTGTAGGTAACTGTCTGATTTTCTCTTGCTGCTTTTAAGATTCTTTGTCTTTAATTTTAATTATGATGTGCCTTGCTGTTGGCTTCTTTGGTTCATCTTGTTTGGGACTCTCTGCACTTCCTGGGCTTGTATATCTATTTCCTTCACCAAGTTAGGGAAGTTTTCAGTCATTATTTCTTCAAATAGGTTTTCAATTCCTTGCTCTCTCTCTTCTCCTTTTGATCCCCTATGATGCAAATGTTGGTACACTTGATGTCCCAGAGCCCTCTAAACTATCCTCATTTTTGGAGATTCTCTGTCTCTCTCTTTTTTTTTTTTCTGTTCTGATTGGTGTTTACTGCTACCTTATCTTTTAAATTGCTGTTTTGATCCTCTGCTTTATCTAATTGGCTGTTGATTCTCTCTAATATATTCTTCATTTCAGTTATTGTAGTCTTTATTTGTGATTGGTCCTTTTTATGTTTTCTGTCTCCATTTTATGTTTTCTATCTCCATTTTTATGTTTCCTATCTTTTTGTTGAAGTTCTTCCCGAGTTCATTGAGCATCCTTATAACCAGTGTTTTGAACTCTGCATCTGGTAGATTGCTTATCTCCATTTTGTTTAGTTCTTTTTTGGAGCTTTGTTCTGTTCTTTTATTTGGGAAATGTTTCTTCATTTTGGCTGCCTCCCTGTGTTTGTTTCTATATAGGGCTAGTATGCGCCCTGTTCTGAGTAGAATGGCCTTATCCAATAGGTGTCCTGTGAGACTCAGTGGTGCAATCTCCCTGGTCACCAGAGCTGAGTGCTCCAGATGTGTCCTTTGTGTGGGTTGTGTGTACTCTCCTGTTGTAGTTGAGACTTGATTGCTGTTTTCACATCAGTGGGAGGGATTGACCCTCAGACTGATTGGTTGTGAGAACTAGTTGTGACTACAGTGGAGGAACTGTTGTGCAGGGGCTGACCCTGAAGAGCTGGGTTGACTTTAGCAGGGCTCTGGTGCCAGTCTGCCCTTTGGGTGTGTCATCCTTGAGGGTGGCCATATGATGCCCTGACCCAGTCTGAAGCTGACCACTGAGCTTACCAAGCCTAGGGCCTCCTGGGTGGGGACCTGCTGCAGGCCAAGTTCAGCCATAGTCTCTGCCCTGCCCAGGGCCACCTGGCACAAGCCACAAAGCAATCCAGAGATGGCTGCCACCTGGGCTTGGAGGTACCTTGACAAGAGGCCCAGTCACAATATAAAAACAGCTGTGGCTAGTGCTGTGCTTAGGGGCTACTCAGCCAGAGGTATGGGACATGCTGAAGCTGATGCTGTTTTTTTGGGTTTTGTGAACCTTTGAGAGATTTTAGGAAAGTCCACAACATGTGCCAAACCAGGTTGTTTATACAGAAAAGCCCCTAGAAGCAGTGATAAGCCACTGCAAGAGGCTTGAGTGTGTCTGAAAGGTGGGTGGGGCTTGGTCTCAGGGAATCACTAGGGCGTGGCAGGTGAAAGGTGATAGCCAATTTGATGGAGACTCAGATATGATGTCTGCCTGCGTCTGCACATGAGGGGGAGGGCTCAAGAAAGACATAATGACTTACTTCCACCAGTCCCTCCAGCTGGGAGAAAGCTGTTCCTGCAGACTTCACCCTGAAGCCAGTCAGTTCAGTTTTCCTCTGGATGTCCCTGGTGCCTTTCAAGCTGCTGCCCCAGTGCTAGAGCTCTGAACCAGTGATTCTGTCAGTAAGTTGATGCTCAGTCCCTTTATGAGGAGTGCCTGGGAGTGCGGCTGCCCTCTGTCTCACTCAGCCACAATCTCTGCTGGTTTCCACAGCCAGAAAGTATGGGGACTTCTCTCCTAGGCAGTAAAACCTTGGACTGGGAAAGGGCTGGGACCCCTCTCTCCTCAGGGGGTGACCTCCACAGCGAAGATATCCCTCCCTATTTTTAATGGTCATACACGGGTGTGGGTCCAGCCTGTTCTGCATCTCTACCCCACTACCAGTCTCAAGGTGGCTTCTTCTGAACAAGGTCTGACAATTTAGTTTGTAAACTCATCCTAGAAAAAGTGTTACATACCTCACTGCTGAATATCACTACGGTCACCTTTGAAGTACTCCCCTTGGGAAGCTGTGCACTGATGCCAGTACCTAGTCCACCCTTCAAAGCAATTTTGGAACTCTTTTTCTAGAATGGCCATCAGAGCTGTTGTCCTGTTAACCTTGATGTCCTGAATGTCACCAACATGTCTTCCTTTCAATATTTCCTTTATCTTCGGAAAATGAAAGAAGTCAGCGGGAGCTGGATCAGGTGAGTAGGGAGGGTGTTCCAATACAGTTATTTGTTTCCTGGCTAAAAACCCCCTCATAGACAGTGCCGTGTGAGCTGGTGCATTGTCATGATGCAAGAGCCATGAATTGTTGGCGAAAAGTTCAGGTCATCTAACTTCTTCACGCAGCCTTTTTCAGCACTTCCAAATAGTAAACTTGGTTAACTATTTGTCCAGTTGGTACAAATTCATAATAAGTAATTCCTCTGATATCAAAAATGGTTAGCAACATTGTTGCAAGAAGTTCACAAACTTAATTGTTAGATCGCGTATGTCTGTAGTTGTAGGGCTTGGGTTCAGCTAGACTTCATGTGATTGTCAGTACTGGTTGTTCTGTAGTTTAGTTGTAATTGACGTGGTCCCGAGCAGAGGTGAGCACAGTATTTATATACTCTGCCATCTTGACCAGAAATTCTCCCCACAATACTTTATTATGTGAACAATATTATCAAAGCCCTCCTTTGGGGGTCAGGCTTTTTCTTGTACCTCCAAAGGCTGAGGACAGTAGCAATAGGCCCTGGTCTGACTGTGCCTTGCAATGACGGGAGGGCCACCATGGTCTAGGAAGAGCATGATATTTGAAGCTGTGCAGGCCCTGTTTCAAGCTATGTGACCTAGAGAAACGATTTTTAATCTCTCTAAGGCTCAATTGTCTCATCTGTAAAATGATCAAGAATGCATACCTCATAGAATTCGTGAAAATTTAATGACTTAAGTGAAGTACTCAGTAGGCACTCAGCAACTTCTGGTTCCTCTCCCCAGGACCAGTAAGGGAATAGCAGAAGGCTCAGTTAAAAGAGGGAGCAGTCTTCACATCCCCTCCACCAGCTTGGGTCCTGATGTAACTGCACCCTCAGTACCAAAATCCTCATAGTCCTGGAAAAGTGCTCACCTAGTTTTAGGGAAGAAAAATGTTCCTCCTGGCTTGTGGAAACCTGAGGAGGTATATAGACTATGGGTGCAAAGTAAACCCTTTAACCAGTTAGTGGCTTGCACTGTTCTCTGTCCCTAGTGAGGACAACAGGTGAATAATGACATGATGAAGATATCCATCTTCAGCCAATACTGTGGCATCTGGTGTTTTGCTTCTGGACCTGGGCGGTAAGTGGGAAGCCTAGGAGGTGACTACTGTGAAGGCTGTTCTCTTATTTACTTTTATATAAATGTGTAGTTCTAAGTTGGTGAGTAGAGAAGGGCACCTCTCTCTATGGAATCATCTGATATAGGTCATTCCTGGCATATAATTCACTTGGGCACAAGGTGGTCTTCAGACAGGAAACCCCAGAACATAGAAGGTGGTCCTCAGGAAGAAAAAGGAATTTTCTGGCTTTCTTGAGGCTCTGGCATCTTTGATAAGGACTTTGAGGAGTATAAAGCAGGGATCACAAGCTTGTTTAACTTTGGCTGACTGGTGGTTGATACCTAGAGTACTGAGTCCAAGTCTGCACACAGTGAGGGAGAGAGCTGTGGTTGATTGGCAATGTCTGCCATGAGCAGCCTAGGGAAAACATGCAGCTTGTCAGCTCCAAATTGACCATCTCTGGTGCAGAGAGTCACAAGACCCTTCTAGGATGGCAGGGGATCAATGTGACCTCTGGCAGCCTGGTGGAGAGACCTCCCCATAGGGGTCACGAACTGAAGATGAATAAGCTATACGTGTAAAGCAGATGGCCTGGTTGCTTGTTATTTTTTGTTGATTTATCTTTTTGATTCCTTAACCATTAGTGTAATCTTCCAAAAATGTGGCTGGGTCTCTCTGCTTTGTCACGAGGGGCTGGTAGAGGATACATGGCCGGGCTGGACTACAAAGAAAATGTACAGGCTGAGAACAGTGCGGCAGGCGGTGGACAGCGCCCTCAGACCCCAAGCTCACCTCAGGGCCCAGGTCTCCTTAGGTGTGGATTTTCCCTCCGTTTCTAGCTAGAGACAAGCTGAATTCTAATTCTCCGTAGGTAGCATTTCATTCTTTTAGCTTCAGCTTTTTCAGAGTTTTGCCAAAGACTATTGCCAAGATAGTTAATCAACCATTTTAATTCTTAATTCCATTAGGAAAAGAAGGAAAACTACATATAAAGGAAAGGCAACCCAGGAGGCTTGAGTTGAGTGAGAACTTACCAAGTATTTTTATATGTTTTCCTTTTTCCTTTTAAACCACTTTAGTGAGGTATGGTGGACATATAAAAAGCTGTACATATTTAAAGTGTTTGGGAATAAATATACATCTATGAACCCATCACCACCATCTAGCCATAAACATATCTGTCACTTCCCCAGGGCTCCTTCCGCCACTTTTATTATTTTTTTATTATTATTTGTGGTAATTACTTATCTCACAATTACCCTATGAGGTAAGTATTACTGTCACCATCTAATTGATGAAACCGAGGTTCAGAGAGGTCCCAGAATAGGCCCCCCGGTCGCAAACCCAGCTAAAGGCAGAGCCACGTCCCCAGTCCTGGATGGGACAGTTCCCAGCGTGCCGCTCCTTGGCCCTGCCAGGCTCCCTTTCCTGGAGGGACTTGGGGTTTGTGTCCCTGGTGAAGCCTCGTGAGGAGTGTGGGTCCCAGGAGGCCTGAGCAGGAGCAGGAGGGACTGCAGCTCCGGGAGGAACCAGAAGCCAGAAGCCCCGCGGCAGAGGCAGCGGGGCAGGTAGGCAGACAGGGCAGGGCTGGGGAAGGGAGTCTCTTCCCTGCCCAGCGGAGTCACCGGGAACGGAGGTGCTCACGGTGTCTGCCGGACTGGTGGCCTCACAGGAGACCTAGAGCCCGAACGCCATTGTGTGTAAGGGGTCCCCCGGGCCTCCTGTCTGGACCTCTGTGCTAAAAATCCTCTTAACTGCAAGATTTGCTCTATGGATTTTTATTAATAAAAACTACAAAGCACTGCATGGGGTGTTAGCTATGTGACTTTCGCTGAGTGTGAATGGGAATTGTGTAGCTAAACCATGGAGCATGGTGTCCTTGGGTTCCTTTGTGTGTGTGTGTGTGGGGGGGGGTGCAGGGTGGGGGTAGACATGATTTGACTTGATGTCACTATGAATATTTTTAGAGACAGTATGAATACTCTGTAATTACATTATCTGTACTTGGAGACTAGTGTTATTGTTCAGTTGACAAAATACTCCCTGCTAATTACAATAAACAAAGGGTTTCATTTCTCTAAAATAGGATTCCATAGCTTCTCTTTGCCTGAAGCAGCCCAAAATACCTACCCAGATTTTTTTTTTTAAATGGCTGAGACAGGCACACCCAAGACAATTTTTATCACAGTTACATCTGTGTAGCTTGCAAACAAGGAAGTGCATATTGACACCTTCTGTCTGAATGTGGTGGCAGAGAGATTAGAGGGGTTTTGTGTGCAAAGTTTAAACTGAAGCCTGGATTTTGTGAGGCTGACAAGCAATGCTTACTCTAGCATTGTTCACTACGGGTTTCGGTCGGCTGTGTAAACAGATGCCTGGGGATTTTTCTATGAGTTATCGAGGTAGGAATTGAGAAAGCACAGGCCACCCTGTCTGTATGGGCTTGAGGGCTCATTCTTTGGATATGAGCCAAGTGACAGAGTAGCCAAAAACCGAGCTCTGGCTCTGGTGGAGTTTTAGCTCTGCCATATCCTGTGTGACCTGTGGCAAGCTACCTTACCTCTCTGAGCCTCCTTTGCCAAATGGAAAGAGTAGTAGTACTTCCAGCGTTGTTGTGAATGGATGGCAAACACATTTAGCACAGCATCAATACAGGGAGCACTTATACGTGGTTGGCTATTATTTTTAAGATGTGCTCAATAACTATGTGGTGAGTGACTGGAGAATATTTGTTCTGATCACAAGATGCTTCAGGCAGCATTTTCAATTTTAAGTTGCACCAGGAACGGAGCCTAATAAAGTGCCAGCCTCCCCCAGGGACCTTGTAACTTCTGATGGCCTCCAACAAGGATGACTGCTAATCTTCCTGTTTAACTGTGGCCATCTGCATTCTGCAGCGACAGCAGCTGGGAACTCTTACTGGAGCTGGAGTGGAATAGGGACTGGGCTGACCTAGCAGAGACAGCAGGGCTGGGAGGTGTTTCTCTAGCTCTATGAGTATGTTGCTAATGGTCGTTGAACCCTTGCCATGTGCCAGGCACTGTTCTAGGCATGTCATGTCTGGAACAACCATTCTACCAACAGGCACTATGGTTATGCCCATTTTACAGATGATAAACCTGGGACAGAGAGGTTTGGTTAGGAAGTCTCTTGAAGTCCCACAGCTTGTAAATTACAGAACTGGGACCTGCGTCCAGGCGGTCTAGCTCCAACTTTCCCCCAACGGCTGTGCTCTGAGGCCTCCCTGAAGCCTGTAACTCTGGAGGTGCCATGAATATGATTTATGTTATGAGTCAGGATGCAAACTGGGAACAGGACATTAGCTCTCTGCTGAGCAATGTACCTTAGTTAGATCATACAACTGGGTGCCTGGAGCTGGCCGAGCTTAAGTCACCTATGTGCATGTGTGTGTGTGTGTGTGTGTGTGCACGCATGTAATACACACACACACACACACACACCTGTTTGTGGGCCTGTTAAAGCATTTCCGGCTCCAGCAGGAAGGTGAGAAATAGTATGAAGATTGTAAGTGGGCACTGCGTACCTTCAGGAATTTGGAAGATGGGAAGAAATGGATTTCCGAATACTTTGTGCTTGCTGGAGCGCTGTCACAGATTCATCTTATATCCATTTACCCTTAAACATTTTTTTAGGCTTGCCTATGGGGGCAGAAGATAACATCACGGTCCTTCTAATGAGTTTGCCTCCCCTAGCACGCTCTCCCTGCTGGAGGCGAGGACAGCTGACAGTCACAGGGATGGTGTTGGCAGACCGATGCCAGCATGCGCAGGGCCTACACCCACCTGTCTTTCCTCTCCAGGGAGTACAGGATTGTATAAATCAGCCATGAGGAGGGCTTAGCAATTAAGGAACCTGACACCTAAGTGATTGCTTCATCCCCGGGGGTCACCAAACCTTTTTGAGCCGTGAATCTCCAGGTTCAATCAAAATCCCACTCAGACACCCAGTGTGTGAGGCATTTGCAAGTGGGGCTGCTCTGGTAGAAGCCAGGGGGTCCCGGAACCCTGTCCCATCTTCCTTGGTGAAACCCTGGGGTAGAGAAAAGCGGTTTGAAAGCCCCAGTGAGCAGCTCTCAGTTCCCCTTTTTAAGTCTGAAGAACAGCTTGTCCCTCTTCTGTCCTCCATTCTTCTCATGTCCTGGGTGCCTGTGACCCATAGGTTACAAACAGATGCAACTGGAGTTCAGGCAGGGTCAAAAGAGGGTTCTCAGGGGCCAGGCCTAACAGGTTCTGCTCCAGCCTTCCCCAAAACATGGGAGGTGGTGGGGGTGAAAAGTTGTTGAAAGGTAGACATGGATTGTGGACTCCAACTGCCTGCGTTCAAAGCCCAGCTTTTCTACTTAATAGCTGTGTGACTCCTGGCAAGTTTCTTAGCCTCTCTGTGCCTTAAGTTTTCTCATCTGTAAAATGGGGACTAAATAATAGCAAACTATCCCATGGGGTGGTTGTGAGACTGGATTAATATAGATAATGCACCAGAACAGACCCTGGCACACAGAAAATGCTCAATATTGTTAGCCATTATTATTTACATAATCTTTCCTCTCTTCCCAGAAGTGAATTTCAATGTATGCTAGGTTGTAAATGACCATTGGGCTTTTGTTTTGTTTGTTTTGTTTTTCGTTGAGGGGAAGAATTGCAGAAAAATACTAGAAGGAAGAGAAACGGGATTTGTGGAGGGTACAAAAGCCACAGAAAGGGACGCCCACGGTCTGTGGGAGACATGACCCCCCCCCACTATCCCAGGCCACTTGCTACAGAGTTTTGAGCAATTTAAGAAATGCAGCTGTACTTTATATGAACCTAAGAGAACCAAAAGACTCATTGGAATTTTATACAATAGTTTTATTTTATGAACCAGCACTACCTCACCCAACCATTTTACAGTAAGTCGTTTTCTCTTTTGGAGTTGGACACCCTTTTATTGTGTGAGATGCTGAGATATTTCGAGAACTTTCAGGCCTGGTAGCCCTGCTCAAGGTGGTGGGCTGGGACACTTCCTGAGGGGTTGAAGAAAGCCACAAGGCAGAAATGCCAGGTGGCTTTGGAAATCACTAGCCTGCTAAATATAGCAGGTGATCACGCAGTTATTCCGTTGATTTTTTTTTTCTAATCACAGTTTACTGGAGGCCTTAACCTTTAGAATTCTTAACAGCAGGAGGGCTGGAAAAGCTTTTTCGTGTCCTCTCATGATAAATATCTTTGAAAAGTAAGTAGGGCAATGTACTATTACCTTGATTTCACAGAACCAAGCCTAGACTGTAACTGCTTGGTGTCCAGAGCCAGGAGGTCAAGAAATAAACAGGCATCAGTTGAGCTGAAGCAAGGACATGGGGAGGCCTGGGAAACTGGAGTTCAAGGTTGGGAGCATCACAGGTATAGGCGGGTTGGGGTAGATGATGTCGTTCACGAATTTTTTTTTAAAAGCTGAGAGCAATAAGAGGCAAGTCCAACATATATGTAACTGAATCTTGTGTAAAAAGGAAGCACTGGATATATATAACCATACCTAGGGCAATTATAAGATATAAACATAGGTCATCATAGGGATCATGACAAATGAGGGAGTGATTAATAGTCTGCAGGGCAGGTATGATGGTCTAAAGACATATTTCCCTTCTGTTCCTCACAACTTTGACTTTGACAGTGCTTCGATTCCAGAGTCTGATGGTCACATACTTTAGTTTGGTGTGGGGGTGAGGGGTGGGGGCAGCTGCAGGGAAACATCTGCTTTTGTTGGTACTGACTCTAGTTGCTATCTTGGTCCTGGGCTTGCAGAAAGAAAGGCCTTGGGTCAAGTTCATCCAGAGTCAGTGAAGAACCCCCAGAAGAAGAAATGAGTAGGCCAGAGGCTGTGTCTCTAGAGAAAGCAGAAAGAAAAACAATAACCCTCCCTGCCCAAGATTTTGGGGTCACTGGGGAATAACAGTATAATTTGGAATGTTTTGAGGCTCCTGAAAACTTCTATTGGGTTGTTGGAAAAATCATGAGCCATGTTTGCAACAGATGGCACTAGTTCATTTTTGGAAGTACTAGAGTCATTCACATCTATGTTATCGCCATGTCATTTGACAGAGGACAGTTCTAGCTTCATTCTTAAAAAAAAAATTGAACGATTTAGTTGAGTTTTGGAGATTTTACAAGAAGTTGAAGATGGAAGACCAAACTATGCATTTTTGCCATATTTTACTGTTTTACTTCCATAAAGGGAAAAACGCACATCAAGCTTGTGAAAAGTTGCATAAAGTTTATGGTGACAATGCTCTACAAGAACGTCAGTGTCAATGATGGTTCATGAAATTCCATGCTGGTGATTTTGATCTCAGTGACACTCCTTGGTCAGGGAGGCCCACCAAGGTTGATGATGACAAATAAAGGCATTGAACGAGTGAAACCCACGTTACACGACACAAGAGATTCCAGAAACATTGAACATCCATCATTCAAGTGTTCACCACCACCTGAAGAAGCTGGGATACATAAGCAAGCTCGATATTTGGGTTCCGCATGAACTCAAAGAAGTCCATTTGACGGCTCATATAAACATCTGCAATATGCTCATTAAACGTGAGGAAAACAATCATTTTTGAAGTGACTGATTACTAGTGAT
>NW_017731490.1:1603345-1605334 GCF_001890085.2 Hipposideros armiger | reverse complement strand
AGGGCAGAGGACAGGGATACAGAGGGACTCCTCTTAAATCTCATCTTTTTTCAGTGTGGGAAATGCTACTTGGGTCTGGGGGACTTTAAATCTTTGTAACAATTTGCTCTATTTTTGGCCCTGGTGCCTGACAAAATGAACTTGTCAGCATCTTTATTCTCATCCCTTTGGGGAAGAGAGCTAGAGAAGGGCAGAGGGCAGTCAGAAGCCCAACTGCCCATTTAGCCCCTCTCAGCATTTGTGCCTGAGCGAAGGCAGCTGGCTCAGGTAATTAGAGTCTGAGTCTTGACGGAGGTGCTTTGTTCCAAGTTCAGTTATGGGCTGGGATGGAGAACTCTGCATGCCCACTTCCCTTGTTAATAGCTTTGCTGACCTTCTCCAAAGAAAGTCATTAGAATGTTGAGTTATGATCTGTTTCTGGTAAAATCACATCAGTTCCCCATTTATAGCCCTGTATTTCAACCGCTTCTAATTACCTCTTAGAATGTACTTCTCCCAGCCCCTGGAGAATGTTTCAAACCCCGATCCAAGCAATCAAGCCTACTTCTTGGTTCAAAAGTTGATTGTGACATGATGCATACAATTCTCAATGAAAGCCCTGTCCCCTTTCCCAACAGCCACATAACCCTTAACTCCAGGGCTCTCCAGGGCTCCAAAGAGCCAGTGTCATTTGGTTTCTTAACCTTGGAAGATGACCTTTCATGGAGGATGCTGAAGTCAGGAAGCTAAAGAGGAAGACTCCAAAATTCTTCGGTGCAACCATTTTCTGTACCTCCCCAGGGAGTTTCTCTCCTTCCCTCTCATCACTGAACATCATTTGAAGTCACTGGTCATCTTCTTCCTCCATGTTTTGAGAGTAAGCTGGTTCACTTAAGAGTCTACTGGGGGGGACCAGGTAATGGAGTTCTTGCATTGCTCTGCTTTATCCCTACAAAATAACCACAAGGTTAAAAACAGAAAAAGTTTCCTTTGGCTTATGAAGTCATGAGCTCCTTGATATATCTTGAACTGGCTGTGGATTTTCTCCCTCACCTATCTTCATTTACATATTAGCCTTTATCATTTCAGACAATTCAAGTGACTCAAAGATTTTTGGAGGTCTCTCCTACTTTTATGCTTTGAGTGGGACTAAAATCACCAGCACTGTTGAGAGGAAACGTTTTTATAGACTTTTTAAATCTCCCCACTGCCGAGAAGAATTAAAAAAAAAAAAAAGCATTTCTCTTGTCTCTTTATTTCTAATCACTTTTTTCTTCTAACGGGACTAAAGCACCATGAGAAATGGCGCTCTTTTACGGCAAGGACTCATTTGCCCATAACGAACACTGAGTACAAAAGCAAATTAAAAATAAGAAAAAAATATAAAAAACCCCAACCCTATGCTTAGAGAGACCATTAGGAACGATTTGACATTTATTGAACAACAGATGGCGATTAAAAGCATAAAAACTAGATTGCCTTGCTAGAAACAAAGGGTAGTTCTACTGAGGAAGTCTAACGTTTCAATTAAAATACCTCTCAATGTCAATTAAATCATATGAAGATAAGACTGAAAATGGTTTCTAGCTGCACTATAATCAATAGTGCAGTTAAAATCCTCATCAAGAAGCACCCAAGTTTTTAGTTTGATAGTTTGCTAAAGGATTAGCCAAAGCTTCAGGAAAGCATTTCCTTCAGTGTAGGGTTCAAAAGGTAAACATCTAACCAGGAGTGCTTCATACGTATTAAACAGATTTATTTCAATGATGAGAAGGAAGCCTTGTTGCCTTTGCTTTGTTTCAAATCTCATCCACTTTTCAGTAAGGATTAGTCATTAGTGAGGGGTGGAAAAATAACCACCTTATTTACACACCACGATCTCACTTTAATGATGGTTATATTCTTTGGGGAAGCAGCAAGTTGGAGTGGAGAGAGAAGCGGTATGATTGGGAGGCAGACCTTGATTTGAATCGCTGCTCAGTCGTTTTGGCCAAGTATCTGAAATGACCA
>NW_017731490.1:1598626-1600822 GCF_001890085.2 Hipposideros armiger | reverse complement strand
ATAGATGTGATATAATGTATTTTAACCACTTACTCATTGAAGGAACTTGCTATTATAAGCAGTACTTCAGGACATTTCATACATAAAATTTGAGCATGTGTGAAAGTATTGTTTTAAGGCTTCTAGAAATAAAGTGTTGGATCAAAGAGTATAGCATTTAAAATTTAGAAAAATATTGTGAAAAATGACTTCCAAAATGGCCTCAGTGATTCATTCTTCTATGTTTTTCAATGAATGAAATTATCAATATTTTTAATTTCTTCTAATTTTGGGGTCAATATTAAAAAAAAGTATTCATCTTTTCTATTACTAATGAGGCTAAGGATCTTTTCATATGTATATTGCCTATTTGTGTTCCTTCTATAAATTCCCAGGTGTTATCTCTTGTCTATTTTTTTTTACAATCATACATGTATTAGTTTATTATTTGTCTCCACTCAACAATATATGAGCTTCACGAGACCTTTTCTGTATTGATCTCAGCTGTATCCCACATTCCGTGGTCAGTGCCTAGAACACAGTAAATATTCAATCTATTGGGTTGTCAGAAAAGTCATGAAGTATTTTTTCTATGTTTTTCGTTGCAAAAATGCATCATGACTTTCCCAACAACCCAATAGTTGAACAAATGGATGACTTGTCTGCCCCTACCTTGCTTGTCAGTTTGTTAATCTGGATTATAAGAACCATGCTTTATCCATGATCATATAGTTCATCATCCTGGCATCTTTTCAACAAATAAGCTCAATAAATGCTTGCTACCATAGAGCCTATTAAATAATGATACATTCATGTCCGAGAATTCTACATATTCTTATTCCATTTTTGTTAAAAAGCCATAATGCTTATGGAAAAGAAGACAAAAAGAATATACCCAAAATTGAGAGCTAGATAATTTTTTGTGGGATTATGGCTAAAATTTAGTTTCTTCTTTAGGTTTTCTTCATTTTCTAATTTTTCTATAATTAAAATTCAAAATCTATTTTTTTCACATCAATTTTATTAATTTCAGGTGTACAAAGCAACATAATTATTAGACATTTACATGCCTCACAAAGCGATAACCTGAACAAGTCTAATACCTGTCTAACGACATACATAGCTATTACAATAATATTGACTATATTCCCTATACTGTCCTTTACATGTCATCACTATATATTTTTTTTAAATTATAGTTGACATTCAATATTGTTTTATATTGGTTTCAGTTGTACAATGTAGTGGTTAGGCATTTATATAATTTGTAAAGTGATCCCCCTGCTAATTCTTGTACCCATCTGACACTATACATAGTTTTCACAATATTATTGACTATTTCTCATACTATATTTCACATCCACATGATTATTTTGTAACCACCAATTTGTATTTCCTAATCGTTTCTCTTTGCTCACCCATCCCTAGAACCCCNTGAAGGCAGAGATGGGGGTGATTCTATGAGCCAAGCAATGTGAAAGGTTGTTAGCAAACCACCAGAAGCCAGGGGAGAGGCTGTCAGAAGATACTAACCCTGCTGAAAACTTGATCTTGGACTTCTAGCCTCTAAAACTCCAAGACAATAAATTTCTGTTGTTTAAGCCACCCTGTTTGTGGCACTTTGCTACAGCAGCCCAAGCAAAGTAATACACAATGTCAAATACATTAGGTAAACATTGGTATGGGCTCCTGCTTTCTAAAGTTCATAGAGCAGTTTACCAAAGTCAAGTCTCTGAGAAATTATGCGACTAACCATTGTCTGTAATTATCTCTAAATTATCTTATTTAGCTTAGTATTTCCCAAACATTTGGCCATGGGAGACTTTCCTCCCTCCCCTGCATAAACACCTACTTACATACTTTGGAAGTACTTTAGGAAAGAACGCTCTGGAATGTTTTGCTTTTAACCCCCACCTCCCAACTTCCACCACCCACATTCCTTCACCTCAGCCCCAGGGTTTTCACTCCAGTTTCTGCTCCCTCACCAGCCACAACCATCACCTAACCATGTGCACCTCAGAGTGACAGCAGCTTCTTAGTCATCACCCCATCCCTAGACATCTTCCCTGGGGCTCTCACCCCTTTTCTCCTCTTCTGCTCTCCCAGGGTCAGGTGTTGCTTGAGAAAGTAATGAAAGCCAGTCAAATGGTGAATTGGGATCCATGGCAGTGAAATGTAGGACATTTCAGGCTGAACCTCCCCGGCTGCTCAGCAAGC
>NW_017731490.1:1595268-1596221 GCF_001890085.2 Hipposideros armiger | reverse complement strand
TCTTGTACCCATCTGACACTATACATAGTTTTCACAATATTATTGACTATTTCTCATACTATATTTCACATCCACATGATTATTTTGTAACCACCAATTTGTATTTCCTAATCGTTTCTCTTTGCTCACCCATCCCTAGAACCCCTCTCCCTTCTAACAACCATCAGTTTGTTCTCAGTATCTATGAGTCTATTTCTGGTTTTTTTTTTTAATTCTGTTCTTTAGATTCCACATATGAGAACATATGATGTTTGTCTTTCTCAGTCTGACTTATTTCACTGAGCATAATACCCTCTAGGTCCATCCATATTGTTGCAAATGGTAAGATTTCATTCTTTTTAATGGCAGAGTAATACTCCATTGTATAAATGTACCACAATTTCTTTATTCAATTATCTATTAATGGACATTTAGGTTATTTCCATATCTTGGCTATTGTGAATAGCACTGCAGTAAATATAGGGGTGCATATATATTTTTGAATTAGTGTTTTTGGACTTCTTTGCCTAAGTACCCAAGAGTGGAATTGCTGGGTCGTAAGGTAGTTTTATGTTTAATTTTTTGAGGAACCTTCATACTGTTTTCCATAGTGGCTGCAACAATTTGCAATTCCACCAACAATGCACCAGGCTTCCCTTTTCTCCACACCCTCACCAGCACTTGTTGTTTGTTGATTTATTGATATTAGTCGTTCTGACAGGAGTGAGGCGGTATCTCATTGTGGTTTTTATTTGCATTCCTCTAATGATTAGTGATATTGAGCATCTTTTCATATGTCTATTGGCTATGTATATGTCCTCTTTGGAGATATGTCTGTTCAGGTCCTCTGCCCATTTTTAAATTGAATTATTTCTTTGGTGTTGAGTTGTATGAGTTTTTTAATAAATTTTGGATATTAACCCCTTATCAGATGAATCATTGGCAAATATCTTCTTCCATTTAGTAAAATGTCT
>NW_017731490.1:1586451-1593306 GCF_001890085.2 Hipposideros armiger | reverse complement strand
TACTTTTCCAGATTCACTCTGCCCCACCTGCCCTCCAGGCCTTGGGTGATTGCTTGGTGGACAGACCGGCCAATACCCCCACTGTCTGAATCCTACCACCCAGTCTGAGCTTCAGCATGGGCTTCATTTTGTCCCCTGAAGCCAGGCCTTTAGGTTTCTTGGCTCAGATCTGACTTGCCCAAACTCTTAAGGGCTTTGATTTCCCCTGTACTTCTGGTCTCAGAAAAAGCATTGCATCGTTGGCTGTGGCTTGGGCTTCTCTGGTAGCTTCCCAGATGGACTGGATATCATAACTCAGAAGTGGTGGAGAATTGACACTTGGAGGGGCGACCTTTGACCAATGATAAACAGGATTTGGAGGACCCTGGCAGATCCACCCTCCCTTCCTGTCCACACAGGCTATTCTCAGGCACAATGGTTCCACACAGCTGATTAGAGGGGTTGGGGGTATCATATGATTGAACAGCTGAATGTGTTTTGTATCAAGATGGAGCCAGTTCAGTAATAGACCTTGTTGTTTATGCCTGCCCGCCCCCTTCCCGTCTTCATCCCCCATTCCCCTTGGCACTGTTGCTTCCCTGGGATTGTACCTCTTGGAAGACCTTGGCCTGGAATCTTTGCCTCAGACTCTGATCCCCAGGAACACACGCAAAGATAAATACCTAAAAGCAAACAAATGATAAATAAATTATAATAGTGGCATATATAAAATACTGCTGGAGATGGCTATTTAAAAATATAACTCTTCTCTTTTGATGCTTGTCTTATGTTGCACTATTCAAAGCCCAAGCCTTTGACCTGATTCATTAACTAATTTCTTAATTCAATTCCTAAGTGTTCACATGACATGATGTGACAGTATATCACGACCTCAGGTAACATGTTTGCATTTTAAAAGAGATCTCATTCAGTCAGAGGGATGAGTGGTATGTGGGTTCCATATTGTGCAGTGGGGAAGTCATCATGGAGGAGGGAGACTCTCAAATCGCATTTATTCCATTCCAACATGATAATCTTATGAGTAAGACTTGCCACAGTAGAGTGCTATTCTAGCACTTGTGAAAATTACATGATTTACCAATATTGGGAAGTCAACAATTACACATTTTCTTCAGTGGAGCTAATGGGTGCTTCCTTAAAAAATATATGTAATTATTATTATTATTATTATATGACTATGGGAAAAAAAAATCACTTCATCCAGAAGATCTGTGGCCAAATCATTCTAATCTCACTGTAAAGGCACAGTGAGATTCTATTGAAATTAATAGATTATGACAAAATAATAGATACCTTGCATTGATGACGAATTTTAGGAGAGTTTAAAAAGCGTATTTCTAAACTCAGGGCTGACTTGCATGTGTTCATATTTTTAACTGTGATTGTTTTGGCAACTGCAGAATGGCCAAATTAGCTTCCTTCATAGAAAGAGAACAACTCTCCCAAACTGACTTTGAGGACTAAATTCCAAAGTGCAAATAATTGAAAATAAAGGTTAAAAATGAACACGCTGACACAGCAGTCACTGAAACAGAATGCATCATTACTGTACAATTATAACTGGATTTGCCGAGTAGAAGATTAAAAGACAGACTGTCAGTTACGACATTCTAGCCACAAGGACTTTTAAGCAGAACTTCGTGGTAAAAATTAGGGCAAAGATAAAATGGTGTATTTACCCTAAAACATCTCAGTCTTCACAACAATTATAAAAAGGATTTTTTTTTCAATCAAAATTTTACCTTTTCTTGGTGGGAGACAGAATCATCTCAATGAAAAATTAGCAGTCACAGCGCAGTGTTCAATTTCACTAAACGATGGCACAATTCTGGTGCTGTGTGTTATGAGGAGGGTTTAATGCCATTGCTGCAGGACAATCAGAGATTTTTCCAGTTCTTGGTACTTGAATTGCAAAGGAGAATATTAATAAGATAAAATCCTAGGATGGGAAAAANTTTAAGGGTCTGGACCTCAGGAAAGAAATTTGAACTAAAGATGTGGTTCTGGGAGTTATTTCTGCATTGAAGATAGATGATTTCCTGAATTCAGTAAGATCTCTTGAGAACAGTGGGAAGTTTAGAAAAGGGCTGGGTGTATGGGGATGGGCAGAACTATAGGTGTCCTTAAGGGCGCCTCCAGAGGCATGGGCAGAGAGGACGGGAGGGACCCGGGAAGCAGGCCACTGCCTTTGTGGTCAGTCTATGTGGTTAACCTGTGGGCATCTCAAGCTCAGTAAACCAAAAGCTGAGCTCATCCATTCCTCCTCTTCTCTTCTCCCTTTGAAGCAGGAATCTACCGATTTTCCAAGCCAGATCTACAGAGTGACCCTTGAGTCCTTAGGTCCCCAAGCCTTATAGGAAACACTTATGTTTCTTTTCTTTTCTTTTTTTTTTTTAGCTGAGCCATCCTTCCGCCTTTCGGCAGCTCAGCTCGGGCTGGGCATCGAACCACTGTTGCTCAGAGCTCGCACTCTTGAGCGAACTCTTAACCAAATGAGCCACTCGGCCAGCCCAACACTTTGTTTCTTATTAAGCCCTTCCCTAGTCTCCATCCCCTAGTCACTGCCTTAGTTCAAGCCTCTGCCACTTCCAGCATGGGTTATGGCAAAGGTTCCCAGTGGGGTCTTGCCTCCAGCCTTGCTCTCAAATTCAAACTTGCTCGCATCACTTCTGTGCTAAAAATCATAGAATAGATTTTCAGTTCCTGCCCAATAAAGTTCAAAGCCTTAGTTGGGTATATAAGTTCTATTGAAACAGTACGATGTGAGGCAGCCATTTTGATGTCATTCTTTTGCAAGTGCAGAGTGCAAAGCACAAAGAAAGAAGTGTCTGTTGTTCAACCTCGCTCCATTCCTCCTGCTTAATCTTTTCTTAGTCTAAGGATGACAATGGAGAGTCCACTGATCCAAGGTCAGGGGCCGAAAACAATACCATGTTTTGTGGAGTTGTGCAATCTACCACTGCTGTTCCATCTTTGGCTAATTTCCTGATTCTGAACTGCAATATTTTTTCTGTTATCACCACACTTTTACAGATGCTATTTCTTTTGCCTGGAATGACTCCCCCTTCTTCATTTTGATAGGTTTATACAAGAAGTAACATAGATGTACTGAATTCTGTACAATAAGGGATGTTTTGTTCGGGTGATAGGTAACCTAGCTGTTGTTTTCTTTCTCTGCCTCCTCCCAGCCAAGCCAGGATTCATAAAATCCTTCCCATTGCTACAGTGCAGTTCAAACAAGCAGAAAGAGAGATCAGAACAAAACCCAAAATGTCACCTCTGGGTGACGATGAGAAGCAGGCACTATTTGTAGAGAGTGCACTTTAGAGGAAAGCAAATCTCCTCAGAAATAAGCTTGATAACTTAAAGATAAATTTTGAGCAATTGTTGACGAGAAACTGAAAGTGAAAAATTAAATGAAAGCCCTGATACAGAGAAGCGTCCTTCGCAGAGCACAGGGGTTACAAATGTAGAATTTTGTAAAGCGAAGAAGAGGCTCAGCAAATAACGTAGCTCCAGGGCGAAGGAAAAAGAATTTGCACAGTGTCTGTGGAGAGACATTTCTCTTAGCAATATTTGGCTACAAGTTTTGCTAGTTCTGAGGGGAGGAAAGATGGGTGGTTTACAGTGTGTTTTCATGCCTAAGTTAACCATTGACTAATCCACATTCAATCAATTCCAAAGTAAGCATTGATTTAGTGATTCTCAGCTGGGGAAAGAAAAATTATAAACCCAAAACCCTTGGTTAAAATTAAAAGCAAGTATAAGTCATTTTGCTATTTGGTTAGCCCAGGAAGAAAGGAATAAAGTGCTTTGAATTTTGAAAGTGCTTCACTGATGAGATAAGGCTATTTACATTCTGTGACCGCAGCCACAGAGGCAGCAGAGAACACGGTTAAGAGAACAGACTGGAGGGGAAGGGCAGTATTTAAATTTAAATTCACACAAGCTTTGTCTGGTATTCAGTTTATTGGAAGGGAGCGAGAAGCTTTTGGACAGATTCAGTAACTATAAATTTTCCTGAGACGGTCATTGGATGTTAACTACAAAATTGCTGCTTAATATTCATAGAATGCAACCTTCCATTGCTGTGTGTGCAAAATATTCTATTATTTACTTAATCCATATTTGGTTTGTACAGAATGGAATTTATTTACTTAAAGAAATGCGACACAAGCTAATCTATGTGAAAACTGTTCTTGCAATAGTTGGAAAAATCCTTCTATCCCTGGGCCCATCTTTTTTTCTTTGTAGGTTTCAGGTAAGTACATGCCTTTAGGAGATTCAGATCCGATCACCCCACGAGGATTGGTTTCTGTACACACTAACTTTAATTTACTGAACATTTCTTGTGTGCCAGGCGCTGTGCTGAGTGTGACACCTGTCGTCCTCTAATCTCCATGCATGGGTCAGAGTTCAGTCAGAGAAACGGNGAAGGAGGCTTTTAGCATTGTGCAGACACTTTCTGTAAATCACCCTAGAAAGAACTATCACTATTAAATGAGTGGACGCTGGTGGTTTAGGACAAAGGGAAAATTTAGCAACCCAGGATACCTGGGTATCACTGGGCAGAAATAATTGCTAATTAGTTTCCTACTAGGCTGGGAGCATTAATTGGCTTTGGGGAGTCTGCTTTCTAGACCCGAAGTGTGTTTTGTTCATTTGGGCTTGGTAGGTAGGATGAGGGAAGAATGACAATTACTGTAATAGTTTCATTTCAGTAATTCAGCCAAATGGAGACCTGTCATATGAAAAATTATTCAGTAGTTGGTCCTTGTTTTTTTTGCCAGGGTTTCAGAAAAACAAACTCAGATATTCCTCATGCCTGAGAAAACACATACTTAAAAAAATAATTATAGAATTTTATGGTACTCATAGACACAGGAATGCTCACAAAAGAACTGTCACCCTATATGACAAAAATAGAAAAGGGAAGACAGTATCTTTTGAAAGATTTTATTTTTATTTTGGAGTATATGAAGCAATAAAATAAAATAAAGTGCTTCAAATTGATATCTTTAATTTTCTCCTTGAAAGAAAATTTGTCAGCTATTTTGCAATTTATGAGGCTAAAGGCATATGTGAGAACAAGTTTTATGATTAATTAAATGAAATTACTTGAGCATAATACTCGTAATGATATTATCTTTGAATTAAAATTCACTTGAATAAGATCGATGACATTTTCAATCAGCAGATTAATTAAACTACTTTGATAATTACACGTAAGTCAATATGTTTGGATTATGTATCAATCCACAGACTGAAGCAACATCCACTTACTTTGCTCTAGAAAACTGTCTTGCTGATATTTTTCTAGCAGTTTTCTTTTAGAAGTTAGAGAGCCTTCATTATCTTGATATTCGAGTTCTCAATATTTAGCAGATTAAGATGTGAAAATAATTATTCTTTTTTTTGTGGAAGTCTCTTTTAGGTTCTGATGATTACTTCAATGATGATTCTTATAACTGAATTTTGGTTCTGCCATGCTCAGATTTTTGGATATTATAATAAGGTGATAAGACTTGAGCTGACAGAGGCTGTGGCTGCATTGTTCCACCCGACACTTGTCTGATCCGAACTCTTATCTGCTGTTCTGCTTCCTACTTGCAAGCAGGAGGTGCTTACTGACTAATATGAAATCTATTGTATTTCACATTCTGAAGAGTTTTTAGCTATTTAGGTACCTCACTTTTCCTAGAGGTTAAATGCCTGATGAATTCATATTTGTCTTGGTAGGTAGAGACTGAAAGAAAAAAAAGACTCGTGCTCTTTTGACAAAAAGCCAAAGAAAATGAAGGTTTTTACAGTCTTGGTGCGCTTGTGGGCCAATGATAAGCCCACATACTGGTAACTTTTTGTTTTGAGGGTCTCTATGCAGTGCAACGTAGCCAAATGATGTGACTGGACAATCAACCCATAACCCCTCCTCCTCCCATGGTTTCTGAGCATTTATTTTCTGTATTTTTATTCACTGGGCCAAATTCTTCTCTCATGCTGGCAAGAGTTTACTTTCTACAAATAGCTACCCTTGAATGAGTGGGAGTTTTTTAGGCTCTCAGAGAATCCAATTTGGGGCTGTCATTTAGCTCCTGTCAAAGGCTGCCTGAAACAACTGATATTTGAGAAATAGAGTGTATAGATGTGCAGTCCCCTCCATGTACTAAGCTGTACCCTTGATCACCAGAAAGCTCTAAATGTGGTACTCATTAGCTTAGCCTTTCTCAGCGGAAACGCTTTCATGAATCATGTTTTAGTGCTAAGTCTTTATCTTTTTTTTTTTTAAAGCATTAATACTGGAAACAGTGAAGTGAAGAATATTTCTGCAGCTTCTATAAAAACTGCTTAAAGATACTGCCCATTATGTTGTTCAATGTTCCTTGTGTAAGAACTCATGCAATGAATTCCTTTTAAAATTTATTATCAGGAAAAAGTTTGTCTCTATTGAAGAAGTGAAAGTTTTGCTTTCTGCAAACAACAAACGCCATATTCTTTATTGTTTCTCTTTATGCGTTGGCTGTCAGGAGATTCAGAATGAAAGTAAATGCTACATCACAAGGAGAGAGAGCGAGAAATCGAGACATCACAGGCAGGCTCTGGGAGGAGCACAGGAATGTCTCTGTCTCCCCTTGCCTGTTCATTTGCTGATGCAGTGGACAGTGATGAAGGGATGTGGTCTAGGCACCATGCCAAATGTTGGGGAGAAGAATATGGTCCTTACCCTGAAACTGATTATGGATTAGAAGGGGATAAGATAGACAAATGAATCTACCAATGAGAATCTATCCCTGGAATAAAGGGATGTACGAGGTGCTTCAGGGGGATAAATAAGGAAGCACCCAGCTCTGCCTGGAG
>NW_017731490.1:1581853-1582846 GCF_001890085.2 Hipposideros armiger | reverse complement strand
TTGCCTGTGCGTAGCCGCTGCCCCTGTGGGTTTGCTGCCAAGCAGCTGGGGGTGGGCTTGTGGCCACTGTTAATGAGCAGAGCCCGCAGCTGGGGAGACGAACTAGATGCGAGCGAAGTCAGTACCAGCTGGGATCCACCAGGTTCTGCTGAATCACCATCACCACATCTGACTGCAAAGAAGGTCTCCAGCCCTTCCCCCACCCTGCTGCTGTACTTCCATGTCCTAACCTGAATCATACAGGAGACAGGTGTCTGGGAAACACACAGCTCCCGGCTTAACCAGGTTGACATGGCACAATCCAACAACTTCCGAACAGTGCAATGAAACATATTATTATCCTCATTTGTCAGAAAAGAAAACGAAGATCAGTGAGGTTACACAAGCATGTCACTAGGTCTGTTAGAATCCAAAGCATGTCTTCTTAACTAGTGCAGTAGAAGTGTTTTTATTTTTGTTGTGTCTTTTTTTGCTGTTTTAAAAATAATAGCCTAAGTGGAAGGATCTTTTCCCAAAACTGCTTTAGGTAAACATTTGAGATGGATGAACCCATCTGATGACAATTATAGTCAACATGCTAGTGCACAGAATGGCCAGACCAGGTGGGCCTTTACCAAATTGTGTCTTAACGAGGCTTAGTTCAGTCTGGTATGCTAAACCTTGTCCTTAGCTTCTAGGGACATGAGGATGGTAGGATAAGATTTCTGCCATCAAAAAGCACATAGTGTATCTGGCAAAAATACACTGCAATGTTTTGGCACCAGACCATTTTATGTACTTTTCCAGATTCACTCTGCCCCACCTGCCCTCCAGGCCTTGGGTGATTGCTTGGTGGACAGACCGGCCAATACCCCCACTGTCTGAATCCTACCACCCAGTCTGGGCTTCAGCATGGGCTTCATTTTGTCCCCTGAAGCCAGGCCTTTAGGTTTCTTGGCTCAGATCTGACTTGCCCAAACTCTTAAGGGCTTTGATTTCCCCTGTACTTCTGGT
>NW_017731490.1:1566319-1580043 GCF_001890085.2 Hipposideros armiger | reverse complement strand
AATCTTTCAACTCTGAAATTCTATGCCTGGAAGAATCATAAGATAGCATTTTCTCATAAAGTCCCTTTGCTTTAGAAGATCCACAGTCCTGATTATTATTCAAACCTAATTTCAGCTCAGGAAAGTTAAGTAAAAGACAATCTTTAAGTTCTGAGGATTATAAAAGATGACAGGACGTATGTACTTTTGATCAAAAATGCACCAGGGGCAACAGCTGCCCACCAAAAGACAGCTCTGAGAGACTGTCAGTCAGAATAACTGGGAGGCAAGTCACAGCAAATCACCGTTTCAGACTCCCCGGCAACAAAACCATTACTCCTTAACTGCTGGGCAGTTAGGAAGCGCTGCTGTACCGTGAAAATGACATTATGACATTCTCGGTTTGTTATTTCTCTTTAGTTTTCATTTAACATTTATGGACTTGAAAAAGCAACCAAATTACATGTTGTCCTTGTTAGGGTTTGAAACATAGCATAACGTTGGTCTCATTCTTCAACAAATATTTACTGACTGCCTGCTATTTACCAGGCACTATGCTAGGTCCTAGCGCTGTAGAAACGATTGAATCTTGATCCCTGCTCTGGAGTAGCTTATGGTCCAGTGGGATATTACAGTTTGAGGCACAATTAGAGATCATTTCATTTCATAGATAAGGGCTCTTGGGCCTCTAGAGGGTTAGGGACCTGATAAAGGTGATCTGGCTTATTAGAGACAAAAGGTGAGATAATCCTCTTATTTTCACAACAGAGCTGTTTAGAATTCATTATTCATTTATTTACTCATTAACACAAATTCATTGAGTGCCTACCCTGGTCCACTCATGTCCTTCCCCTCCTGGGGGTTATATCAGCAGGAATGGGGAATATCAAAACGGTGAAGGAATATAAATTCTTTAAGCCATAACTCAGATGTGTAAATAATGTCACTTAGTTTTTTGATAAGTAAATTTAAACAGTATTTCAGGCACTTCCTCCCCCTTCACCATGCCTCATTCTCCCCCACTGATGGCTGACTATTTAACATGATCAATTTCAGGTGAATCTTGTTCATACTGGTTATTATTTGCCTCTTTCCTCCTCCCCCATGGTTGATGTTAAGTTGCCCCTGCAACTTATGGGTTGTTGAGGTGGCCCATCTGGTCCTAGGTCATCATGTCAGTGCAGGCAGGAGACGTCTGATTTTCCTGTCCCTCACCCTCTTCAGCAATTCCATCGGCATCTATTAAGATACCCGTCAACCCCTCGGGCCTACACTGCCTACGTTCTTGCAGTGAAGCTCCTTGTCTGGTGTTCCAGGGCCCTCCAGGTCCACCCCTCAGACTCCCTCTCTTTCCTCCAGGAAAAAAACAAAGGAAAAAATACTGAATTTTTTTTTAAAAATCTCTTCTTAGACCAGAACACTCACTCTTACATCTTGCCTTCTTGCACATTTGTTGCTTAAGTTGTAAATACTATGCCTTTAAGTTCTTTAGGGCTCTGTTGTTTGATAGTCAAAGGCTAGGATTTTTAGATTCCTTTAAGCCATTGTTATAGAGATGATTCTTTGAAAGAAAAAATAATTGACACTTTTTTCTTTGAACAACCTAACCTGAGTGCAATGGTAAGGGTAAGGTAGTGGGTTGGTTAGCTATTGCTCAAAGCAGTAATATTCATTTATTATGCCTCATGGTTTCTGTGGTCTGGCATTCACAAAGGGCACAGTGAGGACAAGTTATCTCAGTTCCACCGCGTGTGGGGCCTCAGCTGGAAATCATCAAACACTGGGGGCTGGAATCATCACCGTAAAGCTTGTAAATTCAGTAGCTAAAGGTTGCTGTTGGCTGGGAGCCTAGCTGGGGCAGTGAGCTGGAAGACCCTCACATGTTCACGTGGCCGTACCACGTGCTGTGGACTTTCTTATGACTTGGAGTCTGGGTTCCAAAGGAAAAGGGGAGGAGGGGGAAGAGAGAGAGAAAGAGAGAGAGAGAGAGAGAGAGAGAGAGAGAGAGAGAATGCAAGCACACCAGATAAATCTGTATTACCTCTTGAAACAAGTCTCATTAGTCACAGTGTCCTTTCATTGATTAAAGTACAATAGTTACAGAGGTCCACTTGCATTCAAGAAGAGGGAACATTGACCTCCCCCTGCCCCAGGTGGCGATGCTTTTCCATGTCACATTGTGAGCATGTGAAGCAGGCCATGTATTGGTGTGGGAGAATATAATCTGCCACAGGGGGATTAGTAGAAAACATGGGGAATGAAAAACACTGGGTAAACTTTACAATGTTACCTTGTCACAGTTGGCCTGCAACTGATGGTCATCCTCCATGGGTGCAGGTGTGGCCAAAAGAGTAAAGCATGCATTGAGAAGGAATCAGGCTGTGTGTGGCTGGTTTTTACAAAATTCTCTTCTTAGATGAGAGGCACTTTCTCAGTATTTGTGTCCCCCTAAGGAGCTAGGTCTGCCCTGGCCTGCCTACAGAATAGGTGTCTCTCCTTTTCCTAGGGACTGAGTATTTATGCTGGATTGCCCCCACCCCATCACCAATTCCTACCCATTTCCCCTTCTTTCCTTTTTCATATCATAATTTAATGGTCCAGCCTTTTGATGGGAGAAATTAATTGGGTTATCATGTCCTTAACTAATAATAGCTCTTTTTTTTTTTTTTGCCCGTGAATTTTAACAGCTGCCTAATTGAAGTACCCAAATGGAATGACTAATAATGAGAAACTTTGGCTTTTAGAGCCTGACAGCAGAATTCATTTTAGGACGAGACCAGGGCAGGGTGGGTAGAAGCAGCTCAATAGCTCCTAATTGTGCCACGCAGATGCCCGTCTGTGTGGCCTGGCCCAGGCCGACCCGCTTTCACCAAGCTTAATTAGCGGGGTGAGAATTGCCTCCTCCCCACGCTTGGGCGAAGGGTTGATCGCGCAGAACAATGGAGCCCAACTCCTCTTGTTCTTATTATCATATACTTTTAAATGAAATAATTTTATAAAATGGATGCATGCCTACTTTCAAAGATAAACATTTCGGGAATGTATAGAGAAACAAGAAAAGTCATCTGAAAGCTTACTACCCGGATTTCACTCATGTAACATTTTGGCGAACACCCTTTCCTATATTTCTGTATGTGTGGGTACCTACAGCTATACCCATACATAACTTTGTGTTCACGTTATACTATACATACAGTTCTGTTTCCTGTTGTTTTTTCATTCAATGGTAGGTGGCAGCTATTTTTTCCCATATCAATAAATATAGATCCTCCTTGTCATTTTTATTTGCTGCACCATATTCATCTACGAGACATACAATAGGTTATTTAACTAATCCTATTGAACAATAATTATGCCTATTGCAATTTTTTGATATTATAATCAATGCTCTGAAGAACTTTCTTGTATATCCATTTTTATGTACTTGTCTGTAGATCTCCTTAGGATAAATTCCCATAAGGGAACATGCTGGGATTCTTTCTTTTAAAAAGGACAAAAGAAACCATGGGGGAAAGAAATCTGGCTGAGCAGCCTAGTTCCAGAGAATTCATGCAACAAATATGCACAGAAGTCTATGTTGTATCAAGATAGCTTGGGATGCAAAGATTTAAAAAATCTTCTTGCTTAATGGAGAAGTTAGACCCTTACGAAATACTTAGGGCAGTAAGATGAAATTCCCAGTAGACGTATGAACAAAGTACCAGTGGAAGGATAAAAGAAGTAGCTATTAAACCTGGGCAAGAAAGATGGAGGAAGAAGTAACGGAAAAAGTAACAAGTGAGCTGGTTGTACAGTTCAGAGGAGCTAAAGAGATGAGTGTGTTAATCTGCTAGGGCTGTTGTAACAACGTACCACAGACTGGGTGCCGTAAACAACAGAAATCTGTCATCTCACAGCTCTGGAGGCTGGAAGTCCAAGATCAAGGTGTTGGCGGGGGTGGTTCCTTCTGAGGGTCATGAGGGCAGGACCTGTTCCAGGCCTCTCACCATGGCTGTCGAGGGCCACCTTCTCACTGTGTTTTGAGATCATCTTCCCTCTGTAAGTGGCTGTGTTCGAATTTCTTCTTATAAGGACACCAGTCATATTAGATGAGTGCCCTTATTTTAACTTAATTGGCTCTTTAAAGATTCTTTCCAAATACAGTCACATGCCGAGGTACTGGGAGTTAAAAGTTAAACATAATTTTTTTTTTGGGTGGTGGGGGAGGACATGATTCAGCCCATAACAGTGAAAGAATGGAGAAATGCTTGTCTAAAGGCCCAGAGTCAAGCAGGGGTGCTTTCGTTGGGAAGACGGAGAAAGCTCTGTGAGCTAGATGAAGAAGGCCTGGGGGCTGGGACTGAGAAAAAGGAATGGTGATGGAAGATGTGTCTGTGTGGGGAGGCAGCGGCTTGTAGACAGCCCCAAGGAAAGGGGGCTTTATTCTGTGAAGGGTGGGGAATCAAGGGTAAATTAAAGTGTCATGGCCAGGTTCGGCCTTTGTTTAGATGTTACTGTCAGAACACCACGTGTCAGTAAGGATGTGGTGCATCTGGAATGCTCAGACACAACTGGTGGGAATATAAAAGGGAACCATTATTTTGGAAAACAATTTGACCGTTCCTTAAAAAGTTACCTATACAACTACCATAGGATGCATAGTTCCTCTCTTAGGTATTTACCCAAGAGAAATGAAAGCATGTCTAGACAATGATTTGTACATGAATATTAATCTCAGCTTTATTCATAATTGTCAAAAACTGACAATAATCCAAATGTCAACCAACAGGTGAATAAAATAAATTGTGGTATGGGCCGGCCGAGTGGCTCAGTTGGTTAAGAGCTCACTCAAGAGTTTGAGCTCTGAGCAACAGCAGTTCGAGTCCAGCCTGAGCTGAGCAGCCGCTGAGCTGCCAACAGGTAGCAGGATGGCTCAGCTTAAAAAAATAAATAAATAAAATAAAATAAATTGTGGTACACCATTCAATATAATACATGTTAGTAATAAAAAAGAACTATTGATTGATACCCACACAATATGGACAAATCTCAAAATAATTATGCTGAGTGAAAGAATCCACCCTCCCCCCAACCCCCCCCTACACACACACACAAGTACGCGCACTGTGTGATTCTATTTATATAAATATAAACTATTTTGGAAAATACAAACTATTATGGGGATGATGGCTGGGTGCGGGTGGGACAGAGGTGGGAGGGAAAGATTACAAGAGCATGAAGAAATTTTGGGGATATCACTGTTTATTATCTCGATCATGGTGATGGTTTCATGGGTATATGCAGACGTCAAAACTCATCAAATTGTACACTTGAATTACAGGCACTTTACTGCATGTCAATTATATCTCCATAGAAAAATAACCAAGCAAACAAAAAGGAAAACAAAACCCGATAATCGAGAAAGGAAGTAGGTGGGGTGGATGAAAACATTGGAACATAAACTCGGGGAAGGGAGACCAATGAGAAGGCTCCTGCAGAAGACCTGCAAGAGACTGTGAAATCTGGCTGAGGCCGGTAGGCGTTGCCTGCTTGGCTCTGTTCCACTTCTGTTCTGAGACATGTGCTTTCAGGAACTGAGCTCCTGCGGGTGGCCGAAAGGCACTTGGTTCCTAGGTGATGGCAGAGAACACCAGCCTCCTCTCCCTCTCTACTATGTGCTAGGAATAATTTTAGGCATTGGTAGCAGTGGTGACTAAGACAGACAAATACCTCTTGTGTGTACGAGGCTACCACTCGAGCAGGAAACAAAAAAACCCTGATTCTGTCAGGTGGTGTCAACTGCTATGAAGGAAAGGCAGGAGAAGGGAGCAGATGATGATGGGCATAGGGCGAGGGAGGTATTTTAGACAGGTGTTTAGAAAAAGCCCCTCTCCAGAGGTGATATTTGCATGAAGTGGTGCAGGGACATTAGCTGAGGTCACGGACAAGTGTCCTAGGCTGAGAGACTGGCAAGTGCAAAGGTCTTGAGGTGGCAATGGAAGGGGCTTGTCAAGGCAAGGGCTGCAAAGCATAGAGAGGGCAATAGCGAGGCTCAAGTAAGTGCTTGGTTTGCCACCCAACATGCCCAAACCAGCTCCCTGGTAATTTATCCTGGACATTTTCTCTTATAATGTTCATGCGAGGATGTTGAAAGTGTTAAATGCTGTGGGAAATACTATTTGGTTGGTTGGCTGCAGCTGCTCTCTGCTCTTCCTTATACTCTCTTCTCCCTTCCCTTTTTGGCAAAGTTGGGGTTGGTCACAGTGCTTGTTATAATGGGATTTCATCTATATCTCATTAGGTTTTAAGGTGTGGAAAAAGTCTTGCAAAGGTGTCTTTATTTACCATCTATCTTACTGCCCAGTGTTGAATCTCAAATTACAACAAATCTGAGTATCACTGAGAAATGGATAAAGAATAGTGGTTGAAAAATTAAGATCATGGATACATCCTTATGATTTCTGCCTTTAACAACGTAGTATAAAGAGAAAGCAACAAACAGTCTTGACCCGCTATGTGTACATTGGACATTTAAGCTCGCGAACTTTCCACTGTGTAAGTGCACAGTTTTAAGTTCATGAACTTAATAGTCCATCCTTTGAGGTGAGCCTTTCCACCCGCCTTAATTATTTCTCTCAATGATCCTATTATAAATGCCATTTTGCAGCTATAGAAACCAAGGCTCAGCAGCATTAAATAACTTGTCCAAGGTCATGCAGCTAGTAAATGCCAGCGTCAGGATTTCAAGTCACGTCCGCTGCCTCCTGTTTGGAGCTCCTGTCGCTCCACCATGTCAGTCTTTCAGGCTATGACCCAACATACATAATGCCATGCTGTCATGAGCCAAATAGAGAGACAGCCCTCTTAAGAAAGCAAACAACTTCCTTGAGAAAGACGCCCCAAGGCTTTCTGTCTTGATTGTCAGAACTACCTATCTGTCTGAACATTCGGAAGGAGACTATGCTCCACGTCAGCCACTTATCCCTTCTGCAAGAATTTTCCAAAGGAACAGGGTGGAAGAAGGAGGCTGGGGGAAGTGGCCAGGTTAGCTGGGTGTGATTGAACACTGTTCCAGTACCCAAGACCTGATAAAAATCTGGAGCCTTTGGGCACTCGAGTTTTAAAGTAGTCCTGTCAGTTCCCTAATAATAGTAATAAATTAACCAAACAGCGGATTCAGTGGTATTTTATGTCCTGAGGGTATTGCTTTCACACTTCAACTTGATAGCATGATTTATCAAGAGATAAATTACAGCTGGGAACAAATGGATTTACTGATGACAGAGACGACAAGTATATTCTGAAGATGTTACTAGTGATGAGCATGAACCTGACAAGCATGCTTGAAGATCCCCAAACAAAAAGCTTCTCTCCAAAGGCTGGATAAGTTTCATCTTCACTGTACAGGTAGGTCATTGCAAGGACAGAAGGATTTGATGGCCTAATTACCCCCTCCCCAAATCGTTATGACTTGAAAGTATTAAAATTACTTTGCTCTTTGGAGAAGGGGTTATGCAGCCATCTCTAGCTGTTTCGGAAACCCAGCTGGAGCATGAGTAAATAAATGAATGTAGGATTGTGCTACTGTAAATGTGTTCCACTTTCATTTACAGTAGCTGGCTCTCTCCCATCGCTCACTCCCAATGGGCTATTAGTGCATGTCTGTTATTCTCATACGGGTGCACATGACTAAGATAGATCTTGGCTGTTGGACTTGCTCACTGAGCAAGACCTCCTCATCCTTGGATGTAGGGAAGGTGGAATTACTTCCAATAGGTTGCTCAGAAGAGTAACCAGAAAGCAGAAGTGAGAAAGAGAGCCCAGGGAGAGGGCAGAGATGCCATGGGCTCTCAGGTTTAGACGAGAGCTCACTGGAGCTGCGTGAAGTTGGCTCCCTCCATACAGAGGCTGACTCACAACTGTGAGCTGAAATGGGTCCTGCCTTGCAAATCCACAGATGCTTCTGGGGTTTTCTAGAGCATGTACTTTTGAGAAAAGGCATATCAGAAATATTCTTGTTGAAGAATGCTCTAGTGAATGTGCTAATCCTAAAACCTTTTTTGAGTCTTTTATGAGAAGAATAAGAACAGAGTTATCCTTAGTGGGCATGCCGTGGTGAGGACAGGTGGGAGTAGGATAGGGTGTTTGCCATTCGCACTTCCCAATATCATGAAGGAAAAAGAGGTCTAAGCTTGGGCATCACTCTTATAGAAGAGGCAAAGTAACAGTATGTTGAACCTTGGACATTTAAAATATGTCTTTCTTTCTTTCTTTCTTTCTTTCTTTCTTTCTTTCTTTCTTTCTTTCTTTCTCTCTCTCTCTTTCTTTCTTTTTTTAAAAAGCAACATAGTACACGTTTAAACCCCACATAAAGTGATAACCCACCCCTCAAGCTACTACCCCTCTGACATCTTATATAGCTGTTACAATACCATCGACTATCTTCACTATGTTGTACTCCACATCCCGTGACTATATATACCTATATGTTTAGCTATAGATGACATTTAATATTATTCTACTTCAGCTTCAGGCATATGGTGCCTTGGTCAGACATCTACACAGTCCACGACATGATCCCTCTGACAAGTCCAGTGCCCATCTGGTGCCTTCCATGATCTTTACAACATTGTTGATTATATTCCCCATACTGTATTAACTACCAATTTGTATTTCTTAATGCCTTCACCTTTTCCATCCTGCCTCCAACCCCATTCATATCTATCACCCTGATAGGTACTAGATCTAAAATATGTTTTTAAAACAAACTCCAAACTCTGGTCAGTATACAATGAATAAACACACACATAATGTTTCGCCCAATGAATCAAAGCAAAAAAATACACATTAGAAAAAGTAGATGTAGAAATAGATTTAATTTCAGAAGCAAGCAAGCAGATTAGCTCATTAATAAGTCCACTCAAGGAACAAATAGGATTTAAAATGTTCCCAGCTTTTGGATGGTTTAAAGCTAGCTATAACTAGACAACTATGTACACAGATTATAAGAAAATGGTGCAATGCAGTTTCTTGTTAAAGCCCTTTAAAGTTTTCCAATAGCCCGAAGCATCTGTCAAAATCCCAGGGAGGTGCTACAAAGAACTATTTTAAACCTCCAAATTCAGGGCACCTGAAGAAGTAAAGGTGTATGTCATTTTCCCTCTTGAGGATAAACATTTTTGCCATATATAAATTGTGAAAGCTGTTACAAACAGGGAACACTTTCCCATCACATAGTCTACATGAAATTCTCTAGATTTGGATATTTATTTTTTTATTGTAAAGATATTTAAGTTGCTTCACATAATTTTTTTTTTCTGACCAAATTCTGAGTATGGTTTTATAAGGGGAAGAGAAAAAGGTCAATATGAGGCAGAATTCTTGGGCTCTGGGGAGGCATCAGGATTGGAGGATAAATCTCTAAGACAGAACTCACGATTGTGGTCATCTGACTTCCAGATAAATCCTCCCCAAATCCCTAAGGGCCAGACACGTCATTTTTAGCATGCATTCTTCCTACTGTCTTAGAGAAAATATGCCCACAGGCTGATATGAGAGGCAGGGCAGAGCAGAACAGGAGCTTAAATCTACCTGAGGGTCAGAGTTTTGGGTATAAAGATGAATTTTGATAGGTGTCCAAAGCAAATGCTTGTCTCTTACAGGCACCCACACTTCTAGTGGGCAACCTGTGGGGGTGCTAATATTGGGAAGCAGGGTAACCCAAACCAACGATATTTAAATTAAGGTAGACAGAAAACCCAGATTTGTCTATCTGCCAGATGGCTGTACTACTGTGGTTCCCTGAAAATAAGACCTAACTGGAAAATAAACCCTAGCATGATTTTTCAGGGTGCTCGTAACATAATCTTAACATAAGCCCCAGTTAAGATTGTTGGCAAGACATGACTGTTTGAATAAATGTAGATTTTTGTACATGAATAAATGAATCAATGTAGATGGTTGGAGTAAATTTAATATAAGACCCAGTCTTATTTTCGGGGAAACATGGTATCCTTTTCTGAACTCCACATTCAAGAAGAAATAGGAAGGTGGGGTAAAGGGGTGAACTCTTCCATTACTCTTCCTCTGAGGCCCAATGTAGCCCCCAGTGGGTAACAAAAGAGAGACCGCTGATAACACATGTTCTGTTCTCGACTCAGAAGCATCCTGCCCCAACTTTTCATCTCTTTTTGACTCATTGACACCACTGTTCTAGTTTTGTCTGTTTTATTTCAGAAGAATAACGTCAATTTCTTCTCTGCCTTTGGTTTGTTGATGCAAAAGTTGCCATGAGTTGCAAATGTGACCTGCTTCCTAGAGACACAAATATATTACACTTTTAAAAACCGTACTGCAAGAATCAATGGAAAGAAGTGGCATTATTTGTAATATCACATATCATACACGGAAAAATGTGCACATTGATGAATCTTTACAAACTGCCAACGGAACATCCCCATAAAAGCCCCACCTACGTGAAGAAATTGAAAGTGACCTGAACCCCAGAACCCCTGTGCTCCCTCTCAGTGCCCCTCCTGACAAGGCTAGCCATTATTTTGACTTCTATCACCACTATGTTGATAGATCAGTTTTTTTTTTTAAATATGCTTTAAACAAATGGAATCACACAGTATGTATTTGTTTGTATCTGGCCTCTTTTGTTCAATTCAACATTGTGGCTGAAAGGGGCAGTGTTGGTGTGGCAATAACTCATTCATTTCTATTGCTCCAGCTTTTCACTGGATGAACACACCACAGCTGGTTTATCCTTTCTACAGGGGATGAACATTTTGGGTGGTTTACATTTAGTATGAATGATATTGTGT
Source organism: Hipposideros armiger (assembly GCF_001890085.2). NCBI lineage: Eukaryota > Metazoa > Chordata > Mammalia > Chiroptera > Hipposideridae > Hipposideros > Hipposideros armiger. The sequence continues at coordinate 1,569,259 of NW_017731490.1, read as the reverse complement.
ATATTCTTGTACATATTTTTTTGGTGAGTATATGTACCAACCCTGTTGGTTATACACTTAGCAGTGGCATTAATGGGCCAAAGAGTGTTCATAGGTTCAGTGTTAGTAAACAGGAAACAGTTTTCCCATGTGATAACGGCAGTTAACCCTGGTTTGAGAGACTGGTCTGCTCTACACTTCCATCTGTACTTGATACTGTGTCTGTTACATGTTAGTCATTCTGAGAGCGTTGTGAAACGTTTCCATTTCTGATACTACACGTGGTAAAACAGAATAGTCAAGTTAAAAATAAAATAACATTTTCATGTTTCAAAGATTAAATAATGTCCTGATAGAGACAAGTATGTGGATGACCTCACTGGGGAATACTGGTGACAGATCACGTATGTATGACCAACACTTTGAGGAGAGCTGGTCTTCATAATTCCCTAAAAGATGGACAGAGTTGCTTTAAAATGTAGAATGAGAATTTAAATAAAAATAAAACACTTTTGCTCTCTTTTGAGTTTCATGGGCATTTTGAAGAACTGCGCTCAGTACCTGATCACAGGCAATGTGACCACTGGTTAATCTACACCAGCACACACACAAAAGTGCTGCAAAAGGGAGTCTGTTCACCTGCTAAATATTCTGAAGTACTTTTCCCTCAAGTAATCTAGATTCCGCTGTCATTTATTAATCCACCTTCCATTTGTTTTTCTACAAACTCCAAGTTTTTGAAGGAAGTTCACGTGTGTTTCTGGCCGCATTAGAGCTGTTAAAAGTTATCGATTTGTCATTCCTCTAAAATCACATTGAACATATTCATAAAATGCCTAGTTCTGTCTGACCATGCAGGAACTCCTGATCCCAACTGTTAGTTAGGAATGCACTTGGTATGAATAACAAATTCATTTTTCAAGAGCAGCTCAAAGTGTTCATTTTCCTTACATAACAAAAGAGAACTAACTGCTGGCTTTAAAACTTATTTACTAGCTCATTGTTGCTATTGTTCCAGCTGCTCAGCAATATCTTTAGGTACAGAGCTTTCAGTCATTCTGTTCCATCATCCTTAACGCACCAACTTTCACACTTATGCTTGTCTCATGACTGCAAAATGGCTGCTATACTTCAGGCATCACATCTACATTTAAGGAGGAAAAGAGGAAAAGAGAGGGTGATTCTAGCTTAGTTTCCCCACTTATATGGAAAAGTAAAGACTTCCGCTTATACCTCTGTACTAGTTATCCATTGTTGTGGAACAGCTAACCCTCCAAATCAGTGGCAATAACAATAACAACAAGAATACTGCAGGGGATAACGCAGATGAAAACAAAAATCAAACAATTATTATTTTACGGTTTCTATGGATTAGGGAGGCCATAGAGGCTGGGCTAAGTGGGTCTGGCTCAGTGTCTCTCATGACGTTCTGGTTAGGCTGTTGGTAGGGGCTGCAATAATGAGGCATGACTGGGGCTAGGGAATCCACATCTGAGACGGCTCACTGCCAAGATGGCAGGAAGCCGCATTGCCCACTTTTATGGGCCTGTCCACTGTCTCCACGTCGTATCCTTGCAACATGGCAGCTGGCTTCCCCAAGAGCAAGTGATCCAAGAGAGAGCAAGGCAGAAGTCACATTATTTTATGGATGAGCCTTGCAAGACTAACACTGTCACTTCCACCTTTTTAAGAGAGGAGTACCAAATAATTTGTGGACAGAATTTTAAGCCACAACTGCCTCATTGACCCAAACTGATTCACTTGTTCAGTCTAATTACATTTGAGTCTGGGAAATAAATTTATCATCAGAAGCTATGCCGATTCTTCCCTTGAACAAAACAGGGGCTCTACTAGCAAGAAGAAAGGGGAAAGAATATGCGGAAGGCAACCAACTCATGAATTTGTATGTAATGGAAGTTTTGAGACCTTGACTAAGTAATTCTAGAGTTTATCTGAAGGCATGAACAGTTTAAAATAGACACAAAATTTTTGAAAAATAAAGCTTTTTAAGGGTGAATAGGGGAATGACCAGACCTATTGGACTATAAAATACCGTATTTTGCCATGTATAATGTGCACTTGTTTGCCCAAATTTGTGAGGGAAAAATAATACCCGTTATACATGGGTAGTGCTAATTCTGTATCTATATAAATGTTTTTAGTGCTTTTGTTTATGCTTATGAATTAAAAGTGTAACTCTAGAAATAAATGACAATATTTGTATGCAAAATAATGCCCTGGAATCTGATAATCAGTTTTGTTGAACTTATGGTGATTTCGCAATGACGAAGAGTTCTTGGCCTTCTATGATGTGTGAATATCATACATTTATTACTGGTACGCAAAATTTCTTCTACCTTGTATCTGTTCTTGTGTTTTGTAATTATTTGTTACATAAATTTTCTTGTACCATAATATGTTAAAAAATAAATGCTAAAATTCCTTTATAATACAAAAAACAAGTACCTAAATGTAAACAAATACAAATTTGAATTAAAACAAAATATTTTTTTCCCCCTGAAAGTTTGGGCCAAAAATGTGGGTGTGCATTGTACACTGGAGCACATTATACATGGCAAAATATGGTACAAGATAAACCAATATACAGGCAGATGTATAGAAAGCAATGTATAGAGCATAAATAGATACTAATTTATAGGAAATCAATATTGAAAAAATGAATTTGTTTTCATAAATGACATTGGAAATAGGTGTTTGAGAGAGGTTCATTTATATTCTTGCTATAAAGCACAGTAAATTATAGATAAATTAGAAAGTAAAACATACAAAATGAAACCCTTTTAAGAAACTAGAAGAGGGCCGGCCGAGTGGCGCGATGGTTAAGAACTCGCTTGGGACGCCAGAGGTCCCCGGTTCGGATCCCACATATGAGGGCCAGTGCCCTCTACAGCTAAGATGCTGAACAACAGTTCAACCTGGAGCTGGGCTGCCGTGAGTCGC
>NW_017731490.1:1521445-1566121 GCF_001890085.2 Hipposideros armiger | reverse complement strand
CGTCCTCCACAACTAGACTGAAGAACAAAACGACAGCAACTTAGAATATCTTCCCCCAAAAAAGCTGAGTAATTAATATAAAAAAAAAAAAAAAAAAAAAAAAAAAAAAAAAAGAAACTACAAGAAACTTTAGGTAAATAGTGACCTTATCCCAGATTCAGAAGGACTATGTAAGTATATAAGTAATGGACTAAATAGCAAAGGAATAAGTTGATTTTAACATTTAAAATTACAAACTCTGTGTCAAAAATGTCGTACAAATTTAGATGCAAATAAGGAAATAAGGAAATTATGCATTATTGATATTTTGGTGGGATATATTTAATAACAAGAAAACTATCTTATCTTTGCTTGAGGTCAATGACCCTTTTTTGTGGAGTAAATATTTCAGATTAAAAATAAAACAGTGGGAAAATATTAATATATAATGAGTTAATATAACTGGTAATAAAACCTCTACATATTCAATACAATGGACAAAAACATAAATCTACAAGTTACAGAACAGGTAGAACAAACAGCTAAGAAATAGGAATAAATGGTCAACCTCGTTAGTAATCATAATGATGCAAATTAAAACAAAAATAAGACTTAATGTCTTACCTATCAGATCCACACAGATTGTTTAGGGTAAATACTAAGGGCTGGCCAGAATGTGGTAGAAAGGGATTGTTAAATACTGCTAGTCCATGCACAGCAATTTGACAATCTTCATCAAGTCTTCAAAATGTTTATACTTTTTTATCTGATAATTGTACTTATAAGAATCTAGTCTAAAGAAATAACATAAATAAATTTTAAAAATATATGTATGAAGCAGTATGTCTCAATATTGCTTATAGTATTATAAAAACAAAAATGAAATTACCTAAATATTCCATAATAGACTTGTAGTCATACCTAAACAAATCATGCATTGTCCATATGATGGAATATTTGGGTGTTGTTAAAATATTTTAATGAATTTTAATGACTTAGAAAAATATTCATGATACAATTATAAAAGCCTCATCATCTAACACACAGTACATAAAGTATATTTGACATTATATGAATTATGAAATACATATTAAGTAAGAATTTAAAAATTGGGGAGAAAATAAAACACAATATTTGCAGTGCCCGAGAACTGTTTTTTTGTGGGATTGTCAGATTATGAAAAATTTGTGTGCCTTATTTAAATTTATGAACTTCTCAAGTTTTCTACAGTCTTTTGCTTTTGTGATAAAAAAAAGTACTCAGTAAATTTTAAATAGGCTGTTATAATCTTAATATCTAACCTATCTTACTGCTCTTGGGAATCTGTAGTGTGTGTGTGTGTGTGTGTGTGTGTGTATGTGTGTGTGTGTGTGTGTGTGAGAGAGAGAGAGAGAGAGAGAGAGAGAGAAAGAAATAGAGAGATAAAGACAGAGAGAAACAAAGAGATGGGGGAAGAAGGCAGGGAGAGAGATAAAACTCGTGTACTTTAATTCTAGGGGACTTATATATTAAAAAAATACCAACACTCATTTTGTCAGGAAGTGGTAAATTAAACCCTACCATAGTGCATTAACTCTTTCAGGTCACTAAGGGACCAATTAGTGCGTTTTGCTAAGGGGCACTAAATTGTATCCTACTAGCCTGAAGGAGAGCAGACATGTCCCGAAGCTCTAACTTGTATCACCACTGGGAAGTGATTCAAATCTGGGGAGAAGCTGGTTCACCGAGTTTTAATTGAATGCGTGAATAAATAAAGGGAAGGCAAAGAAGAGAGCTAACAAGCGAACATTTATTATTTTCTGTGTGTCAGGGGCCTCCCACTTGCTATCTCCTTTAACTCTCATGGTAACCATATGGGGTCCATACTATTATTATTACCGCTTTCCCGGGACGAAAGCTGAGTTTGTACCGTGGGCACATGAACCCTTTCCTGCCCTTCCTGTAGGAAGGTGCTGGCGCTGACCTGAGATAGTCACTTATTTGCTGGGATCAGGAGTACGACATCGCTCTTGGGCCCCCAGAGTTTTCTTTCAGGCTGACTGGTTCATGAAATCCCACAGTTCAGGATGTCGTTTCTTTTTGGCTTTGGCTCTTCTGAGTCTTACATAGTAAGTGGTATTCTGGGGGAGGAAGTGGGTAGGAACGAGATCTGGGGCATGGAGAGCCCTGTGGGATATCCCTCATTCACACTGAAATAAGGCTCCTTTTCATATACTTTCTGAGAACTATTTTTAATTATAAAAAAAAAGTGAAATGAAGCAGAGGAGAGTAGGACGGCTGGGTGCCTACGGAGAACAAAAAACAGTGTCCCAACACATAGAAGAAGGGGTCTGGGGTTACTACCTACTAACTGTTGGTGTCACAAGTGTGCTTAAGCCATTTCCCCTTCAATCTCGTCAAGGCAAGAGGCTGCCATTTGCAAGATAGTTGCCTGGGCTTATGGGCACAGGCGCAGGCTGTTTCTGTGCTGTAGAGCAGAGAAAATCGGTTCATGATGAGAATGTATTCCTGATGCGTGTCATTAACGTGGATTTGTAGCCAAGTACGTTGGCTAGTGTAGACTTGTAAATGGTATGTGAAATGGACATAAGAAACACAGTATCAGGATAGAACCCATTTCTTTTGTTTTTTAAAGATTTTTATTAAAATAGAGCTGATGTACAATATTATATTAGTTTCAGGTGTACACCATAGTTATTCACCATTTATATACCTAAAGAAGTGATCACCATGGAAGCCCAGCAACCACCTGACACCGTAACACGCTATCACAATGTTACTGACTATATTCCCTATGCTGTACATTACATCCCCGTGACTTATTTGTTTATACCTGGGAATTGAACCTGTTATTCCCCTTCACCTTTCCCCCCCTTTTTAAAATTTTCAATTACAGTTGACATTCAATATTATTTTATGTTAATTTCAGGTGTACAGCATAGTGGTTAGATAGACATTTATATAATTTACGAAGTGATCTCCATGACTTGCCTAGTACCCACCTGGCACTATGCATAGTTATTACCATATTATTGACTAAATTCCCTCTGCTTCACTTTACGTCCCCATGACTGCTTTGTAATTACCAGTTTGTACTTCTTAATCCCTTCACCTTTTTCACCTTGCCCCCAACCTTCCTCCCATCTATCACCCTGATTAATCAAGTACCCATCTGACACCATATATAGTTATTACAATATTATCGACTATATTCCTTATGCTATATCCTACATCCCCATGGTTCCTGTGTAATGCCAATTTGTACTTCTTAATCCCTCCCCCTTTTCACCCACAGGGATCCTGGCCTAGGCAGAAGAGCTGGTTGCTCTGAGTATTTCATATATTTATTTATTTTTAAAAAGATTTTTATTGGGGAATTGGGGGATGGGAACAGACAAGTTGCTGTTGTTTTTTGTTCTTCAGTCTAGTTGTGGAGGACGTTGTTTCACTGGCCCAAGTTGGCACCATCATTGAGCTCTTCCCAGGTCAGGTAGATCAGTTGCCGGCTTCTGGACGGCCGCTCACTGCGGCTGCTGGCCGCTCACGCTGGCTGCTGGCCACACACGGTAGCCCGTGGCAACCCACTGCAGCAGGGGCTGCAGCCTACGCCGTCGCCGGCGACTCATGGCAGCCCAGCTCCAGGTTGAGCTGTTGTTCAGCATCTTAGCTGNTGTTCAGCATCTTAGCTGTAGAGGGCAGTGTCACTGGCCCTCATATGTGGGATCCGAACCGGGGCCCTCTGGCATCCCAAGCCAGTTCTTAACCATTGCGCCACTCGGCCGGCCTCATATATTTATTTAGAAGACTTTCTGTCTGAGAAAGCACATTCCTGCACAGGTGGGGAGACACAGTTTTACATTTTAGACAACTTCAAGTCTTCAAGAAATGAGATGGAAGTTCTAAAAGAAGTCTTTCCATTCTTTTCTGCTTCTTAGTTTGGACACATTTGTATTTAGGTTTTCAAAGGATGAAGGGGGCAAAGCGTTTCTCCCTAGAAAGAAAATCCAAACTAATGACATCTTTAAAAAATTTACACCCAAATTATACACTGTAAGTCTACAAGCAGCATTATAAAACATCACCTATGTGGCCTTTTGTATTGTGATCCTTTGTGTGATACCGAAACTCCTGTAGGAGGGAGAAAATAATGATTAGGCTAAGCAAAGTGAAAAGATATTTTCTCAGCTGGAAGCTGTTAATACTTCAGCTGATAGAGACTTGGAAAATAACTGCTCTGTTGCGTGTTTAAAAAATAAATATACAAGCCCTGGAATAATTCACAGGATGAGAAATCACAGGAGGGAGAACACAGCCGAGCTGATCTGAGGCTGATCATTTTCTGCTTATGGGGAGGTTGCACTTTGGCCCTACGTCTTGGACTGACAGCTCTTCTGGGTACTGTCTCCCCAGTTGCCTGAACCTTGCTGTCTTTGTGTAAATACTCCATTGTCAAGACAGCCCAGGGCTTGCCATTTTCATAGGAGACAGTTGATTATTGGAAACAGAGGCAGAGTTTAGGATTCTAATCCTCCTTCACACTTAAAAAACAATTAAACTTTTTTTCTTATGAAAAAAGCAATACATGTTTGTGATAGAAAACTTTAAAAAATGCAAAGAAGCAAAAAGAACAGTCTATATAATAATCCTAATGAGAGATGATCACCAATTGGTGGTGGAGTTACGTATCTGTTCTCTTTTGCAATCCAATGGGAGTATATTTCACAAAAACATTTTCCTCATATGGTTCATATAGTTTTTAAGCTCTTCTTGGGTTTGCTCCCTTATCCGTTCCCATGAGTAACAGTTAAAAGTCTACACTTTGGAATCTGAACCGACAATAATGGAATTCTCAGTCTGCCACTTACCATCTGGGTAATGTAAGTCTCAATTTCCTCCCCTGCAAAACGAAGGTAATGTTATTGGTTTGCAGGATGGTAGGAGGACATGTGTGTGTAAAGTACATGGCACACAGTGACTGTTCCATAAACGGCAGCTATTACAATTTTTCTTCCTCCCTTTTTGTACCTATGCCATATTGCTCTGTCTTTTGCTGGGCTCAGCTACCCCTCACCTCTCTTCCTATGCTATTATCGTTCCATTTACAACAGGTTCAAAAGCTTTCTTTAGTCGTTGGTGTCCTATTCCTCAAACTTCAGGTCTCTTGAGGCTGGACGACAGTGCTTCTCCCAGAGCGTCACTTGGGTCACCAGTGGTCTCCATTCAGCGTTGGGAAGGGACATTGGCTTTCACCACCCTTAATGAAAATTCAGTCCCTCACATTTCTCATATCTCATAGTTAGTGTGATGTGCTTTTCCTGATGATTCTATCTGCCAGGAGTGGACAGTTATAACCTTTAGGTATCCTCTGAGTAATGGTGGCCATACAGAGTTTATCCTAATTTTCTGCTATCTCTGCAGGAGGCATGTCTTTACTATTTGACTTCCATCCCTTCAACTTGCATATGCAACCGCATCTGTTATTCTCTCTCTTCCCATTTCTCTGGCCGTTCCCACATGGCCTTGACATATTCCTTCCTACCAGCCGGACTGAGCACTCATGCCACCAGTTCTGATCTCTGCCCATCAACTTCAATCTGTTTTGCTACCTTAATCCATTATTAGTGTATATTATTAAGATTATTTATAAATCTGCTAAAAGCTAAATTGTACAGATGGTTGAGTGGCTTCTCATAATATCACAAAAATTATATTGTTTGAAAATATATGTTTCTTAACATTTTCTTTGACAGATAAAGTAAGGTGTGAGATTTTCAGAGGATAATGACCTGCATAAGGAAAAGCGGTGCTGAACATGTTTAGATTTGAGTTACCGGTTATACTTCACTTTAGAATGATTAAAGATTGGAAATGTTTTGAATAAGTGAAAAAAAAGCCCTGACAGTAGAGCGTTGTGATTTCCAAGTTTCACTATGTCCTATTGCCTCTTGAAGTATGATGAAGCACCAATAACAAACAGGGTCCTGCCTGTCCGAAAGGCGGGCCTAAGACTAAGAATAGGAGGTCTCACCTCTGCAGAACAACCTTTGGGGAGAGGGGCGCGTGGGGATGAGGTTCTGTTTTGATGGGCAGCAGCAGGAAAATGGCATAAAAAGGGTGAGCCGCCCCCTTCAGGACTAGAGCTGCCTGGGCACACATTCTAGACTCATGGCTCTCCCTGGGACAGGCAAGATGGGGGATGCTGGGTCTGACAGGCTCTCCTTCCTGGGGTTCACCAGTGGGGCAGTCGTTGAGGGGCGGGCAGTCAGCTGCACTTCATTTTTTCTCTTTCTTTCTTTGCCGCACCCAGTATGCGTGGCTATTTCTTTGTCCAAGTGCCTGGTGTAATAGAACGCTCCATTTAGTTGGCCAGTGTGAATGGGCCTGGGAAGATTAAAAAAAAAATTGTTTTATAATGGAAGTTTTCAATCATATGCAAGATTAGAGAGAATAGTATAATGAGCCCATGAACATGTGACTTTGGCAGTTTTCAACGTTTTTCTAATTTTGTTTCATTTTTTGCCCTAACACTTACCTTCCATGTCTCTCATATAACTACAGTATTTTAAAGCAGGGGTCGGCAAACTGCGGCTCGCGAGCCACATGCGGCTCTTTGGGTACGTTCCGTCTCAAAAGTTTGCCAACCCCTGGAAGAGCCAATCCTGTCCCTCACAACAATTTAAAAATTATTCAAGAGCCATAAATATATTTTTACATAATCACCATTATGTGACTATGTATCCTTTAAAATTTTTGATAAATGAAACTATGATAGTTTTATTTTAATTTTCAATTTTACTTCAGAGCCACATGTATGTGCCCAAAGAGCCGCATGTGGCTTGCAAGCTGCAGTTTGCTGACCCCTGTTCTAAAGCAAATCTCAGAGAAGACATTCTCTAAATGCTTCAGTAGATATCTCTAAAAGATAAGGACTTAAAAAAAAAACCCCAACAACATAATCATGGCACCATTCATACCTAACAAAATTAATAATAATTCCTTAATATCATCTAATATCTAGTCCGTGTTTAAATTTTCCTGATTGTCTAAAAATTTCATGAGTTTGTTCAAATCAGAATCTAATCAAGGCCCACACATTGCATTTGATTGTTAGTTCTCATAAAGCGCTTTAATTATAATAGCTCCTCCTTCCCTACACCCTATTTTCATGCCGTTTAGTGTTTGAAGAAACTGGATCTGTTTTCCTCTGGAAACAGGGCAGATGCTGGATGAGTTGTTTCTTGGGGCCTTAAGATTTTTTTTGACTAACCTAGAGGCCATGCGAAACAATGTAACAGTGTGTCTGGGAACATGTTAATATCATCCATCATGGTAGGACCCAGATGCCTGAGTGATTGATAGGACAAGGACAGCAGCTGCAGCCATAAGGTATGGAAGGTTGAGAACCACTGCTCAGAGGGGCTCCTTATGCAGAGAAACTTAAATCACAACCTAGCAGAGCAGCTGCCTTCCCAATGACCTCATTGATCATATTTCTGTTCTTTTAAAAGCCCCACCCTGACTCAGGGACCACAGGACCTGTAAGTGCGGACTTCACATCTTTATCTCTGTACAGATTGTATTCTCTTCCAGCCACCGTGGCTGGCTGTTTTTGTTCTTTTTTTTTTTTTTGTCAGCAATGCACTGCTTTTTCTATCTGTAAACTCTCAGTGATTCTAGTCAACACACTGGGAGCATTCATATCCCTACTATGTGCTCTGCGGAAGAACAGAGGTGTAATGATGCCTTGGAAAGGTATCCCCTTTTAATCCCAAATCCAAACTGATGAATTCTCTTTGGTCTTGAAAAGCTATTTAGTGGAGTCTTTGGGCTTTGAAGCCACCTGATCCTGCTAGGAACTGGAAAAGAAAAACGAATTCTTTTTTGACATGACCCCTGAGTTAATCTCAGCCATTCTGCCATGTTTGGGGGTCAAAGGAGGTAGGGATCTGGTGACAGAATAGCAGAGCTTTGGATTCCATGCCCACGTGGGCTAATCAATATTTCTGAAACATACTTTGTGATTTTCCAGCGTTGAAAGCTGCTTTCTCTTTTAGAGATGCGTTCCTCTGCATCTCCACTGAGAACTGTTTAATGTTCAGTTATGATAACAACTCCTTCACGAAGCCTTTGGGGGGCTTCCCAACTAGGTATCGCTTCCTCTCCTCTGCCCTTTCACAGTGCGAGCATTCAGTAAAACTGCTGGGAGTAGGACTTGTCAGAGACCAGCGCTCTCACAGGCCTTCTTTGCCTCTTATCCCCTGTAAAGAACGTAGCCAGGTATGTGACCGAAGAAAAGGGGACACATCTCCAAGTGGTCCACAAAGAAGCAAAAACCAGTCAAGAATGACAGTATGTAGTGATAAACATTTGATGAGTTATACTTACCTGTCTGTGCCTTGTTGGTGAGTAGAAATGTCAGTTCAGTTAGCTTTTTTTTTTTGTCGTCAGTATTTGCCATGTGCCAAGCATCATGCTAGACATGGGGGGTACAAAGAATAATAATAGCTAACATTTATATCATTCTTACGATGAATCACGCTCCGTTCTCAGCACTTTACAGTTATCACTCACTTCATCCACAGGAGAATGCTATGAAGTTGGTACTATCACTATCTCCATTTTAATTTTGGAGAAACAGTGACATTGGGAGGTTAAGCAATTTGCCGAGGCCGTGCAAGCCATGCGTGAAAGAGTCAGCTTTTGAACCAAGGTATTGTGGCTCAAATTCAGACAAGACATAGTTTAGCCTTCAAATGTTTGTAGTCTGAGGGTTCTGACAAAAGGGGAAATACGATTTTCTTCCAGTCTCAGAATCCCAGACACGGTCTACAGAAGTGGATGTAACTGACGATGGGGTGCTGAGTATGTTCTGGGTTAGGACACTGTGGACAGGGCCACTCTGAGACGGAAGCTGAGATGGCTGTCACAGCACGCACCAGGAAGAGAGGCGACGTAAACAAGGATTGAGCTGGGCTCCCCGGTAAATTGTAACGCCTCTGCAGATGGAGGTCTTGGTCATTATCCTTCAGAAGTGGCTGGGAGGAGCAGCTGTATAAGGAGGCTGGCGTTTCCTGAGGCGTTCACCTTTGTTCTTGTTTATTAGGATCAGTGTATCTATTTGCATGATGCCGTTTTGTGGTGTGGACTTACTGCCTGTTAAGAACTGCTCTGAGGAGACTTCAACATATAAATAACCATTCAGATATTTCCTTAGAATTTCCTTCCAAAGCAGTGGATCGTATGGCAGTAATGAAACTCTGCTGAACTGAAGCCACATAGAATTCTAGCCACATGTCAGGATGGCATAGCAATCTCCACAAGCATTTCTCTGGTGGTTCGGGAGTATTCAGAGTCACCCTCCAACTTAAACACTGTGGTTTTTAAATTTTTTTTTAGCCAAATAGATTTTCTGAGAAAAAAGAGGGTTTAAGGGCTTCTCTGGAGATATATGAGCATATAATCATCTGCTCTTGTGGGAAATGGCTCCAAACCTCTGGCATAAATCTGGTAAGTCGTTGCCTTAGAAACAACTAATGTTGTATAACTCTCTTCCCCGTCCAACCATTTGGGGTCTCTATAATTTGCTCATTTCTATTCATGGTTATAAAACCTTTAACCCCAGGTGAGAAATCTTCATCTCCTTCCCCAATGAGGATAATAACAAACAACCATTCTTATTTCCCCAGACGTTAAACACTTCATGGGGACTGATCCTCTTCTTAAGCGGGATTCTGTTAAGATGGTGGAGAGGAGATCCACCATGGCAGGGCGATTGGGGGTGTGGTGACATCTGTCCTGGTTTGCTCAGGACCGAACAGTTTTCTGGGATGCAGGAGTTTCAGTGCTGAAACGGTGATGGTTGTTCTCCATAGTAGGAACATAGGCAGCTGCCCAAGGAAGGACACCCAGCTCCATGGCCTCTGGCCTCCGGACAGCTCCGAGTTCCTACCCCAACATAATGAGTGGAGGTCAGCTTAGCATGGTTCCTGCTGAGCTGTGTAGTGATTGCTTTTTCAAAGATGCCCTGACAGCAAACAGAGTTACATTAGAAAACCTGCTGGAAATATTACACACAGCCAGATTCAGTTCAGTTCATTCAATTTTATTCAAATTATCAAGCCTACATGGAGTTTCTATAAATATGTGACACTGCACCTGAGGCAGGAGATACAAAGATGGATAACGCACAATCCTGCTCACCAGGGGCTCTTAGTCTAATAGGGGACGTGAAGGTGTAAGCAAAGAAGCACCTTTCAGTGTGACGGATGTTGTGATAGAAGTGGCAGGCAAGGCATGCGGAGGGACATATAAGAGTATCAGCTACACGAGGATGTCAGGAAAGGCTTCACAGAGGAGGAGATACCTCAGTGAAGAGCTGAAGGGTGAGTGGGCATTTGCCATGTTAGGCAGGAGGGAAGGGCACTTCAAGCAGAGGCGGGAACCTAGAGCAAAAGCAGAGATAAGAAATGATCTGTCGAGTCAGAACTTTGCGGTATATTTAGGGGACAGCAGGTGTGGTGGGAAGGCAGGGTTTGAGATAGAAGGAATTGTAGGAGAAGAGGCCATAGGCAAGGAACAAGAAACAGACCATGAATGGCATCGTAAACAATTAGTAATCGCTGTTGGCCACCGACCCGACTCCTTTTCCCATTTTGCTGATTGTGTTCAGTTGATCCATCTTCCCCCCCACACAGCCATGGGCTTCTTTGAGCGAATCACAGTGATCTCATTTCTCTTGTCAGTGGCTCATTTAACATTTGAACTGAGATAAAATTCTAGCCAAAGAGATGTGAGGAGATGTGCGTCCGTTGAGAGCCCTATGGGAAGAGAAGCCCTCCACTCTTGCCGGAAGTTGCCATGTCTGCATGTGTGGTACCCATCTTGTGACCACAAGGATAGCTGGCTTGAAGACAAGTGGACTTGCTGAGGATGTTAGATCAGGAGGATGGGACATGCCTGGGGCCTTGGAGCCACTTTCTTTTAGGACGTATTTTGTTACATGAGAAGACTTTTTCTTCATTGTTCTAGCCATTTTGAATTGAGATTCCTGTTACTGGTGGCTGAAAGCATTTAACAATGTGGCAAAACAGGCTAAAAAGTTAAGGCTTTTGGTGACAGAAGAAATGAAGTAATGTCATGGGCTTTGTTTTAGGACATTGGCTGCTGTTTGTCAGTAGCCATTATTTCCTGCATTTAAATCCTAGATGCAGAAACTCATTAATTCAGTCACTGATTTATTCAATTAACATTTTTTGAAGGCATGCCAAGTACCATTCTTGATGTGGTAGATATAATGTCAAGTAATATATGGTATGTACTCTTAGGGGATTTGCAATCTCTTCATGGAGACAGGCAATTAATTAACTTCACAGTGTACTATGGCAAGTGCTTTGGTAAAGTTACACTCAACATATTGTACTAGTAGTGTAGTGCTCCTAAGTCAGTGTGCTAAAATTGTAGAGTGCTTACCAAGGAGGTGAAAGTTAGACTGAACAAGTTGAAGACTCCTGAAGCAGGAACTAGTCATCCAGAGAACTCTACCTGGGCCCAGGTATGTACACACATCCAGGGCACATGGGTTCAGCATACTAACAATGACTGTGAACCACACCCATGTACGAGGGCTGACAATTAAGTTCGCGAACTTGTTGCAATGATGTTGCTAACTTTTTTTGACATCAGAGGGATTATTTATTATGAATTTACACCAACTGGAGAAACAGTTAAGCAAATTTACTATTTGGAAGTGCTGAAGAGGTTGCTTGGAAAAGTTAGACCGCCTGAACTCTTCGCCAACAATTCATGGCTCTTGCATCATGACAATGCACCAGCTCACACGGCACTGTCTGTGAGGGAATTTTTAGCCAGTAAACAAACAACTGTGTTGGAACACCCTCCCTACTTACCTAATCTGGCCCCAATATCTTACCCGCAGATAAAGGAAATGTTGAAAGGAAGACATTTTGATGACATTCAGGACATCACGGGTAATACGATGACAGCTGTAATGGCCATTCCAGAGAAAGTTTCAAAATTACTTTGAAGGGTGGACTAGGTGTTGACATTGGTGCACAGCTTCCCAAGGGGAGTACTTCAAAAGTGACCGTAGTGATATTCAGCAATGAGGTATGTAGCACTTTTTCTAGGATTCATGAACTTAATTGTCAGACTCCATAGTCATTTTGAGACTGATAGAGATCAGATTGGTTTAAAAAATTTTGGAGTGGGTGAAAATCAGATGGAAAATAATTTCCGTTTTCCTTCTTGGCATCATTTTCTTTGGAAGTTTCAGACTTTCAAATATATGGAGAAACAACAACAAGATATAGCCTCTGTCAAGTAGTTTATGAGAAATACAATTAGTCCTTGAGCATGTCTTAGAAAGGAAAGAGTGGTCCCATCTTAGGGTCTTCAGGGAGGAGAATTATTTGAGCTGGTTCTTAATGGATTTTCAGCATTTTAATTGGCAGAGGTGGGTGAAGATATTGTTCTCATGGGGGGAAGGCAAATTCAGAAGCAAAACAGAGCACAGAGATGGACAAGAAAGGAGAGGAACTGGGTAGTACAAGAGTGCAGATAGTGGGAGCTGAGGGTTCATTTTTGGTAGCTGGGAAAGATATGGCTTGAAAGGTAAGTTAGAGTCAGATGGGTAATGCGAAAATTTGGGATTTAGCCTTTGTACTAAAAAGTGTAAAGTTACTGCAGGTTACAATGAGGGGAGTGACACGATCAAAGCAAGGTTTTTAGTGGATTGGATGTTATTCCCAAACAGGATGGATTAAAAGAAGAGAAAGGCAAAGAAACTAAAATTTTACCCAACACCTGTTATGTACCAAACTCTATGAAGTTACTGAAAGGTGCTTTCTTGGATAATATCACATCATCATTGAAATATAGCTAATATGTTGGTCACTAGACCTAGAGATAATAATCATGCAGAGTTGAAGCAAAATCATTTACTAGGCTGGATGTTATAAGGAGGCCTGTTCTTAGGGATATACCTAATTCTCAGGAATATACCCACAAGGAGGCACTTCTGTTTCTATTTTAAAGCTATGGAAACGGAGGCTCAAAAGGTTTATAAAATGACCCAAGTTCCAAATCTAGACTGTGAAAGAGTCTGGAGTAGTTTTCCTGACTGTCTGAATTCAAGGAACACGGTTTCATCTCTTTCCTCCGCAAAATGGGAGGGAGTGCCATCATGGAATGCTCATAATAAGTATTATAGTGAGTGTGCCAAGATGCTAAACTTATAAAAATGCACAGTTTGTTTAGGGTACAGTTTCCACCCAACCTTCTGAGTTTCGATAGTGGTCGATAGACTTGGAGAAGGGTTGAAACCTTCCTTTAATCCCAAATTGGTCTATTAGACCCTGAACCAGAACAGCTAGAACAAAGACTCTCACAGTAGGTATTTCATCATTATACTTTAATGTTTTATTTCTCCTACCCAAAGAGAGTCTTTCAAGTGTGCAAGGAAAGGAAGAAAACGAGGGCAAGTCATGGTGGGGGTAATGAGAATTCTGCTGCATCTTTCTCAGAACAGCAGCCGCCCACATTGCCTAGGTTCTCCACACTGACAGCGACCAATAGAGGACAAAAGGCAATGTTTTCTGTACTGTCTAGCCCAGTGGGCCTCCTTTTTGCCCTGCCTGCAGGTGTGTACATGTGGGGGTGTGTGCACATATCCATGCTATTCTGACAGATCATTAGAATTAGCCAAAAGATTTCTTATCTCACTCTCCTGGGTTTGTCTCTCTAGCACCAGGCAAGCTTTCCTAACCTCTTTTTAAAGCAGGAAAATAGGCTAGAGATATGAATAGCCACTTAAATGAGTTAGAAACACTTATAAACAGTTTCAGAGGAAAAATAGAAGAAGATTTTTAAAAAGCTAGCACAAAGGCATTGTGAGTGGATTTTGGAAAGAGATCTTTGATTTGATTTCTTATAAAATTCACATACCTAGGAAGGAGAGGAGAGAAGGTATTGAGGTTGGTAAATTGTGGCACTGGTTCAGGATTTCCCTGTTCCCTCTTGGACACAATTCCCGTTTCATCCATTCAGAGGCCCATGGTTGTCCAGAGACTGACCTGGGCCTCCAGTGTCCTCAGAAGGCTTCCCCTTTGTGTTTCATCTTTGTGAAACAGAAACGAACAAACAATAAAAACAAAACAGCATAAAGGTGCATGAGGTGGGGGTCCAAGGCTTCCTCTTTTTAGCTTCTTCTTTCATGTACCTGGGTGTGGCAGCACCTAGCTTTGCTATGGAAGAGCAATCTGTTGAGATTATTGCATCAGATATTGTTGAACATTTATAAATCATGATGGTGATTAAGACTCAGGGTGTATGACAGCTGGTAGGTATTGGTTTCTGCAGTATGACACTGCAGTGTGACAGAAACCTAAAATAGCTGGAGGGGTAATAGTTGGCCCAGAGTTTGCCGCCTTCAGAGAGCACCCAGGATATTGAATTGGGTTTTGAATGCCACACTGTGGAAATGACAGGAACAAATTTGAGTACATGCAATGGAGAGCAATGGAGACCAGGAAGTGCCTGGAAATCCTGGGGCATTGAGCATGCTTCATCTAGAGAAAAGAGCCTGACGTGGCGCGTGACTGGTTGTACGCTGTTCCAGGCAGATAAAGACAAATGGGTGCCAGAAGTGAGTTCTGTGGAAGAAAGAACTTTTTTAGCAATGATGAAATGAGCTGTTATGGGAGCTAATGAGTCCCCTAAGATCAGAAATGGTCAAGCATATGCACCCGATGATCTTCTGAATCCACGATTTAGATTTTACGATTTCTTACGGTCTTGCAGGTGACTTGTTTATACAAGTGCATGCACAGCTGTCAGCGTATGATTGATGCCTCTTTTCTTTCCTCACAGTCTGTTTTCAACCCAACCTAAGATGGCGTCTGTCCTACCACTGCACAGAGATTGCTTCTGTCAAGTCACCAGTGCCTCTCGGTCATCAAACCCAGCCTTCTCTGTCCTGAACTTATTTCATCTTTCGGAAGCATTTAGCACAATGGCAGCTCCTCCTTTATGGAAACAGATTCTTCTCTTGTCTTCCAGGAACTCAGCCTCGCCCAGCGGGTTTCTCCCTGCCTCACTGACTTTTATCTCTCTCTCTTTCACTCCTTCCTCCTCTGCTCAGCTTCTAAATGTTGGAAAGCTCAAGGGCTCGCCTTAGGACTCCCTTCTCTTCTCTATCTCTATTAACTCTTTGTGGTAGTTGTCAAAAATGCCTGCACATTCCTTGCCTCTCCCCGCATTCGGAGGTGAAATCTGTGTCTCCTGCCTTTGAGTCTGGATTGAATTAGTGACTCGTTTGTAATGCAGCAGAGGAAACGATTCCTAACACCAGGGAATAGAACAGAATAGGCCATGAAGCTTCCACGGGAACGTTGGTCTTTGGAGCCCTGAGCTGCCGGGATGAGGAGGTCTCCCTGTGAGAACGCCTAGGCCTCTAAAAGGCCATCTGTAGACTCTCACCTGCTGCTCAGCTGAGGATCCAGGTGCTGTCTGGCAGAGCCAAGCCTCTGCATGCTGTGTCCAAATTCTTGACCCACAGACCCCAAGATTGTAATAAAGTGGTTCCTTTACATCACTGAGTTTTAGGGTGCTTTGTTATGCAGCAATGGAACTGATATACTCCCTAGGGGGCCTCATTCTATAGCATGACTTGAAATATCACCTATAAATGCTCATGGCTTTCCAGCCCTGATCTCTTCCCAGAACTCCAGGCTCTCAAATCCAATTATCCGAGAGTCCACTTTATCTCTGCAGTAAGTACTCAGTAAGCATTATCTCGAATTCAGTATGATTAACACAGAAAGCTTGACATTAACCCTTGACCCTCAAACTTCTTTCCTTTGTCTTCATCTCTGTATACACATAGTTTTTGAAACTAAAACTCCATTACTCTTATTTCCTCCTTTTGCCCCCAAGATAGCATCTATTACAACAGCAAGTTATGTTTACTTTTTCTACAAAGTGTACCTAGAATCTGTCCCCTTCTCTTCATCTCATCTACCTGTCATAATCCAATATACCATAGCCTCTTTTCCCATCTGCTGTAATATCCACCAGTCTTCCTGCTTCCACACGTGTCCTCTTAAAAATTCATTTTCAACACAGAAGTCTGTATTAGTTATCTATTATTGTAAGATATTACTCCCAAAACACTGGCTTAAAACAACAACATTTATTATCTCACAGCTTCTGTGGGGTTAGGAATCCAGATATCCCTCAGCTGCGTCCTCTGGCAATGGATCTCAAGCTTGAGTGACTTAGAAGCGTCTGCCTCTTAGATCAGTCATATGAATGTGACAGGACTCACTTCCTCAGGGGCTGTTAGACTAAGGGCCCAGTTCCTCACGGACTATTGGCCAGAAACCTCCCTTGGTTCCTTGCCACATGGGCCTCTCCAAAGACCATCTCACAACATGGCAGCTGGCTTTATCGGGATGAGGAGGAGGGCAAGAAAGAGAGAGGTAACAAGTCATAGGCCTTTGTAACCTAAATCATGGAAGTGGCATCTCATCACTTGTGCCATATTCTGGTGGTTAGAAGCAAGTCATTAGCTCCAGAACACACTGAAGGGGAGGGGGTTACAAAGGGCATGAAAACCAGGAGGTGGGGATCATTGGGGCCATGCCAGAATCTGCTTACCACATAGCCCCTGAGTGATCTTTGAAAACCATAAATCATATCATAGGATACCCCTTCTTAAAGCCCCCCAGTGGTAGATACACGCCATTATACATTTGTCTAAAATCACAGATGTACAAAACCAAGAGCAAATTCTAATGTAAACAATGGACTTGGGTGATAATGGTGTGTCAGGGTAGGTTCGGTTGTAACAAATGTACCATTCTGGTGGGATAGTGAAGGAGGCTGTGTATATGTACCTACCTTTCAATTTTCCGGTGAACCAAACACTGCTCTAAAACATAGTCTAAAAAATCATCTCCAATGGCTTTTATTGCACTTCAGAATGAATTCCAAATTTCTTGTTGCTTTCTAGAGCCCTACGTGTCTCGCCTCCCACTTTCTTTTCTCACTTCTTGTTTAGTCCACTTTCTCATCCGTTTCACGCCAGCCATCCTGGCTTTCTTTCTGTCCCTCGAAGTCTCCAAATGTGCTCCTTCCTTGGGCTTTTGCATTAGGTGTCTTTCCTCTGAGCCCCCTTCCCTGGGTCTGTGTAGGGATGGCCGGTTCTTCTCCCTCAGAGTTCAGCTTCATCGTTGCCTCCTCAGAGAGGAGACCCAACTTTAAGTGGGTCTCTTGTCTCTGTCACATCAAGCTCTTTGGTTTTCTGCATTGTGCTTATCACCACTTAACGTAATTCTTGTTTGTGCATTCATTAATTTATTTGTTATCTAGCTCTCTCTTTCAAGTAAAAAGTAGATCCCATGAGAGCAGAGACTGTTTTTGTCTCAGCTGCCATGGCCTTCCCCACCCTCAAATCTCCATCTGGGTCCCAGCTGATCCCTGGGACATGAGAGCTGCATGGCAGCACTCCATCCCATCAGCTGTGTCCACAGACACCACCCATCTTATGGGTGGGGGGCAGGGCAAGTAACACCTCTGCTATATTTTGCAGTATTACCTTGTGAGGATTCACCTTTAAATAAATTCCTTGTTTAAAGTCAAGATACCACACTTGCTTTAGAAGTTCAACAGTGAATACATTGGATTTAATGAATTGACCAGTTGCAGCCTGGGCTCACCCACTCTCTGTCTCAATTAATTACCAGGGATTTTGTAATACACAACTTCCATAACTGAGTTTATGACAATAGCTCAGAGGTATGTGACACTTACAAGGTGGCAGAGACTATCTCAACTGCTTTACACTCGTTTAACCATCACAGCAATTCCATTTGGCAAATGAATGAAGTGAGACCCAGAGAGGCTACATAGCCCGAGGTCACACAGGTAGTAAGTGGCAAAGCCGGAATTGGACCTTCTCATCTAACTTGAAAGTCCTTGCTCGTAATTAGTACACACTCCTGCCACTGATAGTGTATAAACTTCTGGAAAATCACTCCATTGCTACTCAACCCAGGCACAGGCAGGCTACTAAATTCATGCCACCCTCATAGGTATTTTTTTTTAACTACGTGAAACTTACTGTCTTTTGATTATTTTATTGTCTTCATTAACTACATTCCTACCATTTTAGTGACTATGTTTCAACTATCTGGGACATAGAGAGAGAAAAAGTGTTGAAATGTAAGAAGAGACATTCTCCAAAGTGCTTTTTGAAGTCATCATTTTTTTACCCAAGGAACAGATTATGTGTCTAAATCTCTCAGATCTGCCCTGGCCTGTAGTCGTGGGAGGACTTTCAGAAGTTTCTCTGGCTTTTTGGCAGGAAGAGAACAACCATTTGCTTGGTTATGACCTGAAAAGTTCTCCCTTGATCCAAAGATGTTATTGACTCAATGGCACTTCCGGTAGTACTCCATTGAACACTCCCCGTGGCTGTCACAGGGCAGGTTTTTGAGGTGTAATTGCTTCATTCTCCGTCTACGTGGAGCTATACCTACCCCCTGCTTCCACCCCTCCCATCCTGCTTCCCTGCGAACCCCTCTTCACACACATCTTGAGGTTTAGCTAGTAATTTTCCAGCGGTGACATTCCTCCTGCCCCAGTGATGATGATAAAATGGCAGACAACCGGGAGCACCTGTTGCCAAGGACGGAGCTGGAATAAACGTCTCCCAGCTTCCTGTGTCTTCCCTTCTGAGAGGAATCGCAGTGTCTTGAAAGTCAGGAAGAAAAAAAATAGCCAAATAAAAATGATTTCTTGAAAACTATCCAGAGTCCCTCTGGGAGGACTGTCATCGATGTTGTCTCCGCAGGGAGCCAGCCTCTCCTGCTGGCTACACACAGAGGACTAAGCAGACTCTACCTTCTTTGGTACAGGTTGTCTCAGGGTAGGAAGAATGCTCTTATTTTGTTTAAACTGAACATTCACCTGAACAAATAACAGATGTTGATGAATATTAATTTATGCTTAGATTAATGCTTCAAAGTGTCAATTATAATTTCTGTTTTATGATTCAGCTCCTTGATTATAATGAGCTACTTCAGGATGTGGGGAGCATACACCTGTCTTGGGGGCAGGGCTAGAGGTCTCTGAGGGGTGGGGTGGGGGTGGAGCTGGGTCTTTGGGCAATGGGACAATTCCAGGGGAGTCCAGGTGGCCCCCAAAAGTCACCCAGTTGTACACTGGTCCAGTGGAGAACTGGCAACTCCTTAAGAACAGAGAGACATACACATCAAACCACCATTTGCCCTCAGGATGGGCCAGGAACTGAGCTAGGGCCCAAGCTGGGCTCCAGGCTCTGAGTGGGACAGGCTGCCAGACAACTCTCTCATGGTCTCCTTTCAACCATCGAAGTCCATTTCCATTGCTGGCTTTTCAGGTACCTGAGAAATTGAATTCTAGTTTGTATCCTTATAACTTCACCCATGGTGAGGGGACGAGAGCCTGCTTTTGGAATCAGGCACATCACATGTAAGTCCCAGACCTGGATCTCATCAGCTTAGGCACATTCCTTGACCTTTCTGGGACTCAGTTTCCTCACTTAAGCAAAGCCATTGAGAAGAGGGGATGAGGTGCTTGTGTTCCATCCTGAGCAAGAGCCTGGCACCAGGCAGTGTTCAGTAAGTGACGTTTCCCCCCTCCCTTTCCTCCAGATGGATTAACCCATTCTCAAATAATGTAAAAATTAAACTCCTTTCTTATTGAGTTTTTAAATCTCTCTCTGTTATAAATGTTCCTCTGTGTGCCTTATTAGTAACTTGGTAAGTAAACATGACATATGTCTCTATTTTGAGTTTTTGGCCAGAATAACACGAATGCTATGATTTTTTCCTTTTGAAAAGGACACGAATGGCACGAGATCCCATATTTGTCTTGTTCCCCGTTGACCTATGCTGCTACGTCTCTATTAGTTGGACAAAGAGAATGGATTATTATCTCTTAGAAAATCCCCCTGTGCAGCCCCAGCCACTGGGCTGCCTGGGACCTGCCTCACCATTTCAGCTTCTCGCTCCTCCTCCCTGGCCCGCCCTCACCCCACAGACAGCTGGGTTGTTGGCACATTACTATCTGCAGTCAGGAGAACCCTGAGTAGTGCCAACACGCAGGATTACAAGTCCCACTTATCATGCTGTTGAAAGTGTTGGCGTCAGGTTTCAGTACACTCTGGATCTCCACCTCCCTCTTGATCTCTTTCTGAATTTAGATGTTATATTCGTTTCTTAGGGCTGCCATAACAACGTACCCAAAATTGGGTGGTTTAAGATAACAGAAATTCCTTGCTTCACAGTTCTAGAAGCTAAATCAAGGTGTTGAGAGGGCGATGTTCCTTCTGAACACTACAGGAGAGAATCCTCCTCAGCTTCTCCCAGCATCTGGTGGTGGCTGCCCATACTTGGTGTCCCTTGGTTTGTGGTAACATAATCCCAATCTCTGCCTCCGTCTTCATGTGGCATTCTTCCTGTGTCTTCACATCATCTTTGTGCCTGCCTGTGCCCAAATTTCCCTTTTATATAAGGACACAAGTCATATTGGATTGGGTCCCAACCTTAATCACCTCATCTTAAATTGGTTAAATCTACAAAGACCCTATTTCCAAATAAGGTCACATTCTGAGGTACTGCGGTTAGGACTTCAACGTATCTTTTATTTGGTGGAGGGACACAATTCAACCCCATTACATATGTAAATTACTTCTTAATTTTTTTTCCCCTCCATGGGGCTTTGGTTGACCCTGCTGTATTTTACCCATGTTTCAACCAAAATCAGAAAAGCCCTTCACAATCTGGCCTGTATTCATTTGTTCATTCATAAAAATCATTTATTTAGCACTTACAATATGCCTGGTCCAGACTTTTATATCTGTCATCTCACTGAATTTTCAAATATCCTAGAAAGGTTGGTGTCGTCCTTCCTATGTCACAAAGGAAAAAATGGAAGCCCAGTGAATTAAGACACCTGCCCATCTTCTTCGTCAGATTCGGAGCTTGGTGTTTGAGCTGAGGGCTTTTGACTTCACGTGTGTTGCACCAGATCAAAACTGTATTCACTCGGCAACAACCTTTACTTTCTATTCAACTACATCTCTCTACCCTTGACTGTGAGAAACCCTGCCTGCCCTTTATCTCTGCTCTCGCTCAGCGCTCGCTGGTCACTGTCTGTGTTTGACTGTTTCAATGACTTTGGCCCCTGCCCTCACCATCAGACCTGCAGTATTGGCTTCTACTGACTACTTTCTTCCTTGCCTTTCTGTTCTATTCCCTTTCAAGGACTTTTCTCCTCCCTGCCCTTCTCCTTTCTGTCTCACTCTCTTTGTTCTCTTAGTTCTTTAAACACTGCAGGATCCTGACTCCTGGGGTCATACATCTATACCTAAATTTAGCTGAGAGTCTTCCATCCTTTACGTTTATACATTCTGGACATCAACATTGCTCCTTCCCACTTCTTCTTGACACCTCTCTGCATTTTTCAAAGCAGCACTCACAGCTTCTGATGTGCTTTAAACAACCTAAGACACCACTTCATACTGGACCACAGCCCAGTTCTCTACCCCTGCTGCTTCTTCCAAAGATGACATTGGACCCCGGGGGGACATTATGTGTTTGTTTTTTCCCCCAAGCACTGAGAGGTAGCCTCCTGCTAATGTTATTGTATGGTGCTTTTCAACAAAGCTTGAGGAGCCTAGATGTCTGACTGCTCTTCTGATGAGCTCAGTGCCTCCCTGGGAGAGCTACTTGAACTCATTTGCAAGATGACGTGGCTGATAGGTCTGTTAGGATGTCTACCCTAAACTACCCTAGGAAGATCAAAACCTAGCTTAAAAAAAAAAACCACCTCCAGAAAGGGAGATTTAGTTATTCCCTTATAAAATTAAAAATAACTCCCAATTACGGGGCACCATACCTTCTCCTGTCTGTTGGTACATGTTCATGCTCTGAGTGATCTGATCCTCTTTATAACGTTCAGGTACTATTTATATGCTAGAAAATGTCAAATCTAACTCCTCCACCTTGGTGCCTCCCCCAAGCTCCACATCCATATTTTTAGCTACCTGCTATTCACCTGGGAGTCCTGCAGGCTCCTCACACTTACCTCTCTTCCATCCGGCTTAGTGTCCCCTCTGTTTGTAGTCTGTGTTTAATGTAGGATGGCCTTGCGTTCTCCATCTCCTAAGCTATGCACCATTGTCCCTAGTTCTGTGTCCAACCAATTAATGAACCCTGTCATTTAGATTAGAAATATCCATATATCTCTCTTGTGTTGATCCTTGTCCTCAACGTTTCTCACTGAACTTAAGCCCCTTTAACTAGTCTTTCTCTCCAGCCTCTGTTCATTCCAATCCAAATAGACACCTTCTGAAAAAGCAGAGTTGGCCACATGGCTGTCTTGTTTTGAAATGGCTGCTGGCTTTCCACTACCTTGGATAAGTCTCTAAACTCCACACGTTGTCATTCTGGGCCTCCCCAAATCTGATTAGGACCCACTTCTCATCCTCAGGCTCTGTCCCTCTAGGGTCTCATGACGCCCAAGCACCAAACTTCTGCCAAATGGGGATTCTTGTGGTGTCTTGGGGACAACATACTCTCTCATGTCTTGGCACTTTCGCTTGTGCTGTTTCCTCTGCTTGGAATACCCTTTCTCTCCTCCATTACCTGGGAGATTCCTTCTCATTTTGGTGGAGCTGAGAGTAATTCCCCTAGCTGGAGTTGGTGGCCCTTTCTACTGTACTCCCATGGTACTTTGTTCAGAGCTGTGTAGTACCACTCTAAGTTCCATAATCATTTATGTGTGTTCTCATTTGCTTCCTCCATTAGACTGGACACTGCCCAGCAGCTAACACAGCGCCTGGTATTCCATGAGAGAACCACAGATGTTTCTGATGATTGAAAGCTTCATGACATCGAACTCAGCTCTATGTCTTTTTCATCTGTTTTCCTTCTTTCTTCCTTTCTCTTTTTTTCTCCATAGAGAAATATCTGAAGATCAAAAATCCATATTGTAGAAGCTATAAATATATAAATAAACAAATAAACAAGCTGGGGTTAAAGAAATGAAAGAGGAAATGGGAGAAAGTCAAGAATAGGGTTAGTGCATCATCTACCTGCCTGGGGCAAGGCAGGTGCTAGAGGATAGCTGCAGAGCTTCTTCTGAAGTCCCAGCAGCCCAAACAAAGCGTACAAGATCAGTGTATAAACATGTTAGTATCCATGTGATCAAATGTTGCTCTGGGGAGAAATAGTTAACTCGAAGTCTTGAGGCCCAAGAGAAATTTCTCACAAGGGCACCATGTAGCTAGAGAAAATAACCAGCACGTGTCAGGCATACTCCTGGCTGAGGTTTGGGAGGGGAGTATAATATTTGCCCAGTATCCACATTAATGAGTTTTAATTAGCAAATGTGAGTGTATTTCCTGTTGGTCTGTGTCTGATGAACAGGGACAGGAAGAAGATTGGCGAGGGGAGCATTCCCATCCCCTAACTCAAAGCCCTGAGAGTTTTACCCATTCATTCATTCATTCATTCATTCATTCATCAGGCACTGATTCTTAACTGAATGTCTATTTTATATTATATAAGGCCTTATGGGGGATTTCCCCTCCACTTCCTACTGTGCCATCTCTCCCATCCTCAGTTTGGCTGAAATATATATTACCATATATCAGTTCTCTCAATCAGAGGCCAGAGGATACATCTGTCTAAATTGCTTGTGCAGGATTTGGCACCGGTGCTGGAGGTTTTTCAGTGGCAGCTAATGGTTGTCATAGGGAGGAACAAAAAGGGCTCTTGGACATGCTTCTTTTTGAGCGTTCAGGGAACATTTTCTGGCTCTGGAAAGATTGCTTTCACAGAGCAATTTGAGCCATTATCAACTGAGAATAAAACCTACTTTACGAAATTAAATTAGCCAGTCTTCCCTCCCAGATTCATTTTTCCTCCTTTAGTGTAGTGGTGAAACCCATCTCTATTTAGCAGGCCATGCAACCTCTCCTACCTCGTCATTCAAATCATTTAGTAAAATAAAAAGGCTTTAAAAAAGGAGGTTGCAAATATAAACACGAGTGCAATTAAGATCTCAACTCCATTACATTAATATAGCTACTTTGCATGGAGTTCATTATGGTGTGCATCAGGGTTTTAATGTTTTCTCCATTTTGGTGCCATTCTTAGTTAGAAGGAAACATCCTGCTATAGGAAACAATTGCCTCTTGGGTTGGAAAATAGTTTGAATAGGATTCCATTGTGATTAATTAAGCTCACACACAATCAAGTCGAAAGAACCAAACAGTTGTTCTTCAAATTGACAGCATATTCACTGAACAAAAAAAGATTTATAACACGAAATTTAAATTTTCCCGATGTAATAATATATTATGAAAATTACTCATTTTTATTCTCTTTGCTGGAAACATGGTGAGCCCTTATGTTTTTTTTTTTTCTATGCAAAAAAATAGAAGCACAAACAAGAATGAAAAGAATAGAAGAAAAGAAGATTTAATGAGCAGGCACAGGCATGATAATATGGATATAAGCTTTTATTTTCTCTCCATTACCCTCAAATTATTTCCCACAAACACTGTCTCTGACAATTCTTTGGAGCCTGCTCTAAGTGCGTGCTGCCTTTGTGAGGAGGGGCTATACCTCCTCCTCCCTGGGTAGCAGCCCTCTTTCCTGAAAATCATTCTCCAAATTGAAAAGCAGCTCCCCTCTTCTTTCAGCTTGTCCGCTGGCCTCCCCCTCACTCTACTCCACTCAGCAGGTCCTTCAGAAAATAACTGTCGTCAGCCCCTAGAATATGAGGCAAGCCACATCGGCAGCATTAGAAACCTATCACTGACATGTCTGAAAAGAGAATAATCAGCCTCACTTTGAAAACTGTTTCCCCTCAGTCTCTCCCTCTCTCCGTCTGTATTTTGTCCTTGCCCTGCCATTCTGTCCCATCTCTTTCTCCCTGTGTATCCGTCCACTCCTCCTCAGCCAGTCCGACCATTTCCTCTCCCTGCCCCTGTCTCATCCTGACCTCCTTCCAGGCGAGCTTCCTCTCGCTTTCCCACCCTCCCACCCTCTTAAATGCCAAGTCTCTGGGTTGCAATTAAGATCCCTGAAACCAAATAAGGAGTGATGGTGCACGTCTCGGGAGAGTGTCTTCTATTAACTGGCAAGACTCAGGAACTGCTATTAATGAATCAAGGCAGCTCCCCAGGGTCAGCCTGGGTTACTCGGGCAGCACATTCAAATGCTTTCTGTCATTGAGAAACTCAGTTGGGCCTCCAGCGTGGATTTCTCATCTGGTGGAATGATGCTCCCAAGGCTGTGGCAGAATCTGTGTGATGCTTATAAAGTTGCCTCTATGTGCCGTCCTTTGTCCACTGCTATGGTGTAGCATGCAGGGAAGTACACCGGAGTTACTTGGGCCAAAGGTAGACAGGGACACAATTTAAACTCTCCTTTGGCTTAGAAGACACCAAAACAATATTTCTCCGGAAACACCTATGTCTGGGAAGAAAGCTGACTTCTTGCAGGACACAGGCAGCTTCCCGATAGAGAGCCTAATGGGCTAAGACACCCATAATCATCCTTGTTTGCTCAAGATGTGCAGGCTTGAGAAGCAGAATTACCAAATCATTCTGTAAATCCAAGGGGAGGACACATGATAGAAACTTGATTGATTTGGCAAGCGTTACCTCCCTTTGCTGAGCAAGCGATGAATGTCTGGAGCCAACATTTAACAAACACCCATAGGCCAGCTGCTGGCTCCTGGTTTCTGACACGTTCTCCCTCTGCAACCTCACAGACCTTGTTTCACAAACTTTTCAGGACAGTTAAATAATTGATTTTAAAAAAATATATGTAATATACATACACAATAAAGCCTAAACCCAGGTTTCAGCCTTCTCAGCTATGAAGAACCCAGAAAAGAGGTTCAAAATACTTTGAAAGTCAAGCTATTAGCAGAGGTAGTAGTTTCTAAGGGTTTACTCCTTTACTTTTTATTGTTTTTCAGTCTTTGGTGCCATCTGTAAAATTAGAAAAAGTGAGCATTGGAATGCCTAAGGTCAGTTCAGTTAAAAATGCATTTATTAACCATTATGTATCAAGTGCCGAGATCCCGGGGGGAGTAGGATGCAGTTCTTGGCCTCAGGAAGCTTACAGGCTGCATGGCCCGCACAGGGATGTCATAAGAACTGGGGTGTGTGTCATTTGTCTTCCCCGCTAGTGACAAACCTTCCCCACTCTCACCTTCACCCTGATACAAGCACACGCTCGGACGCTTCCTTAGCTTCGATGGTTCAGTTTCTTCTACTTCCTCTGGGGTCTCCTTGGTAGAGAAGCAGCATCTCTGTACTCACATAGGACTTAGCATTTACTTTTACCTCCAAACTGTGA
Source organism: Hipposideros armiger (assembly GCF_001890085.2). Taxonomy (NCBI): domain Eukaryota; kingdom Metazoa; phylum Chordata; class Mammalia; order Chiroptera; family Hipposideridae; genus Hipposideros; species Hipposideros armiger. The sequence goes on along the minus strand of NW_017731490.1, from coordinate 1,539,701 downwards.
GCAGGGCATGCTTGTTGAATGAATGAATGAGGGCCTGGATTGTTTTTCAATTATTTTTATCAATCTGTTTTTTACTTTGGGCTCTATAAGTTCTTCCAAGGAGAAAGGACCATATCTCTCTCATTTTTGTGTCCCCCAATAACATATGCCCTTAAAAACTTTTAAAGTTACATTCAGTTTCATTCCCCCCCACCCTCTCTCTCCCTCTCCCTCTCTCCTTCTCTCCTTCACTCTCTCCCTCTCTCCTTCAGTCCCTAACTCCCTCTTTGGTAGGTAGGGAATGGTTTTTTCCTTGCCTTAATGCCAGACACACAGGGATTGTTATGATGCCATAGAAATTGTGGATCTTAGTAGATCTGAGTAGCTCAGAAAACGTTTGGCGGGTGGAAGGTGGCAGCCGCAATACACCCATGAACAAACGTGGCAGGTGTTTCTGGCTTGGCTTCTGCTCTGAAGCATCTTGGCAAAGGCCAAAACTCAGTAGCCATTGAGTAAGCAATTATTTTTCCTCTTCTGCCAGCTGTGCAGTGAAGGCATCACCTGCCTTCTGGCTCCTCCTAAGCTTTCAGAGCATGCCTCTCCCCTGGCTGCAGGGGTCTGTATCAGTCCTCGGTAGCTGCGTGTTCCTCGGCTCCATGATGTCCTTCAGGCCTCTCCTTCCTTCTGCTCTGAATCTCCCTACACAAAAGTTCCTCTCGGTTCCCATCTCTTCAGCTCTTGCTTTGTTTCACTGCTCTCTTCTTGCCTGGCTTAGATGTGGTAGCCTGATTTTGGCATGTCTGCTTTTTGTCTGACCTGAAAGTTCTTAGGATACGAGGGGCTGCTATGAACAGCCTCTAAATTTTGCTTCTGGGCAGTAACCCAGACTCATCTCACCCTACTCTCATCTCTGGTCCATGAGATGCAGTAGCCTAGACCCCTTGACCTTGTGCTGTTGTTTCCATGGTGAAAAGATGCAGTTTCCCTAGGATAGGTTACTGTTCACACTGTCCAACTTTCCGAGTTACGGAGGGGAAATTGTGGGTGAATCTAAGGTTAGCGTCTGTCTTTCTCATCCTCAAGTACACAGCTAACCCTACCTTAATTCAAGAGCACAGGGTAAGAGGTTTGTGGATGCCATCTGCAGCTCTCTGCTAAAGATAACCACAAAGTTTGTATGTTGGCTCCTAAAGGGAGCTGGGAATGCCATAAAGAAACTTCCTGGGATAAAAAACTAGTGAGAATGCTGGCCTCATTAAAAAACAATTCTAGAACAGGACAAATTTAAGGAGATGCATCTGACCTTGGACTTTTAAAGTCATCCCTCCACACCAGACATTTAACTCAAGAGAAAAGACAATCTCAGGGGCAAAAGCAGCACAAATGAAGACCCTACGGGCCTGGCTATGCAATGCGTTTTCATTTTATCAGGTTGCTCCTTAGACTTTGGGGCGCCATCCTTGAAACCTGACAGTTGGGTTATAGCTTCTTTCTAATTGCCCCCTTAGCACACTGTGCCATCCTTTCTGCCAGCACCCAGCATACAGCAGGGCCTATGTCAGTGAGACCATGGGAGCATTGAGTGCAGGGCTCATGCAGACATACCGGGCACTCGGGAAGGAAGGACTTTCTGAATGAGTGGAGTGGTAAGCCTCTTAGAGTGTGGGTGGCTCACCCTAGGAAAAGCCCTGCCACCTCCAAATGTCTCCCCGGTAACATATACCCAGAATGTGACTGGTACATGTTGACTTTAGGGTTTAATTTTTTTTTTTCTCCTAAATTCTTAGTCAAACTCTGAATGAACATAGTACCTCCTCTTCAGGGATTTATGAGGACTGTCTATCTCAGCTCCTGGCAAAGTCTTCAGCGACTGTCAGTTCTTTTCCTATCACATGCAAATAACCCTGGAGGAAGTGGTGTTTTACACTGTCCAGCTGGAATTCAATAGCGACTAATCTGGAGAAATATGTGGTGGAGGTTGTTGTATCAGAGGTAATGCAATGAGTTAATATTTGAAAAGCATGTAGTTAGCACTATGTGGTTGTTAAATAAATAAAATATTACCGTTGCTATTATTATGAGACATTAAGACATCATGCAAACTAGAACACTATTTTCTAAACCACAGAAGTTCTGATATTTTAAAGAAAAAAATGTATACTTTACATTTTGGAAACCGTCCAAATAAAACATGGAAGTACTCTTGGCTTGAGGTTTATTCTATTTAACACCTTTCAATAGGGCAACATCTGGATGTTATCAGTCTTGGCAAGATGAGATGCCGAAACGACAAATTCTGGAAACGCTGCACATTAGGGTCTCTTGTCTTTGCCTGTAATTGCCTTAAATATATAAAAGAGCCTGATTGTAATAACTCCCATAGTGTAACTATTCTTCAGTTTTATTCTGCAAGAGAAGATAGCAGGAAGTGGTATCACTCTAAGGATATGAGTAAGGAAAGAGGGGAGCTAATCCTTAAATATGTGTGCCCTGAATCTCAAATAAGTGCTCAACAGCAGTATGAAAGGATTACCGGTAATCTTATATATACCCCTTAACCTATTAACTGGAATAATTGTTGCACTAAGATAAGAAGCCCCTAAGTATTCTGGGCTAGGTGGCCTGAGGTCAGAAAGCATTTATTATGTATTTCCTTAAGTCCTGTTTCTTAGTGATAGGGATGGAAATTTGGCAGATGGGGTCTCCCCTTGTCAAGCAAGTGAAATAGTTGTTTCATTTTTAATCTGGATCCTTTGCCCTGACAGATAAATCTGAAGAGTGCTGTTAAGGATGTGATGAATTGGGCTCCTGGTGATGGCTGTGGAAAAGGGAGAAAGATATGGCAGACGTGAGGCCGCAGGCCTTTTAGGATGAAACAGGTAAAGCCTGCCATTTCTGAGACTGAAGCAAGGAGAAAACTTGGCTCACAAGTGCCTTGAATTCTTTCAGTGGACTTTCATCTCTCATTTTGGGGAATGGATTGAAGATCTTGGGGCTGAGCTGGAATGATGGGTAAAACTGAGTACTGTTATGGCTGGGTTTGTTTTACCCTTGGGTACCATGAAGCTTTGTGGGCAGTGAGATGTGTGCCCTGTGTTGTGGTCCAACAGCTCTAGCTGAGGTGAATGTCAGTAAACAGGGAGAGTAGGGGAACCCCTGGGATCATGTGACCCAATGTCATGTCCTACAAGAGCACAAGCAAGCCACAGTCTAATCTTTATTGGGTCATCGGATCCACAGACACAGCCAAACTGGGTGATTATAGTCTCCAAGGAGACTTTTGTTTTGGGCCCAAAGGTAATTGAGATTTAATGTTACATAGGATGAGAAGTCACTGTAGGATTTTAGCAGCAATTTATATGATTTGATTTCTATTTAGAACAAAAGTGGTGAACGAGTTAGGGTTCAGTCAGGAGTCCGAAACCACAATAGCGATTTGAACAGAGAAAACGAAATACTGCATAAAAATGATGAAATATTGTAGTTAAAGGTATTATCTACTAAGAAGTATAAAGGGAACTCTCAAGAATACAGGGATAAGATGTAGGAAGCAGTCATTACCTATAGGGCTGACAGAGAGCAGGCAAGTTAGGAACAAACTTGGGAGCGGTTCCCCTCCCCACTGTCGGGCTGCGGTTCTTCCAGTGTGGTCAAATAGAAGGTGGAGGAGGCCACCCAGGTGATGCAAATGGGACTGGTGAGCAGGAAGCCACCTGCAGGAGTGTGGGGGGACTTCAGGGGAGGGTTTGCGTCACTGAGCCTCCAGCACACCACCCGCAAGGGAGCGGCGCAGAGAAGTACCTTCCTCGGGCAGTCTCACTCCAGCGCCTTCTACGGACAAGGCCTGGCATCTGGCCTTCTCGCAAAGGAGATCTGTTCACTGGGTTCGGCTCCAGTATTTTGAAGTACGGCAGAAGAGGGTATATTGGGAGGTGAGAGACAACAAATTGATAACAGGCGGTGAAGTAAGAAGAGGGGAGAGTCCGGAGGCTGGAGTGGGCCGGACCGTGGGTAAGGTAGGCTGTGAGTGCTAACACGTAATAGATGGATGCGCTGACCTTGATCCTGAAACGTGGCTGAGACAGTGGGGATGTCAGGGAGGCGGGATTCGAGTGGTACTGAGGAGGTGGAATAGACGGACCCCAAGCAGATGAGGTGAAGACGTGCGAGACGGAGGCGTCAGGAATGCTCCCAGGTATGGTGAACTTCATAGCTGGGAAAAATAACAGGTTTGGGTTTGAGGGGAAGATAAGGAATTCCGTTTCGACATGTCAATTTATGGCTTCTGTAGACTATCCTGACAAGATTCAGAATCTCCTGGAAAAAAATCACAATGGATTCAAATGTGTAATGGGGCTATGGGTTTCCACAATTGCTACAAAACTCACATGCAAAGAAGAGGAATGAAAAACAAATTTCCCTTAAAAATTTAAACAAAATTCTCTTTCAGAAGTAAATTTTCTTCAAATTCTTAAAAATCAAGCAAAATTTTAATTAAAGCTTGAAGCTGTATTACTTTTTCTTCAAAACATTCTGAAGCAGCTTTAATTTAGACTGTTTCAGCATTACAGTTCAGTGTGTGTGTGTGTGTAGTGTGTATGTGTGTGTATGTGTGTTTTAGTTGTTTTGTACAGGAAGAAACTTTTTAAATATTAATATGTATGTAATTCTCAAATGAGTAAGGTTTCTATATTAAGCATTCTTGGAAACGTGATATTTTACTATTGTAGCAATTTATTGTAGGTCAAAAGTTGCTTAGACAAACATGTACAAACGCAAAGGAAGGAGGTGGGGTTAATGGGCTGAGAGGACACACACACACACACACACACACACACACACACACACACTCTAATCCTCCCCTAGCATTCATTTCTTGTGCCACACATCATGGCACTTAGTTGTATTTTATATTTTTTGTCTAGCTGTTTCCTGTATATGTCCTGCCTTCCCTTCTGTGCTAAGTTCCTAGGGAGTGGGAGAGATACCACATGCTATTAATTCTTCACAGTTTAGGAAGACGTTCTCAGTAAAGACTTCATTTTTATTGTTCAACTAATTCATATGACGTATCACTCTGAGCCAACAGAGGCCTAAGTGATCCTTGGAACCAACATGAAAAACACAGTTCCTTTCCTTGAGGAGTTCATGACTTAAAGGGAGAAAAACATAGACAGAGCCCAGCTTGATAAAATATGGTTAGGTGCTTAAAGTGCTAATCCTTTCTGGGCAGACTCTGCAATTCTGAGTGAGTCTGTGGACTAATGGCCAGGAAGTACCGTCTATTCTTTGCACTGAAGTTTGTGAGTTGGCTGCATATGATCAGAAACCATGTTGGTTGCTCAGAACTCCAGTAGTGTTTGTATGCAAAAATCAAATGCATGTTCACGTATTATATGGAATTATACTGCAGAGAACATCAGAACAGTCTAAAGCTTTATAAACTTGACAGGAACATTGGGAAGATAAACGAGTTAATATTTCATCAAATGCTTTGAAGATAGAAAGTGTGGACCTAAGTGTTAATTAGTGTTATTAGCCTCATGAACTTTTTCCTTTTCCTTTTACTGTTAGATCTAACGTAAAACTTCTTAACTTCAACAGAAATTATTCATTTCTAGATGAGCATTTTTTATGAAGTCCAATATTCATATATGTATTTATGGAAATACCATTCCTTCCATTATTCTTTCTATCCTCCCCAGAGAACAGAAATTGTATCGTTTATCTATTGTGTAAGGTGCCTAGCAATGCAGTGCATATTTTGTCATTTCATAAGTATGTTGTCAATGGCTGGCTTACCTTTAAGGGAAGGCAAAGGTATGTTTAAAATCCTAGCTGTGACTATAAACGAGTAAGATTTTTAAAAAAATCGGACCTTAGGTAACTAAAGAGATCTGCACTTGAAAATGGTCACCAGGGGAGACTGTGGAGTTTGCTCTGCCAGAGATGCTGACATTACTCCAAATATTTTGGTTCTCCTCATTTGGGATTGCTTTTGGAAGTGCTTTTACAAACCATATTAAGAGTTAGTGCCATCACTTCAGATCACATCTTATATATGGAAAAGTGCATGAGAGACCAAAAGTGGGAATCATGCCCAAAGGGACCTCTCTGTATTGGTGTGTGTAAGGCTCAGAGAGTTAATGAGTTAGAAACCCATTGCAATAATATGAAGAAACCATATTAATGCTATACACGTCCACATAAACATTGAAAGTTTTTAGAGCATTTTAAAATTTAGATTTTCTGTTAAACTCGGTTGCTTGGGGAGAAAATCAAAACTATGCTTAAAAGATATTCACTAAAGAAGAAGGCAATCAAAGAATAACAACACACACACACACACACACACACACACACGCACGCACGCACACTCCCTACCCCCTTGTCTTTCTTTTTCCAATAGTTTAATCATATACTCTGAAAAAAACCTCCTCAGGAAGCCGCAGGCTTGATTCATTTTTCCTTTCTTCCACCACAGGCATTGATAGCCAGGAATTTTTGGTCACTTTCCACCTTTTTCTAATCAACCTGATTTGTTGCTAGGTAAGAGGAGGAAAGAGGATTAGATAATGGGCAGCTGGAACTTAGAGCTGGCCAAATAGTCACAGGCTTTCATTCCTTTCCCTATCTGGCTCATCTATTTAAGGCTGGTGTTGGTTTGCTAAGGCTTCTGCAACAAAGTAGCACAAACTGGGTGGCTTAAACAACAGAAACGTGTTGTCTCCCAGACGATAAATTGTCTTTTAGAGGCTAGAAGTTCAAGGTTAAGGTTTGGCAGGGTTGGTTGTATTGAAGGCTGTGCGGAAGTTCCAGCTCCACGCCTCTCTCCTCGCTGCGGTGGTTTGCTGTCAATCTTTGGCATCCTTTGGTTTGTAGACACATCACCCTGATCTCTACTGTCATGCTCCTTTGGCACCTTCCTGTGTGCATTGCGTGTCTCCACATCTCCCCTTTTATAAGGATACCAATCATATTGGGCTCGGGTTCACTCTGATGACCTCATTTTAACTTGATTACTTCTGTAAAGATGCCGTCTCTAAATAAAATCACATTCTGAGGAACTGGGGATTAGGACTTCAACATATCAATTTCAGGGGGACATAGTCCAACCCATAATGAGTTTAGAGTAGAGGTTTATAGAGAATTTGGGGTGGCAGCAAGCCTAAAGCCTGATCTTTGGCACCATGTCATATGTGAACATGAAATCGTTCCTCTCGCTTCTGTGAATTGCCATATTTACGAGGGTCTGGGGTGAGAAATCTTCATCATATTAATCTCAGTTAGATTTTCCTAACACTTTACGTGTACCTAACTTTTGACACAATTTTTTTTAGTTGGACTATAGTTCCTTATGTACATAATTTATCTCTTTTATAAAACTATAAACTCCTTGAAAGCAGTAATTAATTCATATTTGCTGTTATTCTTTGACCTAGCATGTGCCTTGTGCATAATAGATATCCAATAAATTGTCCTTGAATCTATGAATGACCATACAGGCTTTATAGGTACAGAGTTCAACAAGTACACAAACTCACTGTCAAGTTCAGTATCAGTCAGGATAAGATCGGTGATGCTGCACATCACTGCACAAACTCTCAGTGACTTGATACAACACAGTTTATTTCTTGCTTGGGCAAAAATCTTCTGCAGATCCAGGCAGTCCTCCAAGGTGGTCATGTTCAGTGTGAGAGCAAAGCACCCCAGGCAACTCAGCACAAAGCTTCAGGGGTCCCTGTAGCAGGATAAGGAACAACAGCGAAGCCAGCACTAGGTCTTAAATGCTTCCACTGAAAAGTGGCACACATCACTGTGCTCCCAGCTCATTGGACAGAACTAGTCATATGACCCTTTGCAACTGCGCAGGAGCTAAGAAACTCCATGTCTTCCATGTACCAGTAAGAGGGGGATGACTAGAAACGCTGCTGAACACTAGCAATGTCTACTTGAGGCACTTTTTTCCCCTAAAGAGTGTATCTTCCATTATCATTGTGTTTTATACAGTATTGATTGAGCGCTTACTATGTGCCAGGCAGTGTTCTGACCGCTTGTGTTCTAACAGTGAAAAAGATAGATTGGAGGCTACATTTCAGGGTGGGGCAAGGACAACAAAGGAGTGACCAAATAAATGAATGAGACATTTACATACAGTGATAAATGCTATAAAGAAAATAAAACAGGACAATAAGGTGGAGCATAAGTCCCTCGTGATTTCAACAGCAGTATGTTCTGAGAACCTTAGTCTTCTATTAGAAAGTTAGTGTATATTTTAGCTGTCTCATATTATTTAAATTACAATAAAGCCATTCTTACACTATATTAACTGAAACCCAATTGAACAGAACCTTCGAATGGCTGAAATTTGGAACCCTCAAACCCATTTTTAGGTATTAAAGTCAAGTAATGAGAAAAGTAACAAAATATATATAAAAAGAAAAAAAACTTTTAAAAATGGAGGCACACACTCTTTTTCAGTTATTCATTGCTGTATAATAAACTACCTCAAAACTTAGTGGTTTAAAGCAACAGCAATTATGTATTTACTCATGATTCTGCAATTCAGGCAAGACTTGCTGGGGACAGCTCATCTGTGCTCCATGCCTGTGGGGCTGGAACGTCCTAGTTATCTTTTTCATTCTTCATTACTGACTTAGTTGGATGACTGTAATTGCTGAAGCTCTCCGGCCACCTCTATCTCTCTGTAGTCTCTCCAAGCTTGGGCTTCCTCACAGTATGGCGGTTTCAAGATGGCGCATTAAAAAGATAAGCCCAATACAGAAGTGCTTATCAAGGCTTTTCTTGCATCACACTTGCTAATGGCCCATTGACCAAAGCTGCACGAAGAGTTAATCAGGGAGGCAAATATGCAAGGACATGATTTACTGGGAGCTAACCAATGATTTGTCTATCACTGTCAATTCTCTGCACCCTCATAATTCTCATTTCTCCTATAGAGACAATATACTACCCTTTCTGAGACTACCAACATCTCATTTCATTATAGCATCAGGCTCAGGCTTGAAGTCTAGAATCTCATCCTCTAAATCAGGTCCAGGGAGAATGAGACTTCTTAGGTGTGGCTGCTTTCAATCTGAATACCTGTAAAATGATACCTTTCACCCTTCTGCCCACTGCCACCACCATATAATGGTGGAGCAAGAACAGAGAAACTGCAATAAAAGTTTTATTCCAAAACTCATCCCAAAAGGGGGAAGTTGGAGAAATACAGCAATCACTAGTGTCTAGCAAATTGGAGATCTAGTTGGATACATATTGCCAGTTTCTTGGTGAGGGCCTGGTTCTGATGTCTGGTCGTGGTTCTCTAGGGCTCATGATTGCAACTCGGCCACTTTTTCAGCCTTTATCCTGCTCCTAGTTGAAAGTCCATTTCATTTTAAAATTCAAATTCTATTTTGAAACATCTCTGTCTCTTTTTGTCTAATCTGGCAATGTTTGTTGTAATATAATTCTATAAAAACTTTGAGGGTTTCCTATATAGCTTACTGTGGCCTCACTTCATTAGACATTTGTCAAACTCATAAAGTTCTTTGAGACTAATCCCTCTCTAATTTTGTCTGCAAGTCAGGGTGCTGTGGGACAATGCCCTCACTATTCTTAGAAGGCTTTTCTTACCTCTAGCTGAGAGGGTCTATCAGTCCTGAGGATTCTTAGAAGTCTTTTTTTCTAGTCAAGAGTTTATGAGGCTGTGCCGTAAATTTTTCCAACTTCTCTCTAAAAAACAAAAAAACTTTGATTTGATCTTTACTTTGGGGTCCCATTTTACTGGTAGTACCCTAGATTAGATGTTTTTCCCTGAGACAATTTCTTACTTTGAGACTATTCTCCCAAGACACAGTAGGGATGAGAATTAGTTTCATTTTTGAACCCTGAGGTCCTTTACATTTTCTCTAAATTCTGCTTGAAAACTGACCAGTTAATTCTTTAGCTCATCTTACGCCTTCCATAGCTTATCTTAAGCAACTAAAAGATGTCAGGTGCTAATACTTTCAACATTCTGCATGGATCCTTAGCTGGATCCACAAGTTAATTAGGTAGCCTTTCTGCTTTCCATGTTACTGTAGGTGACAGATTTGCTAATTAATCTGCACACACATAACTTTGGTTTTCTTTCCTCCAGCTTCCTTACTGCCCTCCTATCACTAAGAGCCTTCTGGAGGTTTGTCAGGCCTCTGTCCACTGCACAATTCCAAATGCCACATGTTTTAGATTTTTATTGCAGCAGTGCTCCACTTCTGGGTACCAGTTTCTACTTTTCAAGTTACCTCAAGGGACTGTTTTACTAACTGTTCTGTGAGTACAGAACTCAGGTCCCCTTTTCTCCAGCTCCCAATAGCTCTTTCTTCACTGCCCTTCCATTCTCAGCTGACTCAGAAACACAAGCAGAAACATCTTCCGAGCTATTTCCTTAAGGCAATATATACACATTTAATTTGATCCCCTATATCTTCTGAATCAACCGTCACAGCACTGAATAGTCATAATTGCAGTTATTAAAATTTCTCATCTGCCGAAGATTCAGTTTTCTTAGACTTAACAAAACTTGCAATCAACAGTTTCCTTCCTCTCTTTTTTCTCCCTTCCTTCCTCCCTGCCTTCCTCTTCCCCCTCTCTCTTTCTTCTTATATTCATTCACTCATAAACACCTTTACCGAGAGCCTCCTATAAGCCAGGCACATAGTATTTGGCAGTAGCATACAGAAAAAAAAGGAAAGAAAGAATTTGTTTGCTTCTATGAGGCTTATATTCTAGTAAGGAGCTTATTGCTTAGTTATCCTAAAAATAAAATGAACCAGAAAATCCAGGTGGTTATTTGATAACCCAAGAGAAAATTTCAAAGTGAAAAATTTCTCTTAGATACACCTCTCTTCACCTGTTGGTGAACTCCCCCTCTTTGGAAAGCCTCTCTATGGAGTTCACTGTTCTTACATTTCTTCCTAGGAAGCCTTTGTCCTCTGCTTGGTTTCCCCCCAGAAGGGGCCTTAGGATCTATGCATAGTTTTCCTGCCTTTCTTTACTCAGATACATAATCTCTAGCATCTTTAATTCCTCTGGGGCCTTGCTTTTGACTCACATTCCCCAAACTCAATTGCAACAATATGACAGTGAGTAATCATTGCTTGCCTGGATAAAATAGTAACATTTAGATAGTCATTTTCTGGAGACGTAATACCCCAGCACAAAGAACATCTAAAATTATGCCTTCTCTTATGATGATGAAGGGGTAAGCTGGCCTTTCAGGCTTCCTTAAGTTGCTATGGCAACTCCACATGACTGCAGACCTCCTAAGATACTCCATATGAGTCAGGCCATGTGCGGGAGAAGGCACGCTTTCAGGTGGGGGTAGAACCAATGAGTGGTTGTGCAATTAAATTCATCCTTTTTTTCCAACTAGAGAGGTTTGCAATGAAGGACCGGCTTCATACCTTTACTTTGGAAAATACCTTATGGCTTCTCAAGTTGCTGAAAGAACCTGGTCAGTCGAGTGGTAAAATCCCTACTTCGTGGCCACGTTGACTGCATGTGCACATAACTTTGCTACCAGCATTTGCTTTCCATATTTACTTGAGATGAACCTGTGTTATTTTGTCTCTTCTGAGAAAGCTCTCCAACCCCACCCTCTTTTTTCCCTACTGCAGTTTTCTTTTATGATTGTTTATGCCAGTCAGTCTGGACATCCGGTCTGCAACAGCCGGCCTGGACATCAGAAAGGATGGGAAAACAGTGAATGGGACCTACTTGTAGGGTTTTTAGCTTCTCACTCACATTTGTTTTTTTTTGTTTGTTTGTTTTTTTATCCGTGAGATTACATCAAGGTATCTGAACCCAACAAAGGCAGTTTGGCCAGGAGAGATGGCCCAGAGCCAGGCTCCCAGTGACGAGGCAGAGGACAGAAGCAACTGGAGTCCTGCTCTGCCTCTTGACACCTGTGGGATCTGTCAGGTTGGCAAACTGCTACCTTTTTATAAACATGGAATGTTCTCAGGTGAAGGAAATAATGGGAAAGACTCTCGTAACCTCCTGAAACGATAGTTTCTTAGTGTATAAAATGCAGGTAAGAACATCTGCCCTGCCTTCCCAAATATAAGCCACATTTATAGTTCTGGCCACCCTGGGAATGGAGGTGTTCATAAATTTCTGGGAGAGTTTCTGCAAACCAAAACCACACTGTGCTCCTTCAGGGCGCGAAAGGTCTAGCTGACTTTCCGACTCAATTTGAGCGGCTGGTGGTGGTCAAGTGAAGTCGCTTTTCTGTGCCTCTTGGAGAGTAAGTTCAGGTCCAGAGGCAGAGAGGGACATTTCTATGTACCTTTGTTGTTAACTGGAAGAATTGTATGTCTCTCTCTCTCTCTCTCTCTCTCTCTGTCTCTTTTGTAGGAATAAAAATAGAATCTAAAAATGTTCCCTTTCTTTGGGGGTACTTAGGTGTAAAACAGCTTAAAACCATCATCTAAACAGTTATGACAAAGCTACTTCTTTTTTCAGGGCAGGAAGGTATAATCCTATTATCTTTGTGTGGTTATCAGCACCACTTGAAATTCCAATTAGCACAGCTAATCACCATGGGCTCCTCTGGTACTTAGCTGGCAAACAGCTAAGTCTAATTAATACTTTGAAGTGGTGGGTAAATGGCGTTTGTTTTACTCCTCTAGACACATTTTCTAAGTTAAAATTCTGATTTGGGGCTTGTTTCATAGCAAATGGACAACTTATAAGAAGAAACAAAAAAATTAATCCTGTACAAAACTAACAACATAAAATCTTAAGGGATCTTGTCAAATCTGGGAAGAACTAGAGGTCTTAGAAAGAAGTAGGCTTCTTGATGGTCGGTCAAAGGCATACTTCTCATCCGTATATTGTTTTAAAAAATAAACCTGTAACACAGGAGAGGCATTATTCATTTTAACTCTGATTTGGTAGAGTCATCACCATTGCACTCATTAACAGTAGTTCTTTGCTTAGAAACAGGATCAAGTAGGAAGAACCTGGGCCTCTGGGCTTAATTCAAATGGCTTAGAGCCAGTGGTCTGTGGAAAATCTGCTATAACTACCTGGTTGATCTCCAGGCAAAATCATACCTTCCCTGTGGTCAGCATGCATTTTAAATGGGAACCAGGGCTTGGCATCCTGCTCTTCATGCAGAAATTCTCTGTTAGCCCCTGTCCCACAAATGCAGAATCCCACCATCTCCTGTCCGAGCGAGGTCACGGGTTGATTTGCATGTGGGTCAGCTTCTCACGGGGAAGCCAGTCTGGACCACGTGCCAGTGTTGACCAATGTGGTCTGTATGTGCCTTAGAGAAAGAAGCAGATGAACTCACGATTGAGTCAGCCCACTGTGATTCCTGAAAAGTCCATTTTCATGGTCATTGTCCCCTTCCCCTTGATGTCCCCTTCTCTTGGAAAGTGCCAAATATGAATATTAACCCAAGGAGCGAGGGTCTACTTTTCTTTCAAGACGGCCTCTCTCCGTAGGCCTGGTAGATTCTGTGCTTGTTTCCCAGAGTAACTTGTTTCTAATTAATCAATTGCTTTGTTCACGTCTCTTGAAAAAAGTCCATATTTGCAGACATGACCAGGGTTTCTAAACCAGAGAAGGCTGTAGAGAAGAATAATGAACCTCAAAGAGCTGCCAATTTCTTTGAGCTTGTGCCTTTGGCTGGGTGCTGGTCTGGGTAAAGGGGACAGTTATTTTTAAGAAAATAATTCTGTGTTTAATTTTTGGGAGTATGAAAGAGTTGACTGTTTACTTGGGAAAGGGTTTGAAACTGTTTTTCAGATGAAGGCAATCCACGCTGCCATTCTTAGGCATAGGGGTTCTGCCTGCAGCTCTAGCGGGGAACCAAGGGCCCTCCCTGATGTGGAAGCATTATTCTGTGTAATTATGGATATTTTCCCTTCCAAAATATATATTTTTTTCCTAGAAGCCGCTATTTCAAAGGCTTTCAATTCTGTGTGTCATTATCAAATAATCTTTTTTGTACTCGGGTGTTTATTATTGGATTGCAACAAGATAAAGCTCTAGGGGTTTTTTTGTCTCCTTTGGTATGCTAATCAGCCGGCTTCCTTTTGATCTTTTTCAAACTCAAAGAGTGAAAAGCTATCTCGGTAGGGAATCTTGGTGCTGTACATTCATCCCCTCATCTCCATAATCTGAGGATCAGAGGAAGACAACAATTTCACTGCTGAATAAGAGCTTCTAGAAGCTTTAGGTAGAGCTCGCTGCTGTCAAATAATCTCGCTGGCACTCAGAGGTGGGCACCGAAGAGGAAAAAGGCACAAACATTTCATGTGGCCAACTGAGCTAAGTCACTTTTATATTTCTTCAAGCATTCAATCCATGCAAACCCGTGCCATTTTGCCTCATCTTTAGCTTTCAGATTTCTTTCTTCTATTGGTATGTTTTTAGTGACAACGACTGAACACACAGTTTGAGGAAAATGGCCTGAATAATGGGAAAACATACATAGCTGACACAATCTGTTCCACGAAGCCGTCTTTTCAAAAGACACAGCAAACTCACATATGCAAAGTCACTGGGGAAAATGCTGGGACTCTTATGGGTTGGAGGCACATATTCGTATGTTAGATTATGTGTGGGGAATGGATGGAAGAAAGGAGGTTATTAGATTTTTAGTTGGATCACTGATTGGTTTACTACAGTTGTGAATATTCACCTTTGTATTAAAAATCTAAGGATGGAGGACACAGTCTGGGAAGTCGAATGGGAAATTTCATCAACAATATTGTCACCTAACATCTACTAAGAATGCACTGAGAGGGCAGCTCTCATTATGAGGACCAAGCAAGTTGATCATTAAATATTCTGGTCACAAGAACTATACCCAGTCCCCAGAGGTGCGCACACTCATGCATACTAGGTTGAACCATATGAACTCGCTGTTCTTGCAAATAAAAAGCAATTTCACATGCTTGACACACTTTTCTGTTTGGGAGATATGCTTATAAGGTATTTATTTATTTATTTAAATAAATCATTGAAATAATTTATTTTTTTAGAAGAGAGAGAGAGAGAGAGAGAGAGAGAGAGAGAGAGAGAGAGAGAGAGAGAAAGAATTCGTACATCCAAAAGACTATTGACGCCTTTAAAAATCACCTTAAAAGAGGTCTGATTCCGAAACTGCACCATGGCTTAGGACATTTTTAGAATAGTCCTAAACCTGAGGGTTTTCACTTTCTTAATGTTTTGGAAAGCAATCTTTACCCCTTTTGAGATGGGCTTGAATTTTGAAAATAAAGGAAAGTCATTTAAAATCACCTTTTGTGAGTAAAATAACTTATATTGACTAAAATAACTTTGAACTTTCTTTTAAATACATAAAATTTGAGTATAAATAATGCACCAATTTCCTTGGGTGTCAGATCACCCCTCGAGCCATATAATTTTCCATTTAGAAGATACCTTAGAGATTGGCTGGTCCAGCAGTCCTTAAACTTTATTAAACCTAAAAAATCCTCAGGGGAATTACTAATAATGCAACTGTGGGCATCTTGCCATAGACAGCCTGCTTTATGAAGAAGAGGCCCAGAAATTTACATTTTAAATAATGTCGTCAGATGATTCTGATGCAGGAGGTTGCCAACCGTACTTGGAATTGACCACTCTTGTCCATGGCGACAGACACTGGTGTTGGGAGACACACTGTAAGCTCCTTGGCCCTGACGCAGAAGTCCAGTCTCCTGGGCGCCCAGGAGAGCCACCGGGAGGGACTTCTCGGGCTGGATGGGAGACTGTCTGGTATTTATAGGCGACGGGGCATTGAACCACTTTTAAAACCTTCATTTTAAGCCCATGCTTTCTCGTGTGTAAGGCCGGGGTAATACTGACACTTAGCTCATAGCTCTGTGTCTATGTAAAATGCTCACTTTACATAGTGCCCGGCAGACAGTAACTGCTCAACAAACATTAGCTACTATGTTTTTATCCAAAGGTTTCCATTATGGCTCTTTGCAGTTATTTCCTTTTCTGCACTCTGCCCCCACCCTACCTCCCCACCTCCTTTTCTGCTTGGCATTCCTTCCCTGTGACTTTGGTCACACCTTAGTTCCTGGTACTGCCACCAGACTAGAGAGTCCTTGTTGAAAGGTAGCAATCAGCTCTAATAACTCTCTGGAATTCTCCCTGAGAGGCACAGCTGGGCCTTTTCACATGTTGCCTTTATGCCCAATTAACCCCTAACTACAGCCCTACTGGCTTGTTACTGTTGGGAAAAAAAAAAAAAATCTTCAACGGTGAAACCAAAGTGTGCAGACATTGAAGGTATCAGCCCAGAAATTCCTTCTCCATGCCGGATGAGTGGAGGGCAAAGAGTAGGCTATGGGGAGGGACAGCCACAACAGCTGGTGGCAACTGTGCTCACCCACAGGCTGTCGGATCAGGGTCAGAAGCCAGAGGCACTAATGATGGCGCCGGAGGGAGAAAGACAGCGAGAGGCATCCATGCAAGGTGCCAATGAAGTACTTCTGTCTCTTCTCCATCTGTTCTGTCACCCCATTCACCCTCCCATTTGCTCACAAATAAATCGGCAATGGGCGACCAAATGCTGCTTGAGCTACCTGATGTTGCTAATTACTATGGCTGTTTAGAGCCAATTATCTCCACAAAAGCAAAACATCTTCATATAGCATTCCAAATGGATACTGTTTCGTCTGGGGCAGACACAAATTGAACACTGTGGCTTAGTTCAAACTAAAAGGGCTCTTCTTTGGCACAGTTTTCAAAGACCCATTTGTTGTCTTTTTTTTTCTTTTAATTTTTATTGAACGTTTGCAGGTGCTGCAATTACTAAAAATGCAGGAAGCATAATTGGCGTGGGATAACTGTATAGGTAGATTTGTATATGTCTTTCCGTGTGTGTGTGTGTGTGTGTGTGTGTATGTGTATGTGTGTAGACGACACACACACACACACACACACACATACTGTATATGGTCAGTTTTACAAATCAATTGGATCTTATGCTTAGTTTGAATCCCATAAATATTTCTCTACTCTTTCTCAGTCTCAATATGGTTAAGAGATATCATGTGAATGTACATGAAACACAATTGTTTTACATATATATATATATATGTATATATATATATATATATATATATATATTTAAACATTTGTGGGGAATCTACCCTAGGACTTCATTTATTCAGGACAAATGATAGGACAGAAACCTTTAGGTTAACTTTCTTGTCTTTAGTGTAAGTGAAATGATGCTTACGTAAGACAGATGAGGTATACATGGAAATAATTATCTGGTTTTTGGTCAAAGCATTTCCTCTAAATGGAGAGGAGGCTATGAATCACACGTGTTTTCTGCTGCCTGGACTAGTGTCTTTGGGCAGTGTCTCAGCCCGTCTCCTGTCATTGTAGGTGCAGGCTGAGTCACCGCTGCCCTCGCCAGTGTCACTCTGGGAACCATGATCGTTTTCATGAAAGGCATGTGGGTGATTTCAGTCCCTTCTCTGAAGGAAGGAAGCTTCCACAGTGAGGCCCAGCACCTGGAGAAAAAGGATGCTGTGCTGTGCGAGCACCTGGCTTGCATTTTCTTGGGCGTGCTCTAGTTTTCCCTTTGTTTTTCTAGAGGAGAGGACCATCTTGTGTCATGGCAAACATCCACAGGCTAGCTAAAGTTAATATTAGCTAGGGAGTTGTGTCACCCGCATCCACTCATTCATTCCTTCATGATAGTGCGAACTGGTCAGTTAGTGGTAAGCAGGACACACAAGGGTCTGTCCCCGTGGACTTTGAATCCAGCTAAGGTGAACCCTGTGGAAAAACAGGAAGGGTTTACTCTTAACTTGAGTAAAAGAAGCAGCACCAAGATACTTCAGGGCCTAAGAAGTGTTATTTTCAATAGTCCTAATTTTGTGATTCTACCTTACTTTCCTAAGAGTTAAAAACATCAAGATTATTTCTCACAGTGTCAAGACTTGCCAGCTTGGCTTAACATTGAGCAGAAATTTAGATGTGTATGGTCGTATGAGCAACTATTCAACAAGACTTCAATTTATGGGACTTTTGGAGCTACTGATAGCTACTGTAATGTCTTACTGGTGACTGAGTGACGCTTACTATGTAGCCTGTTTTCATTGCATGAGCATTGGCTTACAGCTAGCCTTTGTGGATATAATCTATTCACTGAACTGCTTTTCCTGGTTCACTGGGAGAGAGAGAGAGAGAGAGAGAGAGAGAGAGAGAGAGAGAGAGAGAGAGAGAGTGTGTGTGTGTGTGTGTG
>NW_017731490.1:1495085-1521334 GCF_001890085.2 Hipposideros armiger | reverse complement strand
GGTCAACATGTGTGTGAATGTGTCTGCCCACCTGGGTGGCAACGTGCATATGTGTGAGTATATGTGAGTGTGTGTGTCTGCATGTGTTTATTATATAGACCTCTAACATACCCTGCAGAGGATTGAAAAACTCCTCTGGAGAAAGTTGTTCAAATTACACTGTAGCTGAGTAATTCTAGTGAGTCAGCACATACCTAAATATACTTTTGAAAAGGGGCCTATTGAAAAGAAATAGACCTTTCCCAATAAGCTTTAGATTCCTGTCATATTATGTGGCAATGCTTGGACAGGCGTCCTTGGTGATCTGTGCAGTGGCTCGTGCATCGTTCATTTTAAATTGGTCCTTCTAAGTATAGCTGTAAGTGGCTGCTCATAAGCAAGACTGAGCAATTTGTGAGTGGGACGAGATTCCTCAGACCCCACCCATGTGGTCTGTAAAACTGATGTGGGCATATGGCGTTTCTGCCCAGGATAGAATGATTGATATAGCACATGGGGATTTTTCAGGGTAAATATTTTCAGTTTTTTCTTCCTAATGAAAAAAAAATGTGCCTGTTGCTAAAATTCCTTTGGAAAATGAACCAAAGGTGATTATTTTTCCTTTCTTGTTCTTTTAAAAATTCTTCTCTGAATTGTGTCTCTTCTAACTACTCTTAGAGGCTGTCACATCCAAGTCTGATTTCATAAGTGCTGTGTTCTCATGTACTTCTCTCACTTCATGACATATGGTGAGCAGAGCTCTATTAGTTGTCTGTCTAATTTAAGTATCTGAGGGCTTGATTTTTTCAATGTTAGTCATTTAGATTTATTCAAAATAACTTATTAAGCAGATTTTTGTATCATCTATAATGACAAGCCTTGGGCAGAAAATGAGGAGTAATTTAGGGTCCTCAAGGTGCTCTCACAGTGGAGGGGGATCCTTACTCTAAAAGGAGGGCTGATTAAGTGAGACGGCAGCACAGAGGAGGGGAAAGGAATTCTTTCTGTGGTGATAGGGGAGCTGTAAGGATGGAGCGATGGATGAGCTGCGGCTTGTGCAATGGGTATAAATTTGTCATGTGGCAGAATCTAGGGAGAAGTGGGAGAACATTCCAGGCCAAGGTCTAATTTATAAAAATAAACCCAATTGTTGAATTTCCATCCTCACAGTAAGTAGTCACAACTCAAGACCGATTTCTCATTTGTCTCCCTTCTCACTCACTATTCTAGTCTTGCCATTTTCTCTCTTTTCCTGTACCTGATTTTCTTCCAAAATCTTTTGAATCAAGTACTTTGCTTGTTATAAAATATAAGACACCTAGCTTAACAAAGAGTAACTCTGTTTGTGTTTATTAAGCTGCCTTGTTTGTCTAAGACAAGATGATTTCCTGATTTGGATTTTTTTGTTGTTGTTGAAAACCAAAACAATACTTTGTATTCTCCAGAGCTGCTGTAATTTCTGGAAATAGCCGTGGAAAGCGAACAAACTCTATGGCCCCATAGGAGAGACAAATAGTTTGGGCAACCCACAGTTCTAGCCAGAGCTTATTTGAGGCTATGTATTACTTCAAGAGGCTCCCATGAAACAAAGGCTAGTTGGAAATTGGTCTCCATCTGCTTTTTTATTTTATTTCATGTTTTTGAATTGTGAAGCACAGTGGCTTACATGCCCTTTAGGTAGTTCAAGATGGACAAACCGATAAAACCAAAGCAAACAAAAAAACCCCAAAAAACAAAAAGCAAAAAAAATACCTTGTCTAATATTGCAATAAACTTAGACATTTTGTGTGTAGGAATGGATGCCAAAAGTGTTCCGTTTGTAAACACACCATGACCATTTATTGGATTAAGGTAATGACATTGTCATCGAGGGGCCAGAGTGAACATTCTCCTGAAAACGTGGATGACATTCCGCTCCGTTTCATACTAGGTGCGGCTGTAAAAAATCTGCTAAGGTCAGGAAATGGCTTCCCTTCAGGCTCATAGGAAATGTTTAGAGATGTCAGTTTGCACCAATCTTTGTTACAATGTTACACAGCAAACAAGGCTGAATTGTGATTTAATTCCTGCTTGTGTGTTGTTGATTTCTGTCTTGATTAATGTAGAGCAAAGGATTCCATTTTGACCACTGAGATTATCTGTTCTTGTACTAACACTTGTTTTGTCCTTTGCTTTGCATAAGTGATAGTCTCCTTTTGTCTAGGAGATCATTTTAACGTAGCAAGAGAAGAGAACTCTCTCTATCCTTTGTCTCTGGGAACTGAAGTCTCCTCCCCACTCCCACCCCATTTTCTCTAATTCCATACCATGCAATGTAATACATGCATGACAAATGTGATGTGGAGACCCGGGACTGATAAATATTATTTACTGTGATGCTTCTTCTGGTCGATTGCTATAGAAATAAGAGGTATCAGACCTTATCCAGAAAAAGGAAATTGGAGTCTTGGGTTTCTATTATCTTCTACACTTCTGATTTCTGCTTTGCTAGTTTTAGATGATTCTATGATTGGGCTGACAATTCTGTGTAGTTCCAGAAATATTTATCAAATGCATGTGCAAAGCTTTATATTGGTGGTGGTGGTGGTGGTCGGGGGGGGGGCAGATGGAGGGGGGTAGCATAGTAGGCAAAGATAAAGAAGAATTGATCCTTTTTTTACAAAGACCCTGAAATTTTGAAGGGGGAAGGTTGACATGTGAACCAGAAGAAATGAAATTAGTTTTATAGTGGAAGCATAAGCATGGTGCTCTGGCAACCTAGAGAACGGGAAAGCTTTAGAAAAGCCAATTTCTCTTGAGTTGTAAAAATCCTTACAAACCGGAACTCATTACTCCTAGCTTGATATATTCTCTGGAGCTGTGACATGAATAGCTCCAACTCCATTTCAAATGTATATTTCAAAATTGCCTCTGGTTTTGGATTTTTGAGGCAATGTGTTTTATAAACTGAACTGGTTCCAAAGGCAGGTAGTACATAGTTAAATAGTTATAAAAGTCAAAGTGTTTGATTTCAGAAACCCAACTTTTTCAAATCTTCTTCGTCTGGATCGCTTTATCTTGCATGCTGTCTTCAACATCAATATTTTTTATTGTGCCTCAGGAAGTTTTGATCATCAATTCACTTCCTTTTTTATTCTACATTGTGTTTTCTTAATTATGAATGAACTTTAGGGAATCTATATTCACTGTAAGTGTATGCAAATTTTTTTCTCTGTGCCTTTTTCTTGGAAGAGAGTCCATTCTGTTCATCAGATTCTCAAAAAAATCCATGAAGCAAACAATGTAAAACTACCATATGTTCTCCCTTCGTGATTTTATCCACTCTCAGTATTTCAATACCAATTAAATGTTGGTGACCATAAAACCTGTATTTCTAGCCTAAATCACCCCTGAGTTTTATTCTTATATTTCCAAATGTTCCCCACCTATCTTTGCTTCTTTGGGCGAATAGCACAAGCCCACCAAAGTCCAAGATTAAATTCATGATCTTTCATTCTAAATCATGCTTACATATTTTCCATCTTCACTGTTGTCACCAACATTCACTCAGTCACCCAGAATAGAAAACAGAATCATTTAGTTAATTTGTACTTGTCTTATAAGACAACTCAAATAGCACTTGCCTCCAGACCCCCTTTTGAGCACCCACGACAGGCTGGTTACTGTCTTTGGGACTTGCACAGCACTCTGCATAGCTTCATCACTGAGCAGCCATATATGAATGGCCTGTTTATTTTTCTGTTTCCCTCATCAGTCTGTAAGCTCTTTGAGGGGAGTGGCCATTTCTTACTTGGTTTATAATTCAACACCAGGCTCAGAGTCAAACACTCAGTAAATGCTTAGGAATCAATTAAGAGGAGAAATTAGGGGGTCTTCAAAAAATGTATGTTATACTTGCTTTCTTGAAATACAGATATAATGATTGCAGCTTGAAATATTCTAATTTCATGGCCTGTGAAGGTGTAGAGAGAAGAAATCTCCATCCAGTAGGGTCTGCTAACATAAAATTATTTTTAAAGTCAGACCTAAGCAATGATTCTATGTCACTCAGTAGGAAGGAGATACTGACTGTGTAGTAATAGCCTATATTCTATGGGTCCTTTCTAAACTTAAAAATCTTCCTCTCCAGAGGAAAAATTATTCTACTAAGTTAAACCTTTAGGTTTTAAAAATAGTGTTTTAGAATTAAGTAATTAGTAATTCATAGCATCTTGTGGCAAATTGTGTTAGATAGAAGTACAAAATTCTGGAGGCTTCCTGACTTCTGGTGGACGCATGAAGGACAAGTATACCAACACTTTGCCTGTTGTGTTTAAGACAGAAACACTTTTCAAATAGGGACTAATTGAAAAGGAGTTAGAAAATGCTCCTTAGTCCTTCACCTATGCGGCATCTTTTTAAGCCATTGTGATTAGGTTTTCTGTACTTTTGAAATGAATCAGCATTTTGTTTCCCTTCCCTTCCTCAAGGGTTAAGGGTGAGGGAGCGCCTCCCCCAGTCTATGCCATGTAACAGGGAGTGAAGAGAAAGTGTGGTGTTACTTGTAAGAAAGGGGACAGCTCATCCTGGGTGTGTCACCATGGGAGCAGAGCTGCGTACAGAGAGAGTTCTAGGGAGAGGCCCACCTGTGCCCTCTGGAGTCTGGAGTCAGAGGCTGGATCCTCACTCTGTTCTGGAAAACCCTAAAGGCAAGAGGCCGCTGAGGATGAGACCAATGACAAAGACTACAGGAGGAGTGTCCTGTACCTCTAGATTCTGGAAGGACAGAGCTGCAAGCTTTCTCATAGGCTAATTGGATGCTCTGTGGTAAGTAGCAAGTTCAGAGGACTCTTGAAAGGACTTTGCCTAAGAGGTCTGCTTGTCAGGGCAAGGTTTCCCCAATAAAGGGGCTGAGTGGGGTGTGGCACCGGGGCAGCAGTGAGGTGGGTGGTCTAGGAGTGCTGTTGGAGATTGTGTGTGTGTTTGTGTGTGTGTGTGTGCGCACGCGCATGTGCGTGTGTATGTATGTATGTGTTAAGGTGGGTTCTTTTCCCATAATTCCATTCTCAGTCCCTACCTCTATCCTAATTGTTGAAGGGCCAGAAAAAAATGTTTTCAGTGGGACAGGCAAAGAAATAAGGAAGTGCTAGATAAAAATGGAAAAAGTAGAAAAATCTATATTCCTGAAATGATCAAGCTATGCATTGCACACGATGCTATGGATGACTTCCTAGATATCCTTTTCACCTGATGCATCAATCTGCCAGCTGCTGTGAATAGAGGCTACTAATAGCTCACAGCTGCTCTGTGCTGCTGAGACCTGCCCTTGGCCCAGCAGGAGCCATCTTGTCCTGGAAGCTGTAAGGTAGTGTTGTTTTTAATTTTTTGAGGAATCTCCATGCTGTTTTCCATTGTGGCTAAATCAAAGCTATCTAGTATTTTATAGAAATGGTCAAATTTCTGCTGCTGCTGCTACTGCTCAGATTGGAATTTAGCAATGTTAAAAGTATTGGGTTGTCGGAAAAGTCATGATACATTTTTGCAACGAAAAACATAGAAAAAATACGTCATGACTTTTCTGACAACCCAATATTTTTGGGGGAATATCTGCTCCTGACAACAGTGAACAAAAAATCCAGACCAAATGTCTTTTATAAAAAGTTTGTTGGAAGCATTGGAATGCTACCAAAGCAACTACAA
Organism: Hipposideros armiger; assembly: GCF_001890085.2. Classification (NCBI taxonomy): domain Eukaryota; kingdom Metazoa; phylum Chordata; class Mammalia; order Chiroptera; family Hipposideridae; genus Hipposideros; species Hipposideros armiger. The sequence goes on along the minus strand of NW_017731490.1, from coordinate 1,515,676 downwards.
CTTAAGTGGCCAAGATCTTGGAAAGAAAATACAGAGAGGTAAATTTGATTTTCAGGACTGTTTTTCCCTTCAAGGAATGTGCCAATTACAGCTAAGCAGCAGAGAGGCTGAGAATTTGAGTAGAGATTGGTGGCTTAAAGGTTGAGAAGCCAAGTAGAGCGTCTAGTGGTCTCATGGGAGAGGGGAAAATAACTGGAATTTGGGGCCGGCTCAAGGATGGAGACTTTGGCAAACACTCCAGGGTTTTAAATAGGCCCCTGTTGGTCTATACCCTAGGAGTGAGGGTGGACCAGAAATAGACCAGCCCCCCAAAGGTGAGCCCAGATATCAACCAGCTTATTTTCTGATCAGATTAAGATAATCTTTCCCTATGCTGTCAGAAACTAAAGTAAATGCTGGTTTAAAGAAGTTGACACTGCCCAGTCTCAAATTATTTCTTCAAATTTTCATATATGATATCTGGAATTCAATAAAAAGTTAGCAAGCAATACCAGGAGATAAGCACATATGTTTCTGAAAACTAGGAGAAAAAGCACAATCGAAACAGACTTGGAGGATATCCAGATATCGAAGTTATCTGACATAAACTTAATAAACATGATGAAAATAAAAGGCAAGATGGAAAATTTAAGCAGATAATACCTTTAAAAATAATCAAATGTAAAGTCTAGGAATGAAAAGTAATAACTGATATTAATAACTGAACAGATACGTTTAAGCAGATTAAAAGCTGCTTTACAGTGAATTAGTTAACTATTAGAATATAAGCCAGAAGAGGATCTCAATATAAAAGAAATATGGAAGCTAGTAAACAGGTCAAACATATTTTGACTACATTTTTCATTGAGGCAGTGCATGTAGAGCCCCTCAACGAAAGGAGAAAGAGATTGGAACAGAAGCCATATTTGAAGGAATGATGGCCAAGACTTTTCCAAAAATAATGAAAGTTACCAAGGGTCAAGGAACACTACCAATATCTACTATGATAAGTATAAAAACGCCATACCTAGGCATATCATAGTAAAACTGTGGCAAACCTAAGAAAAATAGACAAAAAAAGCAGACAAAAAGCCAAAATAAAACTCTGATATGACTTTTCCAAAGAAGCAATGAAAGCTAGCTAACAATAAAATTATTTATTTAAAGTTTTGAAAAATTGCTTTAAATTATTGACTCAAAATTGTGAAAAAGAATTACACTGTTAACCTAGAATTATATCCCAGTAAAAATGTCCCTTAAAAATAAAGCAAAAAAAATTATAATAATTTTAGGCCAAAAAGAGCTGAGATAATTTTGTCGCTATTTGACCTGTACTATAGTACATACCAGAATGAGTTCTTCCGAAAGATGATTCCAGGCAGAAACCTGGAGATACAAGAAAGAATGATAAATAATACAAGGAGTAAATCTATGGGCAGATCTAGGCAAATAGTGAAAGTGTAGAATAATAATGATAATATTGTTTTGTGGGGTTTACATATCTATGGGATAGACACATGACAAAAATAGAACAAAAGGCTGGGGAATGGACAGAGTTACATGGTTCTAAGGTCCTTGCGTTATGTCATGGTAAGTCGGATGCATGTTTTATTCTAGGGTAACCCTTAAAAGAATAGTAAAAGTATAATAAACAAGATAATGAAAGAGGAAATAGAATTATAAACTATTTAATTAAAACAAAATAAGACAAAACATGAGAGCACAAGGAACATGTGAAGAAAAGAAAAAATGTATAGCAAGATGGTAGATTTAAACACACACACTCACATATGTAAATACATTAAATGAAATATAAATACTCTAATTAAAAGACATATATTGTCAAACTGGATTTTAAAAACCCCGCTTTATGCAGCTTATAGTAAACAAGTTCAAAATAAAGATGCAGGAAGGTTCCCAGTAAAAGGATGACAGATCTTCCTTATTAACATCAACCAAAAGAAAGCTGTGTTACTGATCTAGTAACAGGACAAGTTGACATTAAGGCAAGAAGAATTACCAGAGGGATGTTTCACAATGATAAAATGCTTAATCTGCCCAGAAGCAACACTGACAAATTTGCATGGATATAATAACATAGTCTCGAAATGTATAAAGTAAAAAGTGACAGAGCCAAAATGAGGAAGAAGACAAATCCACTAAAATAATAGTTTTAGGTAATTCTATTAATAATACTTTACCTCTTTCAGTAACCAATAGAATCAGCAGAGGGAAATAATTACTAAGGATGTAGAAGAATTGAAAAAACATGTTTAACATCTTTGACCCAACTGACATACACCGAACACTGCACCCAAATGCAGTGCAACCCAAAACAGGTCTCAACAGATTTCCAAATATGTTCATACAGAGTATGTGCCTCGACCCTAGTGGAATTCAGCTAAAAAGCAATCACTAAAATATAGCTAGAAAACCCCCAAATATTTGGAAATGAAGCAATGTGCTTCTAAATGAACCATGGGTCCAAGAAGCAATCACAATGGAAATCAGAGTGTATTCAGGCTTTAGAAGAACTTGTATCCTTCTGCTGAAATCAATCAGCAGTCAAGAAGCTTGCTCAAGGAAATGAAATATTCTTTCTTTTTCATTCTCTTTCTGTTAAGGTTTCAAGAATTTTGTATCTGTGATATGAAAATGCCATGTTAGGGCTTTTTAAGGGTTTGTTTTGTAATGTGGTGTATTAATCTTATAGGTCAAGTTGTCAACTTAGAGTGTCTTTCTGGGACAATGATGATAATATTAGAAACATTGAACACTGTGACCAGGCATAGAAGTGATATTTCTATCATCCCAAAGATCCGTCAAATAGCCCGAGCCCTTTCTTATTCTCATTTCATGTAAAATGCTCCTCTTCCCCTGAAGAAAACCTGGCAGATGTTTAGGAGAACAGTGAAGCATTTTACACCATTATTTAACCAAGCATACTGCGCTAAGTAATTAAGAATCCTGGTATCTATTTGCTCAAATATGAAGGAAAGGGTTATATAAACAAAATGAGACAAATTAGATGTTTTTGTGTTCAGAATAAGGACAAAGATGAAAACATATATTTTTTTATGTGCAAACTTTCAAAAGGCTGTTTCTTCTTAGGGAATACTAGATTATTAAATAATAGTAATTATGTTCATAAGTTATGAAATGGAAGATGATGGTTTTTGTGTTTCTCTTCCTATACCTCTGATGAAGATCATGGGCCAAAAGTATTCAAGGCTTGTCACATTAGAGACCAACATTTACGCAATGGCATTCGTTACTGGCTCTGTGACCCTTTGTCTTCCATTGCAGGTTATCACACATTAAGTCTCGTAGATTAATCACAGAGCCAAATTTAGGGAGGTAAGGAGCTTGTTGATTGCTCCCGGAGCCTTCCCACACCTTTAACCTCCAAGGCAAACTACAAAACGTTGCTGGCTTCTATTGGAAATGCAAAATTCTTCCTTGATGTTAGGATGAAGGGCTGCGTTTGTAATGTGCTCATAAAACAAACTTCATTCCTTCCCAAGTAATTGGCTTCCTGCTGACAGGAGCTCTAAAGAGACATCTGACAAGAGTTTGAATTGGTGTGTTAGTACTTTTCTTGTGTGTGTCTCTCCATGAGCTGTTTATATTTCCTCCTGTTAGCGCACCCTTCACTTGGCAAAGATGAATTTGGATTTTCAGTGTCTCCTTGTACAGATTTATTAGTGACTTGTAGTTGTACAGAGTTCTTGTGTCTTTGTAACTGTGGAATTCACAGTTAGGCTAGACCATGGAAATCCTAAGACCCTGGACACCTGAATAGAACCAAATGGCCCCGGGTTTTCGACCTTTACCTGTTCTGTTCTCCTTTGTTTGTTCTGAAAGACTCACCTGGATTTTATAAGATGCAAAGGATAGTTCTATTTCCAGTGTTTTGCCATTTAGCCTTTTACAGGGTACAATTTGATTCTTCTTTCAGAGGACAGTACAAACCTGCTTTAAATGATTGCTTTTGGGAGAAAAACATCCCAGATCCTAGAGTGCTGAGACTAAGGTGGTTCTGGGACATGTATTAATAGGTAACTAAATCAGAATAAAAACATTTCTGAGGATAACTGCCCTGTTCAACCAATAATAGAGGTGCTGAAATTCCTTAGTGTCAGGGTTGATCAGTGGAGTTAGGGCTTAGGGATGCTTTTGGTGAAATAATGGGTGAGAGAGAATTCAGAAACAGATTTTTGCATCCAAACTTATAATAGCATTCCTCTCTCATTCCCTCCCACCCCTAAATCAAAAGATGGATTTGCAGTGATAAAATGTGCTCTGGTTAACTCTATGAAGGGTTAAAAACTCAGAAATTCCAAAAATCTTCTGTCTTCTCTTTATCAATTAGGAAAGTTTACATTTATAATCTGTGTCTGGGAGGCAGATCTTAAACATATAAACTAAGGCAGCAGTTTAAGAGAGTGCAGGACTAAACCACGTGAAAATCAGTTGGTATACTGCCTAATAAAAAGCTCATTGGTGTAACAATTGAAAGATCTGAATTCCAAGCTGAGTTCTCCCATCTACTTGTCATATGACCTAATCAAAGCAAGTCACTTGATCTTTGTGGGCCTCAGCTTTCTCAAGTGTAACCTTAAAGGTTTGCACAAATGGTAAGGAGCCTGAGAATCTGTGAATTATGCCTATGTTACTTATCACACTTGGATTAGTATGTTACAAGTAACCAACATAGGTGGCAGGGTGAATATTCTAAATATTTACCAGCCCTACAGCATAAATACCCACAAATCAAAATGGAGGCTTGATATAAACAACCAGTAGTACAGCACCTGTGCATGTGAGCTAAATATCAGCTGCACTATGGGAATGGAGCCCTGGCTATTTGTGTCAAATTGCCAAAGCAGAAAAGACCTTAGGAATCACCAGTCCATCTCCCTGATTTTGTATCCTCTGTTAGAAGAAGCACATTGTGATGTTGAAGGATTGCTGCAGAAAGATGACACGAATGCATAAGGGCTTAGGTACGTGATTGGATACCTCAGTAAATGGCAGATGGTTACAGTAATGGTGCCCATTGTTCAAACCTCCCTGTATCCACAACCTCTATTAGTCTTTTCCCACGTTGACTCTGGCCTTGCCTATATGACTTGCTTTGGCAACAGGGCATTAACAAATGTGACCCAAACAGAGGTATAACAAGTGGTTTCTCATTAGGGCTTGTCCCATCTCTTGTTGCTTTTGGAACACAGCCACTATGTGAAGAAGTCTTCTGGCCTGGTGGCGACACATGGCCCAGGTGACAGCCAGCATATGTGAGTGAGGCTTAGACTAACCAGCCCATTTGAGCTGACAGGTGATTGTAGAAACATGAGCGACCCCAGGTGACACCAGAAAAGGAACCACCCAACTGAGCTTAGCCCAAATTGCTGACCCACAGAATGAGAGCAAATAAAATAATAGTTATTTAAGTCACTAAGTATTGGGTTAGTTTGATATACAGCAACACATACTTGATACAACAAGAAAAAGGTCTCCAAGTTAGGGGAGGGCAGGGGAGTTGGTGGAAGGAAAGAGTTGAGGTCTTCTCTGTTATGTTCTTCCCTGAAGTTAGGATCTAGGATTTGTGTCATTCCGGTAAGCTGATCGTTGCTTCCTAGATGGGCTAAAAAGCTCCTTCTTGCCTGTCTTTCTGGTCAAGCACAATTGGTTTCAGGGATACACAATTCGTTTTTTTAATCCCTCTGAATAAAGCACACAGGTAGATTTTTTTCTTTTGCAATTCCCTCAGTCACAATTTTTCGCTTTTGGAATGCAACAGGATCATTTGGCCTGGCTTTTTCTTGTTGATTCAGTGGGTGGGTATTAAGAAGAAATTTCATGGAACATTATGAGAATGGGAGTTCTTGGGAAAGAGGTGAGAAGGTAAGTTTTTAAAATAACTGAGAAAAAAGAAAGGTATTTGCCAAATGTCTGTATGTAATCTGCAACCATCTTGGTTTCAGCACTATTTGAGACAATAATAATAAAAAAAATATATATATATATTTTTTAAATTGGGGAACAGTGTGTTTTTCCAGGACCCATCAGCTCCAAGTCAAATAGTTGTTTCAATCTAGTTATGGAGGGCACAGCTCAGTGCCTCATGTGGGGATTGAACCTTGGTTTTGTGAGCACTGTGCTCTAACCAACTGAGCTAGCTGGCAGCCCAGGACTTCTATTTTTTGTCATAAATGACTTTAAAACTGGACAAATACAGGAGGCCACTCTTGTCCCGTATTGAAAACAAGTGGCACAATACCCGAGAGAAGGGAAACTTACCCCTCCCCCCATTCATTGAGCTCTCTGCCCAGGTTTTCCACTGTGTCACAGGAAGATGGAGTCCACACAGAGTGTGGGGCTCCAGTTGACCTGAAGAGGCAGAGATAAGAGTTTGGGGCTATTCAGGAGGGTGGGAGCTGCATATCAAGGCACTGGGGAGAAGGGAGCTGTGCCGGATGGTGAGAGAGGGAGCAAGAAGTCGATATAGGAGTTCTCATGATCCTTGACTGAAGACTGGGACGCATATGTGTGGGGTAAGATCACACAAGACTCACTACTTCAGATACCAGAGGCTGAACGTTGCTTAAAGATTTTGGGAATCCTGACCCGGTCTGAGGAGAGAGTCCTTGTTTGTATCCCAGGCATTCATTCACCTAGGACACCAGAAAGGTCATGCTTTGGGAAGAAAGAAGCATGCCTTGTAGTAAGGCCTCCTCTAGACCCACCCTGTTAAAGCCTAAAAATCCCGGCTTTGCCAAGTTCCTCAGGGCAGACAGAGTTTGAAAACCGAGTCCACTACACTATAGGGAATGAGACACAATTAGAGCTTTCCACAGCCTAAAACCTAGGCTAAAGGGTACAAATTTACTAGCCTGTAATTAATTTGCTTGTGAAAGACATCACAAGAAAGAAATGATAAACTAATGTCTCTCATTAACATAAGTGTAAAAATAAAAATTTTAGATCAAATCCAGCAATAACTAGAAATAACTAGAAAAAAGGTAATACATCAACCCCATGTGGCTGGTTTAACATTTGAAAACTAATACAGTAAAACCTTGGATTTCGAGTAATGTGGTTTGCGAGTGTTCTGTAAGATGAGAAAACATTTATAATACATTTTAACTTGGTAAATAAGTGATGTCTTGCAATATGAGTAGTTTGTTTCTGGAACGAATTATGCTCACAAACCAAGGTATTACTGTATCTGTAATTCACTACCTCAACAAAATAAAGGAGAAAATCATATGATAACCTCAATTGATTTAGATAAAAACATTAGACAAAATTCAACACCCGTGTATGATAAAATCTCTCAGCAAATTAAGAATAGAAGGAAAGTTTCCTAAATTGATAAAGGGCATATTAAATACATGTATAACAAATATCATAGTTACTGGTGAAGCACTGAATGCTCTAAGCTGAGAATATGGCAAGGATGTCTGCTCTCACCACCTCCATTCAATACTGTACTGTAGGCCCTTGACAATGAAATAAAGCAAGAAAAAGGAATAAAAGGGATAAAGATTAACAAGGAAGAGGTAAGACTGTCTCTATTAACAAATGATATGGTATAAGTCTAAAAACCTAAGGAGTCTATAAAAAACAAATAACTAAGAAACAACTAGAATTATTGAATGAATTTAGTAATGTTTCAGGATATATCCAAGTAAAAAACTTACTGTATTTCTATATACCAGCATATAACAACTATAAAACAAATATTTGAAAAAAAATTTAGGAAAGTATCAAAAAACACAAAATACTTTTAAATAAATAGGACAAAAGATATAAAAGACCTGTGTATTGAAAACAATAAATACTCCTAAGAGAAATATTTAAAATTCAAAATGAAGACTTATACCAGGTTTATGGATAGGCAGACTCAATATTGTTAATATGTTCATTTTCCCAAAATTGAAATATAGAGTCAATGTAACCCTGACCAAAATTGCAGAAGTCATTTTTGTAGAAATTGAGAAGCTGATCCTAACATTTACACAGAAATGCAAAAGACAGAATAGTCAAAACAATTTTGAAAAAGCAAAACAGAGTTGAAGGACTTACAGTTCCTGGTTTCATGACCTTCTGTAAATACTATAGTAATGAAGACACTATGGAATTGTTAGAAGGGTAGACATATAATCAATGGAACAAAGTAGAGAATTCAGAAATAGATCCACAATTCATTTTGACAATCCATTTTGACAAAAGCAACAAGGTAATTCATTGAAAGGGATAGTCTTTTCAACAAATGGTACTAGAACAACTGGACCTCGATATAAAAGAAAAAAAAATAACCTTGGTCCCCAGTCCATACCATACAGAGAAATTCAAAATAAATCACAGATCTAAATGTCAAAGCTAAAACTCAGAAGATAAGGTAGAAAAAAATATGTGTCATCTTAAATGGGTCAAAAGTTTCCTAGATAGGACACAAAAAGCTCTAATCATCAAATTTAAAAATGGTTAACTTGAACTTCACTGAAATTAAAAACTTCTTCAAAATATACAGTACCATTAAGAAAATGAAAAGGCAATCCATAGGCTCAAAAATATTCATGACATACATGTAACTAACAAAGAACTTGTAATCAGAATATACAAAAAATTCTTACAACTGAGTAATAAGAATGCAAACAACTCATGAAAAATGGGGAAAAGACTTAACACTTCATAAAATAAAATATACAAAGAACATATACTTCTAACTAATAAGGAAGGCAATCCATTAAAACAGGAAAAAGACGAATAAACACTGCACCAAAAAAGTATGGAAATGGCCAATCAGGATATGAAAAGATGCTGAACGTCATTATTCATCAGGGAAATGCAAATTAAAACAGTGAGACACCTCTTCATACATATGTGAATGTAAAAATTTAAAAAAACTGTGAATATCAGATGTAGGTGAGGATGTGGAGCAACTGAAAGCCTCCTGCACGGCTGGCGGAATGAATGTAAAATGGCAGAACTTTTATGGAAAATAGCCTGTCAGTTTCTTATAAAATTAAACATGCACATACTATATGCCTCAGCAATTAAAATTGTAGGTACTTACCTTCCTCCTCCCCGATTCCTTCAAAATAAAATCATGCCCACCAAAAGACTTATATGCTAACATTCATAGTGGCTTTGCTCGTAAGAGACAAAAATTGTGAACAACTCACTTTTCTGTACAGGTGAATGATAAACACAGGGCAGTCTATTCATACAACAGGATAATACTCAGCAATTAGACAAATTCAAATGAAATACATGGAACAGCATGGATGGGTGCATCGCAAAAACATTACATTGAGTGAAAGAAGACAGGCATGAAAGAGTATATGCTGTGTGATTCCACTTATATGAAATATGAAAACAGGTAAAATTAATGTAAAGCGATAGAGTTTCAGATTGGGGTTTGCCTGGAGTTGGATTGACTGCAAAGTGGCACTGAGAGAATTTAGGGGAAATATTCTACATCTTGATAGAGATGGGGATTTCACAGTGTATTGACTTGTCAAAACTCATTGAGTCACACACTTAAAATTGGTGAATTTTATTGTATGTAAACAATGTTTTAATATAAGTAATTAATAAAACTAAAATCCCTTAGTGCTAAAAATAACAAAAGAACAACTGCAATGACAACAAAAGCCTTGAGAATGTCTTGTTGAGTGGGTCTTTTTATTCAAGAAAAATTATTACTTACCCCCATCCAGTTATGGAGGATATAAAATTCAGAATTGCATCATCATAAAATTTAAGGAGAATGCAAGTTTCAATTCAGACACAACTATGATTGAACCTTTTCACATTAACAAATCTAAGCTTTACAAAAGCACAAGAGAGAAAGGCATTCGTGGTTCCATTTTTATGTTAGAGAAAATGAGCCTCAGAGAGGTTAAACAGCTGGCTTAGAACACAGAGAGCAGAAGCTGGGGTTCAAACTCATATCTTGGAACTGAGTCCAATGTTTCTTCCACTCTACTATGCAGTCTGTCTTCTTATGCACCCATTTTAAAACCTTTTCAATAACCAAAGCTAACAATGTCCTTTCCATTGCTGGGACTTAAATTGTATTTCCTTTGATGTTATTAGATAGAAAAAAGCTTTTTCACTCGGCACTGAGATTGTTTTGTTTCCTTCACAAATCCTATCAATCGCTAGCTTTCCAGAGATGTGGGATCTTTATCTACCTTGCAGGAGGTAGGGCATCTCCGAACAGTCAAATTAAATGGACTCTTATAATAATAGCATTTTCTCTCCCCAACCTGATGAGAGTAGAAATTGGTGCAATATTTCTGGAGACCAATTTCACAATAGGTATTAAAACTCTTAAAATCTGACATATCTTTGGGCTGAGAAAATACCCTTATGGGAATTTATACCAGGGAAATTATCAGAGATGTGTGTATGGGTATATATGCACAAGGATGTTTATCACAGCATTATTAACGAGAGTGAAAAAATAGAAACAAGCTAAACATGTCAGGGACTGTTGTTTTTCTTCCATTACCATGTCTCTTCTTTTTTAGCGATAAGAACCCTGGTTTGTAGATGGGCTCATGGCCCTCCAGTAAAACGTTACCAACCTTGGCCCCCTCTCACAGCTGATTTGCAGGCATTGGAAGCGTTGTGTGTGACTTCTAAGATGTCTCCTCAAGGAATCACACTATTCTTCAACCTCTGGCTTCCTGAATTATGGATGTAATGTTTGCATTTAAGACATACATTTTAGAACATGAGGCAGTACTCTAACAATGACAGAATAGCAGGACAGAAGGAGTCTGGGGCCTGTCACTGTGGGAATCCCCATGCAAGCTTTGAGACTTAATGAAAGAAAATTTGTGTGGAATTTTGCATTTCCTTTTGCATGATAGAAAATAAACTCCAATCTAGCTTAAGCACTGTTTGGAATTTTCCAGTCACAAATAGCCAGACCTAATCTAGCAAACACAGTGTTCAACAGCAAAGGGATAGTTAAATTATGGTGTATGCACAAGGTATAATACCAAGCAACCATGTAAAACGACATCATACAAGACTTCATTAATATGAAAAAAAATTCATAATTTCAATATAAGGCTAAGTGGAAAGGAATGGGCTACATTGAAAAGCAGGATACAGACAATATTTGCAAATATCATTTTTGTTACATATATACCTATATATGTGTGTATTATATGTATGTATATGTTTTTCTATGTGTACACATATATCTCTATATATGTCCCTCTCTATATAGAAAGAGGTATTATATAACATACCGGAAGGTGCCAAAAAAATGTATACACATGACTTGTATTCATCTTTTGTTATTGGTATATATTATTACGATTTTAACACAGTTTTTTCCTTTCTTAAAATATGTATGCATTTTTGGGCACTCTCTATAAATATAAACATATATAATATATAACTATGTAATATATAAATATAAAAATGTTGACAGGTGTCTATTTGAATAGTGGAAGTACAGGGTTTTTTTTAATTGAGGTTTATCTGTGTTTTTCACATTGGGTATGCATGACATTGGCTCTAAGGAAGGAGGAGCTGTCAAAATAAAATAACCTTTCCCCCCCAAAATGCAAGTTTAATTGTGATTCACTAATTCTAAAGAAAAAGGCTATAGTAACTGATAAATAAAAGAAAGAAGAAATTAAATATTGAGGAAGTCTTTTTCCCTTCACAGTGTTCATTTTAAAATATTTATAAGTATCTCTCTCTATACGTATGTGCGTATCTCTAAAATACGTGCAGCTGTTGCATATCCTATTATGTTGATGCATGAATGGTTATGATTACTGTTTAAAACTGTATGTGAGCCAATTATTTAGTAGATGGGTGAATGTATATATTTTAATGATTCCTACTCAAATAGGACATGGAGCAAAGGGACGTTCTAAAGGGGACATCTAGCGGTTGCTGTGGTAACCTCCTGAGCTACATTTTAGTAGTCTTTTATGTCAATTTCTAGAGTTGGAATTAGCATATGCTTAGCTGTAACATACAGGAAGGAGGCAGCAATTGGTGGTTATCAGTGCTTACAGACTGTATTTGTGATTTGCATTCAGCTTTAAAGAGGATAGTGGAGCACAGTGGAGGTGTTGAAGAACAACCCTGAAATGATGGAAGGAACCTAAAGCCTGTCTTAGAATTTTCATGGCAACCTTCAAGAACTGCCCCTGCAGGGAATAATAAAGTTCATGTTTATTATAGAACACTTATGATGCAATAGTCACAGCGCTCAGGGCTTTGTAAACACCATTTCACTTACATCTGCTCCCTGATTTAAACCTTCAAATATAGTCCTGCAAAGTGGTACCATCATTGCTTTTATAAAAGAAAACAAAACTGAGACTTAGAGAGCTTAGGTAAGTTGTCCAAAATTGTTAGGACATGGTGGCGCCAGGACTCAAACCCAAGTCACCTGCCCACACTCTTGCCCACGGCCTTGTTCAGTGACCAGGGTGTCGCCTGCAATACCTGGTCTGGGTCTGTTACAAATGTTCCCATTAAGGGAGACATGGCAGCAATGGTGACTTATCCAGTCTCGTCTTAATCAGCCAGCGCTGATTCAACAACCACTTTGGGCATAATACTATTGCGATTTATAAAAGTAGGATGTGCCCCTCTTGTGACATAAAAACACACTACTAAACTTCCAAGAAAAACTATGCCGCATTATCAGAAAAACTATGCTGCATTATCATTTTATTTGGGAGTCTCGCTCTAAGATAAGGCAGAATGGCAAAAGTGGGGTGAATCTAATCCGAGCGTTGGGAGGGAGGTACCACAGCTGAGGCAGCGAGAAGGTCCTTCCCCAAGGAGTGGACAGACCTTTAACCTCTCAAGCGTTGTTTCTCAAAGAGCAGCCGTGGAGGTGTGGCAATGGCATCACCCTGGAGCTTGTTAGAAACGCAGAATCCCAGGCCTTATCCTAGACCCACTGGATCAGGATCTGCATTTTAACAAGTTCCTCAGGTGATCTGCAGGCACGTTCATGTTTGAAAAGCTCTGCTTTAAAGACTGTATAGCATTTCAACAGTACACATGGAAGGAACAGCTCTATAGGCACAGGGAACAGCATGTGCAAAGGCACAGCTGTGGGAATGATTCGACATTTCTGGGGCATCTCATGTCTGGTGGAGCTGTAGCATATGCTGTGGGGTGCAAGGTGGCGCGTAGTGGAAACACAGGCAGGGCTGAGTTCATGCAGGGTCTAAGAGCTATGTCTGGTTCTAGAGACAGAGGTGATAACTAAAAGCTTTTGGCTAGGAAGTGAAGCAATGGTAGTTTTTATCTAATAACCCCTTTAAATTTATATAGTATTTAAGCTTCGTGGTAAATTAAGAACATAACGTTTGTGTTTATGTAATTCCTTTACATATTTTCTTTTGTCTTCCCACTGCCAAACAAATCTATTATTAGTAGGTATTAATTAATGAAGCTTATTAAAAAAGAATGATGTAAATCCTGAAGGCAAACAGGAACGCTTGAGAATTCCACACTTGTCACTCATTCACTGCTGAGGATTTGATGGTTGACTTGACCTGGGCGTTTTAAAAGCCTACACAACCTTGACCTTCAGAAACAGCTGGAGCAAGCAGATGCAGTATTGTCCCACTGTATTTTGCATCGGTCAGGCCCTCCTTTGCTCTTTCAGTCTGAGAAGGGACCCCAGATGCCTTCTCCAGGCTCCTTTGATGAAGTTTCCTTGAGAGACAGAAGCTATTTCATAAAGCTGTCAGCTGTCTTGAATAAGTGAAACAGATAAAGCAGCCAGAACAAGAGAAACAGATAAGAGGTGAATTCTTGAATTGAGGGGGAGCCTTGTCTGTCTTGGATTAAAAGGAGAAGAGATGACTTTGGAAGGGTGGGTGAGTCAACTGAATGGGAACTTCATCTGCAGGCTGACAGCAGTGTGGTTCAGAGACAAGATGAGTCAACAGACACATTGGATGGCTGGTTGAGAGACAAAGACAGGGAGGGGTAAGTACAGCTGGACACAGGAAGTTTCATATTAGGGTGCTTGGGTCTATCAAGGGGGCTGAACTAGAGGGAAAAGGGAAAAGAGAAATAACACTCTGCTCCTATACCTTGAGCACTGCTAACTAGGATGTTCTTTGTACCCACCAGTTGGTGAGTTAATCAGTTCCTTTAAGGAAGCTTAAAGACCACCAATATAAGATATGATTGCTGGGTCCTTCACAAGTTAGATCTTGGAAGAGTTGCATTGTACTCAGTGAGGGTGGGTATCACTGCTCATGATCTAACAGCTATCTGATACACTTAACCTTCCCCAATGCATCAAATGATAAATAATTGCAATTAAAAAATCCATTTGGGAAAGGGAAAGCCACACACAATGGCCATTGTCTATAGCACATAAGCATACCTGGTGGCCAGAAGATACAGGGACCCCCTACTCTGTTTGAGGGCTGTGTTTCTAGATTGGCCAAGATGGCCTTCCCAGAATTCTGATCACAAAGATGGTTTTTCTTAGATATTGTCCCTGGTAACCACATCTGAGCTGGACATTGGGATGATATTCCAGGGGTTTCACCAAGGCAACAGGCCAGTTTTTATTGAGGGTTCAGGAATCACAGTGTCTTGTTTACATCTAGTGTTTATTTGCATTTGCTCAACTCCACAGTCAAAACTGGAGACCGTGCAGGAATTTACTCTGAGCCTAGAGATTTACACCTTCTCACAACAGCCCTAGATACTCTGTTCATGCCCTTAACCTTTAGTTTAAATGATTTCCACCTGAGTCTCTCCAGAGCCATTTGGAACAATTTTTTTGGGGTGGAGGTCACAGTTAATATATGCCCCTTTGTCCCCAGGTTGCATCCCAAGGGATGGCTTTTTCACCATAGGGGGATTGTTATTTTTTTCTTAACTTGGATATTCTGGACTTAAGGTGAGTTGAAAAGAGACAGGTAGGGTCAAGGCTCTGTGAGACCTCAGTGTTATCTCCCTGGTTATTTCTTGCCTTTGTTTGTTTATGCTAACTTTAGTTTGGTGGAGACAGCTTGGCTTTCTCTACCCTTCAAACTTGCCAAGATTGCTATTTTGTTCTCTTTGGTTATTGGCCTGAGTCAGAAAGGGACTGTTTTTATGATATTGTATTTTCCTACCTTTCTGCTCTCAGTGCACTATCTTCATTTGGAGCGTATCCTTTCCTTAGACAGGTAGCCAAAAACCTTCCAATCCCTAATCCCCATTCTCTGGCCTTAATAGACACATTATCTGAATACCAAAGTATGAGTACTAATGGTTTACCAGCGTCTGTGCCAACAACTCACAAAAGCAGGTCAACCTCTAGATGTAGTATAGATAGTTCTTTAGGGACCTCCTCACTGTACCCCTCTCAGCTAATTATACATTTTAGAGTCTGTTACTTACAATCCCTTTCTCAATTTTGGAACTCATTATGATTGTTTAGGGGACACATAGAGATCCAGCCCCTAATTGGCTTGAACATAAAAGGGAAACTTGCTGTTACATTTAAATGAAAAGTTCAGTGGGAGATCAGGCATGGTTAGATCTAAGTGTTCAGTGCCATCTTAGCTTTTCTTTGAAAAATGTTGGCTTTATACTTAGGCAAGCACTCACAATCAGCTTACATCTTCTTAGGCCAGCACCTCCAGAGGAAAAAATAACGCATTGTTAGTAATTGCAGCAATAATCCTAGAACTGATGCCCAATGGCCATGATTGGCCAGGGTTGGGAAACATGTACCTACTCAGCTGTGCCACCCATTCAATTTTGCCTCCCTACTGTCCTCTTTAAACCATCCAGTCCAACCAACTGGTCTATAAATGACTGGCCTGCCCTTCTCCACAGCTTATTCACATCACTCTCAGGTTCTCTCCATACATGGAAGTTCTGGTGGACTGTGATTTACTTGCACTTAATATAAATAGCTTTCTCCATGTCCATTGGCACTTGTGACCTTCTTTAACCTCTGATGGTTTTATTTATGTTTTAATGTTCAAGTGTTTTCTTCTACAGGCTGTGAGCTTTGTATTATCACCAATACTTGATCAAATATCTGTTGATAAAGGTCCTGAAGGTGCCCGGGTGACTGGCGGACATGAGCTTTTGTACAGAGTAGGGTAGGCACAGGGGTTCATCTAAGGGGAAGAGAGGAAGATAAAATAAGGCACCGATGAAAAGGTGCTTTTCAGTGTTTATTCTTTTCTTCTTTTCATGCTTTGCTATATCCTCTGGTGGGGGGCACACCTCTTCCCTACAAGGTGGTAAGAATACCAAGTATGGTGCTTGAGCCAATGATTGAAGGTCAAGGACCAAAGTCCATCTCATTGACTCACTTGAGATTTAAGGCATCCCTGAACCAATATGATAAAATGTTTCTCATTATTCATTGATTAGTTTCCTCCATGCAGCTATACTAATAAAACCAGCAGTTTAAAAGCTAGTTTTATGTAGTATTTTAAGATTACATAGGTTTGATAATATCTTCATTAACATAATGATCCTATGGGAAACCTTTTAAAAGTGAAGGTTATGCCATTTAAATCCTTGCTTTATGTTAAGGGGAATTTGTGCTTCATGTTGATATTCTATAGTGGTTCCCTGTGATTTTCTCTCAGCTAAAGCACTTACGTAATTGATAAAAGATTATTTGCTTCTATGCTATACTTGTACACGGTATTTTGGCTGACTTCAGGGTTGAATTATTTTCCCTGAAATCATTTTACAAGAAGGGCCAAAATTTGCTGGTGACATTTCTTACAGATGACTGTGCAGTCGAGACCTAATAAATTGATTATGCAATGGGGTAACAGGAAAGGGAGAATCATACTTGGGAGATAACTTACAATAATTTCTCTCTGTTTGGGGGGCTCATACTGCTGAAGACTGACTTTAGTTTTTTTCAATGATTTTAAAAAACAAAATTAAAAAAGAAACTTGCTAGGTTGATTTGTTTTCTTTCAGTCTTAATAGCTCCAATTTCCAGAACTAACTCCTTGAAGACAGTAGCATTGCACTTGATAATATTTTGCTCACTCGTCTCCAGGATGTTTGTTCAGCTGAGAAATGAAAAATGGGTCTCACTATAGAACATAGAGTGATTTGTTCTGAATGGCACCAAAATGATTTCTGGGCCAGGGAAGCATTCGTTCAAGGTCCTATAAAGTTGATGCTTACTCTGACGTGAGGACACCATAATCCAGCCTATGTTTCACATTAGGAACTTTTTCCTATGGCTTCGTTTGCCCCCAAACACGTTACTAGTTTTATGTAATAAGAAAGGGAGGATATGCAAAGGCACAGGCATTATACTGAGTTAGGGGACCATTCCCCCCATGTTTATGGTGAGACTTACTTTCATTTACTTAAGGGGTGCTTTAGTGTGTAAAGGGAAACACTAGGATTAGGACACAGCAAAACAGAAAATTTTTTATTCAGGTGATTGGAATGCAAACCCTGTTTTACAGAACTTGTTTCCTGGTATTTCTGGGAAACACTAGCATGCCCGGTGCTTTTGTTTTTAGGAAGAAAAGTGAATACTGTAGGGAATTCACCAAAATTCTCTCCCCTCATGCCTTTTTAATAAAACCAAACTGACCAAGAGGACCAAACTGCTGCTGTCCTCACATTTTGGTTTTCCTGTGCCGGCAGGAGTCCTCCTGCCCCCATTGTTTGTTTGACACCCATGGAGATCAAAACTACATTTTATGGACGTATAGTTTGGCAATATGCTGGCAAATGGGAAAACAAGCAACTTAAAGCAAATTTCTGCCACAATGCGTTTAATATTGAGACGGATTTTTATCTAACAGAGCCAACAGGATGGAACATGAGAGCACCAGCAGCTCAGGATTGTAAACACAGCTTCCTGATGACACATCCCTAGGGGGACAGATCATACAGTTTCTATATTATTCAGCTTGTCACTCTACTGGCACAGAACTGATTTTTGCCTCAGAAAACGTCTCTTTCCCGAAACCCCAGCTGTCCTTCATTCATAAAGCAGTTTTTAAATAAGGTGGTTGTGTACTGGGAAACAATGCTAATGCTAATAATGAAACACTAACAATATAGCACATTTCTTATCGTAGATGGTCTACTGACTGCCAAACAGCTGGAGGAAAAGTGGGGAAAAATGCAATCAAGCATTTGAAACATCGTAGTTGGATGTTTCGCAACTGAAGTGTCCAGATGTTTAGCATTGTGGAGGTAATATGTTTGATTGCTTGCCTTTTTCATATTTTATCCGGATCTTTTGATGTTCTGTGGATAGAGGCATGGAGTATTCTTCATTTTCAGTACACTGAGTCGTTTTTCTGATCATGAATGGCGACAATGATACTGAAGACTGGCAGAGGCCAGACCTGGCAGGGATGAGGGGAGAGGAGAGGAAGGAATGAGGCTCAGACTGTGGTTAAATGGGTCCCTCTCCTGGCTAACATGCAGGGAAGCATGTGCTTTTTGAAAGGCATTAGTGGATTAGTTTTTGGTCTTCAGTTAAGGAGCATCTAGGAATTAAGAAGTTTGTTGGAGGGATCAGGTCTTTATCCCAGGGGCCGAATAGCCCAATGCTTCCTTGGGATACCCAGTTGTAAGAAAGAAAGTAAACTGTTTTTATACCAAAAGAAAGTAAAAACTCTTTTTACGGCTACTAGAGCTGAGTCCTTCCTTAGACTGACGCCTCATCCAGCAAAATTAAAAATCTAAAGTAAACAAAATAAAGCACTTTCTCTTTTTAGGGGTTCAGAGTACCCAGTGAAACTCAACTCATGCTTCTCACTGCACTTCTCCGATATTGGGGGTTGCCCTACTTGGATACTCAGCGTCATCCCCACATGCTCCACTAAATGAAAACCCCTGAGAATTAATGATCTCATCAAGCATGGCTCCGTTTCAGAACTGGATTCATAGGTCCTGGCACTAAAATAAATTCAACTCCCTCCTAAGAGTGAAAGAAAAAACAGTCATTTCCTGACATGTCCCCAGCAGGAATCAATACCATTACAGATCCTGCAGGAGCCGAGAAGAGCCTGGGCGTGTTAATTACTCAGCCCGTTCACTGATTTCATTCAGGATGACTGGTTAAGGAGCACTCTGCACTGATGACTCCATGGCACAAGGAACAATATCATCGTTAACATGTGGGGCTGTTTGTCATTTGGAACCCTTCACACATAAAGTACAACTTAACACAGGACTATTTATTGTGCTTTCGACAGATGGTTTAATGTTTCTTTAGCCTTTAGCCTATCAGGCCACCCGTGGTTTTCCTCAGCCAAGGGCTTTTAAAAAATAATTGGTCTATAGTAATTTTCTAACAAGGCTGACTGCGATATATTTCCCTAAATCTTTTTCTTACCCCTAACTATCCCTTACAGTGGTTTGTGGTTGACAGACCTCCCTGACTGACACTGGTTTCTCACATGTAAGTAATTACAGACACACAAGGAGATAAAAGGGGCTGAAATTGCATCATTAATGGTTTCTTTGCTATGGAGAAAGCTATTCAGAAATGATTACTTTGGAAAACAGTTCTTCCTTGATTAGACATTGCCTGGCTCGGGAGAAGCTGTTCCTTTAGAATCTTTCAGTACAGGAAATGATCACCCAACATAGACGGAAAACTGTGGGTGGCAAAGGATGCATATATGCGTTCATTTCAGAATGGTAGGGAAGAAAAGTAATTGTGCCTCTGTCTGAGGAATATGTAAGTGTGCTTAGGAAGGAATAAAGAGGCTGCAGATCCCCTGATTGTAATATCAAAGTGAGTATCAAGCACACTGCAAAAGCAAGTGGGATGCATTTTTATAGTGCAAACTTCTGTGGGAATCTTAATGACCCTCTGCACTGCCCTGGCCACTGCTCAGCTCTCTAGGCCCTTCTGTGAGTCTTTTTAGCAGAACGATGTAACCCAGAGGCCATGAGACCCTGCAGATTGGCCCAGATGGATGCTTATTTGCATATTCTTTTCTATGTAATCTCCCTGATCGGGTTCAGGAGAGGCATGCTTAGGCCTGGGGCTGAGAAAAGTGATTACACAGCAGAGAGGTTTCGTGATCAGGTGTATTTTATAGAGCAAGTGTCTCCTAACTGCGGACTCAAGAGGGCTCACGAGGCCTGGAAGTCTGAGCTGCAAGCCTGGGGTTGGCTTTTCTCTTTGACGAGCTAAGATGTCTGCCCGGAGCCTCAGGCTTTCCACTGACCCTTTACTTAGGGCTGGACTGGAGTTCCTGCTGCTTCTGTGGCTGCTGCCCGTGGCAGGGTCTTGCACTGAAACTCTGGACGTCCCTGGCACCTTCATCGATTTTCTATCTAACCACCTCCTATTTCTCAGCAAGAGGCGTTAAGCTAGTTCCACCTGGTGAAGTTTAACAGCTCGCTGCTCCAGTGCGCGAGGGCGACGCGCAGCTGACCGTCGGGGACGCGGTGATGGACTGAGAGCGGCTGTGCGGGCAGGCCCCGCAGTGCGTGCTGGCCTTCGACGTGGTCAGCTTCCCGCAGGAGCAGTTCCGGCTGGTGCACGGGGAGGTGGAGGTGAGGGACGCCAACGACCACAGCCCGGCCTTCCCCCAGGGCGCGGTGGCCGAGGTGGAGCTGGC
>NW_017731490.1:1491314-1492884 GCF_001890085.2 Hipposideros armiger | reverse complement strand
TATTATTGACTGCTCCTCTCGCCCCTGTTTTTATGTAGGGTTCAGCCTCGGTTCCGTTTCATTCCCCATTCCGGCATGGAAAGGATAAATCTGCTGCAAGTTTAAGGTAATTTCAGGATATTTATCATGATCTCTAAGAAATGTGTTCAACCTTTTGTACATTTTTGTGGATAACAGAGTAATCCTTTGCTTTTCCCTCCAGTATACATTCAAATCCAGATGAATTTGGTGTGAAGGATAGTGGAGAAGGAGACAGTGAAGTGAATGACAGCGGTTCTGATACCAGTGATTGCAAAGCAAGAGGGTGAGTTTCAACCTGTGACTTTGAAGCTCTTCCTCTCAAAGTCATCATAATACTGTGTGGCCGAATGAGTAAGAAAAGCTGAACAAGTGGCCCCAACTGTGCATTCATGGAGGGGAACATGCTGAGTGCCGCTGAATAGAGCTAACATTTTTTGACCACTTATTATTTAGCTGGCTCTATGTATTTTGGATACTTGGCACTTGTTGACTTATTTGTTCCCAATAACAAATCCAATGAGGTAGGAAACCAAGGCACAGATTGTTGGAGTAACTTGCCCAAGTGTTGGCGTTAGATCTTCCTTCACCCAGGAATTCTGGCTCTAGATTTCCTGCTCCTAATTAATTACTCTACTAAGCTGCCTCTCTACGAATGCAAAAAAGATTAACACCTGAAAATCAGAGTATTGTGGATATTAGTACTAAAAACCTTTTGTGCCACAAGCACTAATCCCATACATGGGGATTCCAGATGGGAATAGCATATGAATAGGTGAGTTTCATATCCGTCAGGACGCTGTTTGCTTGGCATGTGTGAATATGTGGTATTGTTTGGCTTTGCCTTGTTTAAAGAATCTTGCACCAACACAGCCTCATGCTATTCAATCCATCTCCTGTAGGGTTTGGGGGTTTTGTTTTAGGCCAGATTGGCCGTAATGATTGGTATTGGAGTGGTAGTTCCTGTGGGGAAATGCACAGCCAGTTGTGAGGTTTTTGTGTGTTAGTCTCCATGTAAGTGGGCGCTAGCTCTTTCGTCTCTCCAAGAAGATGAGTCCTGATGGTATATCCTGCTGATTCAAGAGCCTCTTCTCCAAAATGGATATTTTTATCCACTCTATGTCTCTATGCTTAGTTCCTTTAATTTTTAATTTTTTATTTTTTTGAATGACTTTTTATTTATTTATTTGTTTTGATGACTTGTAGACATGTCTGTATCCTGGTCTCCTACTTCTAAATGGTCTCTAGTTTGTAAATATCTATCCTAAAATATGGCACTTAGAGGTGAACACAGTGCTTCAGAACCAGCCTCTCTAGTGACCTCCAAATTCATCATCCACTTGCCTACTCGACACTTCCATCTGGGTGTTTAATGGACATGCTGCATGTTCAAAACTGAACTTGTAATTTCTGTTCTCCAAATCTGTTCTTCCTCTAATGTTTGTATCTCGGTAAATGATACCTCTGTCCACTTAGTCTTCCCTGGCCCAAATCCTTCAGTCATTCTTGATTTGTGTCTTTCCAATCTATCAGCAAATCCTACTGGATTTAC
>NW_017731490.1:1478971-1489944 GCF_001890085.2 Hipposideros armiger | reverse complement strand
CCAGCCTGAGAAGTGACATGGCCATTTCCACATCGTCTACTGGCCCAAGCAGCCTTAAGCCCACCCGGAATCAAAGGGAGGGGACAAAGACCCTACCTCTACATTGGAAAAATGTTAAAGAATTTTGGGGTGATATTTGTAAACAAACCACACATGGCTCATCATGTCCTACATATTTGGCCTCTGGCTGCTTCTCCCACCTGATTTCTTCTCCTTGATAATTTAGGTCATTTTATTGACTTTCTTGTTTGCGAATACACCAAGCATGTCTCCATCCCAGACCTCAGAATCTTGCTGGTCCCTCTGCCTGGTGAGCTCTTTCTCAATGCCTTCATATTGTTTACGTCCAGCCTTCAACTAGGCCTTTGCTCGAATGTCCATCTTTTCAAACAGGTCTTCCATACCCCAAAGCACCTCTCTCTCCATCACCTCCACCCTGTTTTGTTTTGTTTTTTTTTTCTTCATAACATTTATCACTGTTCTGAAGTTTATTTTATACATTTATTTGTTGCCTGTTCTATGTAGGATCACCGGCATCAAATATGTACTAAAATTTTTTGCTGAATGGATGAATGAAGGTGTGGTCTAATCAGCATGTACATTGCAACTCGATGGCTATTTCTTATGATAATATTGTATGTTAGTTTAGATTTAAAATTGTGTCAGTGTTTTTAGAAGCTCCATTGTGCTGCTTTACTTTGTGGAAATTTTTAGACAGCTTAAAACTTGAAGATTTTACAGTAAATTTACCTTTCTGGATCATTTCATGTTAAATTAGGCTTTTCAGAAAAAAAAATTTCTGGAACTCCTACTGTTTATTCTCTGTTTAGGGAATTATCAGCTTATTCTTGCTTTAACTCAGGTTCCTCTTCATAATAATAGTCAGGCTTTCTGCATCCATGGTAACTCAGGTGCTGCTATGGTGAACAGTAATGATCAAAGCAATGTATTTAATCTAAAAGAATATAGTTTCTTGTTAATAACAATCACAGTATTTCCTCTTACCTATATTAAACAGCTACATTTTATTTATTTAATAAACATTATTTTCACAGCAGCTACTATGTGCCAAAAACTCTTGTAGGTGCTTTACATTGCTTAAATATTAACTCACTTAATCCTCATCATAATGCTATGAGGTAGGTCTTATCATTTTTTTATCATGTCATTTCATAGTCCTTTACTGAGAAGCAGCTATATGTCAGATTGTCATAAGTTGATGGAGCAATTGTTTCATTTTAATTTTCACAGATGAGAATATAAAACAAATGAGCTTAAGTGTAGTGGGAGTTTTATTAGGTAAAGGAAGAACGCTTTTACCTTTGAGGTTATTGAACATTAAAATATGTTACCAAAAGTTTCTAAAATATGTTTTCTTGAAAGCTGTCTGGAAACACAGCTTAAGGTGGCATAGGTGTTGAAGGCTTTGGTTTAGTGGTTCCACAATCTGACAGCATTGGTATCACTTGGATAGAATTTTTTAAAACACAACTTTATTGAAGAATAATCGATCTACTATAAATTGCACACATTTCAAGTGTAATTTGATAAGTTTTCACTTATGTGTATAATGTATATACCCAGGAAACTATCCGCACACTCAAGACAATGCACATATTTACCATCCCCAAAGTTTTCTCATGTCCCTTCCTTCTCCCACCCTTCCCAGGGCAATCGTTATCTTCTTTCTGTCACTAGAGATTAATTTGCCTTTTCTAGGGTTTTAGGTAGATAGAATCAGACTGGTTGTACTCTTTTTCATCTAGCTTCTTTCACTCAGCATATTTATTTTGAGTTTTTTTTCCACGTTGTAATGTGTTTCAATTGTTTATTCCTTTTTTATTGCTGAGTAGTATTTCATATATATATGGATGACATATTTGGGTTGTTTCCAGTTTTTTGTTATTACAGATAAATCTGTTATGAACATTTATATAGAAGCTTTTGTATAGATATATGCTCTCATTTCTCAAGGGTAAATACTTAGGAGAATAGTTGGATCATATGGTAGGTCATGTTTAAGTTTAGGGAAACTGGCAAATTGTTTTCCAAAGTGGCAGTTCTATTTTCTACTCCCATCAGCAGGTGTAGGACAGTTCTGCCAATACTTGATATGATGAGTCTCTTTAATTTTTCACAGTCTAATAGGTGTAGCTCATTGGGTAGGTACTATCATTTAATCTCACTTCACATATGGGGAAACTGAGGCATAGAATTGTTGGAGTAATTTGATCAAGGCCACTCAGCTGTAAGAGGCAAAGCTGGGTTTCCAACCCTGGAGTCTGGCTCTGGGGTCCATGCTTTTCACATTTTCTGTAGTGTATTTTCACTAGGTTTGAAACATGTATTTTAGGGGTCTTCTAAAGGTTTAGGACTGATTTACATTTATGAGGATGTTTCTCTCTTTGACTTTAAATGAGATGTCCTGATTTATGGTTTAGTTTACCCTCAAACTTTCTGCTACATTTTTTGGTAAAACTTTTAATGGGATTATTGAAATGATGACGCATGGGTAATGGCAAGGCCATTGAATTAGATGTTGATAGCTGGAGATAAGAAGTCTAGTGAAGGTACTCATTCATTTTTATTATTTTGGCATCTCAGTCTTAGTAATTAACCCACAGAATAAATAGATGAATAAATACACTGATACTCTTCAGGAACTTCATTTTAGATTGTAATTTTAACCATTGCTCCCACTAAACCTGTATCGGAGATGCCAGAAAATCATTTCATTTACGGGCTTGAATTTTATTTCCATTTCATTTCCTCAGTGTACCAGCAGGTGGAAGTACAAGTCATTGGTAGAAAATCCAAAGGAAGAAAAAAGAAATAAAACAGCTGGAAAACTGGTCCCTGAACAACGGAATACTGTTTGCATTTTTTAAGCATATTGTTTTGTTGCCTCCTGATTTTTAAAGCTATTTTAAACTATTCCATTTTATTTCCAAGTTGTTTCAGATCGTTCAGAACAAGAAACACTTAAGGATCCTGAAAGATTAATTCAGGAATTTCAAAGCAGCACACATCTTTCATCATATCAGGAAAATAGCTACAGGATGGCACTTGCTTTAAGCACTCTTTGCCCTCACGTTCCCCAGCTGAGAAATATGAATTTCCAACCAGAACATTCAGAACTCAAAGGATGTTGTTTTCAAGCCTATGCCTCCCCAAATGAAGGGCTGCCGAGTTTATATGACAGAGTTCAAAACCGCAGGCGAGGCCACCTCTCCCCCTTCTTGGACAGGATGATGAATTAAATCATATACCTCAGAAATAGCCACTTCATTCTGAAATGCTGCAACTCACACAGACAGTTATGCTGGGGGAATTCACACATTCTGGTTCCTGTCAAGTATTTATAAGCCAAGTTGCATACTTGAGCCTCCTAATGTTGATAGACAACAGTGAATGTCAGAGCGCATGGTAATTTTATATAATCCAGGATATTATACCAAGGAGCCGTAGATGCAGTCTTTGTTGCCACAAATATAGTAAATGAACGTTTATTTTATATTCTAGCATTTATGAATGTAAAAACTATCTAATCTAGCTGTTCATTTCTATTTGAGTGTATGTAATTCTACCGGGAACGTAATTTAGCTTTGAATGACTTTAGGATGGATCAGGAGGCTGGGCCCCAGCTGTAACCCTAGGCCTATCGGGGAGGAAGAGGAAGCTGCGGACAGGCACCCCCGGGGGTAGGAAAACCCAAAGCGTCCCTCTAGCCTGACATCCGAGAGGGTTTCTGGGTGCTCAGTGGGGAGCACCCAGTGGCAGATGCTGGCAACGGGTGGAAATCAGATGGAGGTGTCTGGTCATGAACGTTTGGGCATTCAGCCCATTTCTAGCAGCAGCACAGTCGGGGCGGGGTGGGGTTTAGGGAGCAGGGGTGGCAAGAGCTACAGCGAGTCCTAAGGCCTCAGTTATCTGGGCTAGAGTTCCTAGCAGGACTCTTCTAGCAGTGAGGAAATGTTTCTAGGTAGAAAATGAGGCAGAAGACCAGGAACAAAAGAGGGGTAGGACCTAAAATGCAG
This sequence comes from Hipposideros armiger, assembly GCF_001890085.2. NCBI lineage: Eukaryota > Metazoa > Chordata > Mammalia > Chiroptera > Hipposideridae > Hipposideros > Hipposideros armiger. The sequence goes on along the minus strand of NW_017731490.1, from coordinate 1,485,907 downwards.
TGACTGGGCAGGTTGCGTGAGCAGGTGGGCCCCATCTGGGGTTGACCAGATCCAGGGGCAGCAAGGCTGAGAGCTGGGAGGGAAGCTTCTGGAGTGTGGCGTGTTCTTCCAGATTGGCTCCGACTCTGGGAAGAACTGAGTCTGTAAGTGCACGGCACTAGTGTCTCCCCAGCTGGAAGAGTCTGGGCTCATCAGCTCTGACAGGCAGCAACTGGCTGCATAATCCAATAGCCACTAGCCCTATGTGGCTGCTGAAATTTAAATGACTTAAAATTTGATACAATAAAAAATTTAGTTCCTTGGTCACATTAGCTACATTTCAGTTGCCCATCGGCACACATGGTTAATGGCTACAGTACTGGGTGGAAGAGCTCTAAACCATTTCCATCATCATGGTTCTAAATGGACAGCACGGATCTAGAAGAGGCCAGGCAGCAGACCATCTCCATGGGCGGGGGGTGTTGGAGGCAGCCAGTGACCCACCATCTTTGCTGAACACATATATGGGGGACTGTGTGTTCTCACCTGCTCTCTCACTTCCCTGGTTCATGACAATTAGTCTTTTATTGGTTCATATAAGGGTTTCAAAAATGAATAGACAGATTGCATTGTTTATTTGAAAATATTTGAAAAATGTCGAAAATCAAGAATTTCCAAGAGTACAGGTTTTCTGCAGGCCTGGGGAATGTCTAAAGGCTCCTCTGCTATTCTAGCCAGCACCTTAAATTTATAGTCCTCATATTCAGTCCTATAACTTTAGAGATTTTTTCAGCAATAGTCATGATAAAACCAACCTACTCTTACTCCTAAACTCTGCCAAGAAATAATTCAGCAGTTTTCAGGACCAGTAATTCATTCTGAGCCATGCTCAGGCAAGAAGCTAGTATGTACTTTTAGCTCCTTTGACCGCTGGCCGCCCAGAGAAAATCGCTGTTGTAGAAATTGGTTTCCAGATCCTGCAGTGTCTTCAGAGTCAGTATGCTGTTCCAAGCGTCAGCTTTCGAGAACGGGTGGTTTAGGCCCCAGGGGGAATGTATCTAGCTTTACATCAGACATACCTTAACAGTAAAATGTATACCTTGCTTTTGGATTACATTTAGTAATATTTCAGCTTCATTAGAGTAATTTGTTATGTAAATGAGTTTTGTGGGAAACGTTAGTTAGAAGCCAAGAATCAAAAATTTTCCCTCAAATTTGTAGGATGAGATGTATTTGTTAAAACTGGTATATTTGTGATGTTAGCATCTACCTTAATTATGATTCCTCAAGCAATTCATAACTCCTAAATCTTGCCTGTTGATGACGGCATTCTCAGTGAGAAATAAGAAAGGGCTACATTTATCAAACACTAATTGTATACATGGCTGTTCTCAATTCTTCACACGAATTATTGTATTGACATCTCATCACCATCCTAGGAGTTAGCGATGTTATCATCTCTATTTTATCCGTGAGAAAATGGAGATTTTGAGAGGATAATTTATCTGAGGTCGTACAGTAAGTGAAGGAATTGTGATATGACATTAAAGTTCATGAATTTTTGGTTTGCAGTAGGATGAAATCTTATATGTACACACTCACATAACATCACCCGGATCAAAATAGAGAACATTTCAGCTCCCTAGAAGCCTCCTTCATGCACCTTCCCAGGCAATAACTCTTCCCAAAGTAACCGCTATTGAAACCTCTCACCATCTGTTAACTTTTGCCTGTACTTGAACTTCATATAAATTGAATTGTACAGTATATCCTCTTTGGTGCCTGGCTCAACATTATGTCTATGGGATTCATCCATACTGTGTGTGTCATGACGTAGCTCCTTATTTCTTGCTGTCTCGCTGTTGTGTACTATTTCATTTATGAATCTGCCACAATTTATCCATTCTACAGTTGGGGGACATTAGGGTGGTGTCTAGTTTTTGGCTTTTGTGAGTAGTGAATTGATTTATACCTTTTTTTTTTTTTGGTGGACATAAGCATTTCTGTTGGCCATATACCCAGGAGTGGAATTATTGGGTCAAAGGTTGATGGATCTCGGATTTGAACCTCTGGTATTCTGGAGATTACCCATTGTGTGACACCCACTGCATCAATAGTAGTTGACATTGACTGAGAACTCTCTGTCTGCTAGACACTCCTAGGCTCTGTTTTTCTAAGCGGGTTCTTGCTGCAACTGAGAACTTTCTATAAGGTTATTTAATAGCAGGGGAAGTTTTATATTTATTCAACCAATAAGACAGTCTTTAAATTATCATTAAATAGTTGATGTATTGCAATGTATGTGAACGCTTAGTAGCTTCTCTTTGAAAAGACCATAGTAATATCCACCTTTGACAGACTTGTTTTGCTCATGGAAATGTATCCAGTAAGAGTAGAGTTAGCAATTGATTATTCACTTACTTGTATACTGTAATTAGCTAAGGAAGAAACAAATCAATTTAAAACCAATTTCCATAGTCTGTGCATGCACAGGAATTGATTGCAGACTTGAATGTGCTGAATAAAAAGTGAAGCTAGCTAATCTCAATTTGTATTTCATCGAGTAACTGTCAGCGATTGATCACTGTGGCTTACTAGTGGTGAGGCCATATGTCTGTCATTCTGTACAGGCAGCACAGTACAATCACTGTGAGGTTTAATTAGGTGTGGGCTAGTCATTTCACTCGCTTGAGGGAGATGAAATGTTTAGCTGGAGTGGAAGGCAAAACCTCGGCCAGCTGCCTGTTCTATCACCTTCTCTCAGACTCTGACTCCATTTAATGTCCATTGATTCTTGCTGTTGGATGTTGTACAGAGGAGCCCTTTTGTACTGTGGCGTGGGAACGTTGAGCTACAACTGACTTTGCAGGTAACTGATTTCTCTCCAGCTCGCTTGAACTCTTGAAATGCAGTGTTACAGTTTTGGGGAATGACTTGGCCTGTGCATTCCAGAACAGGTTTCCACAGTGTGCCTGGTTTTCCCAAAATGTCACCCATGCTGCTTTGGTGATACAGGATTTGTATAGTAGTTGACAAGTTGTGATGCCTTCTGATTGAGCATAACACAGAATGTGTAATCATGCACTGTACTCAGAGTCTCCAATTCATGTGACAAGTGGCCTTAAGTAACAGTGAAAATGTCTTCTTTTTCAAAAGAAATACCACAACGTCTTTGCTTTTGGTTTCCTCACCTAAAGTGGGGATAATAGTACTTACTTCATAGGGATTTTGTGATAGCTAAATGAGGTGGTACAGGTAAAATGCTTACAGCATGTTTTTTTACACATAGCAATCACTTAATAGATATTTATTGTTAACATCAGAGACATTTTTCATTCTCCCCTGCCTTGTTTAAGTTGATGTAGTCTTTTTATTCCAAATAGTCCTAAATTTTTCTCTTTATTTCTTTCTGTTTGGGTGCCATATCTTCTCCTGTTGTTTTTTTCCCCTCTTTTCATTAGCTATTATTATATTTTAAGCTAAATTCTGAAATAGGTGAATAATAATAAAGTCCCACAGGGATCACAGGATTTTGACAATGGTATGAGCATTGGATAAGAACCAAAGATCCAGTAGTAGAAACGTTTTTTTACAACAGTTCCTGTAAAGTTATCTCAGTTGGTCATTTTGTCTTACGGCTCTATTTCTAGCCAATGGTGAGCTTGATGGGCACATGAGGACATTTAAATGCCAGAGTCCAGTAATAATAACTGCACTGGTTCTTTGGTTCAAGAATCGTTTAGAAAACTCACAAAAACTTGGTATCCCCCTTTTATCTGCTTTAGCGAATGTTAATGTACCATTTAATCCAGCCTGGAGGCTACCTGTTCTGCACCCCACATGCCCCCATCAGTCCATGGTGCTGTGGGAACACCCGGCGAGGAGCACGGAGTAATGACCAGGTAAACGATTAGCTTCTAACCCAGGCCACTGTAGCTGGGGACATGACTGATGTAAGGCATTTCTAAATAATGCGAGAGAGTCTTCCAGAAAAAACACAACCTGAGAGGTATTTCCCTTCCAACCTGAAGCCAGGAAAACCTATAGAACTTCTCTCACTTAAGGCGTTCACAGACACTCACGGGCATTTTAGTAGACATTTTTATAAATGGCAGTATGCTCTGGTCTGGTCCATGCTCACTTTTCAGTTCTATCTCCTGCCACTTTCCTGCTTGCAATCCCCGCCTCAGTGTCGATGGTCTGCCTCCCCCAAATGGAAATGGGACAGCCACGTAGAGGGTAAGCCCAAGCCTTGACCCCAGCAGCCAGGGCGACATCCCAGCGAGCCCTGGGGCCAGAGTGCACCTGAGGACCTTTGGAGAGGTGGACATGAACTGTGCCGATCGCCTACTCACCTGGGTCCTTGTCCCCAGGCCACCTTCCTCCTCCTGACTCTGACTTGGTTTTCCATGTAGGTCTGTTTTCAGGGAGAGAATGAGCTGGACACGTAGAAGCATGCCTTCTGTCCTTGTGCAAATTAGAATGTCCATTGTAAATGATTAAATTGTGGTTTGGATTTTATAAATCTGCGCCATGAGGTTGGTTGAAGGGATTCTGCTGTTCAGAAAAGGGTCTCTTTTTTCGTAGTGCTGAAAAACGAGGGCTGAGTCTGCCTATCTGAGGGCTGGGTCCTGTGTTATGGTAAATTGACAGAGATAATGAACGCAAGTCGCTGAGGTCTTCTCGGGGACAGCCTGCTTGTCCTTCCCCAGGCAACACGCCATCCTGATCTCCGCACTGGACACGCCAGAGCATCTTCTAATTAAGTGTCTCCATCAGGCACGATGATGTAATAACAGCTACTATCTGTGTAGCTCTTCGTGTGGACAGCAATCCTGAGAAGCAGGTGGCGTTAGCATCTTTTTTTCTACACATAAGAAAACGGAGGTTAAATTACTTATGCAAGTCACAGAACTGGTGACTGGTGAAGCTTCCGTGCCAGACCACCTCGTCCGGGTTCGCTGGACCTTGCGTTATTGCTTTTCCATTAGCTTGTTAGTTCTTCATTTTATTAAGTTTATAGGCCTAGAAATCAAAGTACTTAAAAGCCCATTTTGGTAGCTTCTTTCCTCAAATCACCAGGAGCATACGAACAATCTAAACGTATGTCCGACCACTCAGACATGTGATCTGTTCTTTGGCCGAGTGTCCCTTATCCATCACACATCTTCCTAATAGACATCGCAGGGCTTGCACAAAGGGGAGCTTTACTTCCTCTCTCAGTGGTGCTTCCTTTGAGGCAAGTACTGTTCAGGGGCCCTGTTGAGATTTTGATTAAAAAAGACAGATATTGTGCAGCTTCCATTAATGTTCTATTTTTCCTGTAGCAAAATGTAGGCTCTTGCAACTTTCTCAGGGGAATTTAATTTCCCATGTCTGTTGGCAAATTCAATTTTGAGTTTTGCATAAAACACTAGAAAGCAGTTAGTGGCCTGGTCAGGGGTTACACTTGTAATTCAATGATTCTTTGAGGTAACTTTAAAACCCCTTTGCAACCTGGCCTCCTCTTCTGTAATCCACAAACCACTAGCTTTCTAGAATAAGCAAAAGAAAACTACTTTTTAATATAGAAAGCACCTAACGTATTTAACTTCCTTTTGCCCTCCTCTCTCTGGTTATGGTAAGCCATTTCACTTATTTTTATAATGCTCCCTAAAGGTGCAAGCCCTTCTGTAAGCTAAGAAACTGGAAAATGTGTTTTGAAACACCAAGTACACAGTAACATATGTTAAGGTAGCACGGTATACACCTGAGCACTTTTATAACACCTCACTAATGGTGTGCCCTTGTGTGCGTGTATCTTAGCCTCCTAACTGAATACACACACACACACACACACACACACACAGTTTATATTTTATATTCATTAATTCTGGGTTTTAGTTTAGCTTTGTGGGTTATATGAATTTTCTTCTTCTTTTTTGCCACCTGAATATTGTTTATTTTTTCTACTCATGAGCACTTATTTAGTGTCGAAACTAGGATAGGAGAGTGAAAAAAATCACATGTATAAATTTGACTTCTTTTGTGACTTGACAAAACAAGTGTTTTAGGAAACAGCAAATAAATCAAGCAACCAGTATGAAGTCTGGACCTGCATTTTTTATTAATATTTTTTCTAGAGAGCTGTAGTAAACTGAGGTCGACAGTTCTACCTTTCTACAGCTAATACGAGCATCATACCTTAAAGCTACTGTGTTTTCTGGGATCTACACCATCATACTTATAACACCATTTACCCAGTTGCCCACATCCCCTCAAAAAGACAAAGATAAAAGCTTGAAAAATGAGTGAGCTAGGTATCCAAGTTTGTGTTTTTAAAAAGCTTCCAAATTATTCACTACAAGAGTCACATTTATAGACTTCCTTTAACCATAAATTTACAGAAAAAAAATCTTGTTTTGTGCACTGAGTTTTTGTTGTTTTTAAACAGTACCTTAGCTGGAACCCATGGTTCCTAAAGCAAACCAAAGAAGTGATTTAATGAAAAAAATGTTTCATAGACTGTAGGTTGCTAATCTCAGTTACTAAGATTTCTTTGTCAGAGGAAGGTTGTAAAATGCATGTTTTATCAGTCCTAAATCTTGTCCACATTTTGATTGGACTTGGGAACCCCTTGCAGAGTTTTCCTTTTTGCTAAATGCCTGCTCTGCCCTGAGAGGAAGGAGACAGCTGAGTTTTGGGCAGTTGGGGACCCAGTTGTCTGTCGGAAGGGATCTCTTCTGTAGCCATCTGCTCTTTGCTTGCTGAGCCCCCTACTCAAACACCTGAGTCCAGAGCCTGGGAAGATGATGGATTTCCCACTGTCACCAATAGTGGAGATGGTTGTCCCTGATGGTTGAGGTAACTTCTCACCCTTAGTTTTATAGTGGCCTGAGCTGGGGTGGTTTGGGAAATGGCAAATATGCAATGTGGTCTTATTTCACTCATATCTCTCTCCATCTCTCTCTCTCTCTC
>NW_017731490.1:1472290-1478836 GCF_001890085.2 Hipposideros armiger | reverse complement strand
TCTCTCTCTCTCTCTCTCTCTCTCTCTCTCTCTCTCTCTCTCTCTCTCTCTCTCTCTCTCTCTCTCTCTCTTATACCTAAGGTCTGGTAAAATTAGGGAGTATCAGAAGCCTGGTCTTTATGCAGCCAATCTAAAGAGAAAGAGCACTTTTTTCCTGCCCCTGTAGGTAGGGCCTTACGTGAGCATCTTATCTGACACCTGTAGACTTTCAGGAGATGCTTGTTAAATTATGTGACAATTCATCAGAGAAAAGTGCTACTATTTGTTTTCTTTTTTCTTCTTTCAGGCCTTTTTGTAATGGCTACATCTCGCTGTGTCCTCACATGGCCTTTTCTTTGTGAATGCGAACTCCTGGTATCTCTCCCTCTTCTTCTGAGGACGCTAATCTTCTTGGATTAGGGCCCTACTCTTTTGACCTCATTGAACCTTAAATACCTCCTTAAAGGCCCTATTTCCAAATAGAATCACATTGGGGGTTAGGGCTTCAACATATGAATTTGGGGAGGAAGCAATTCAATCCACAACAGGGTTTAAGTCACATTTTCCCCCATCTCCATCCCCATGTAGCTAGCTAATGGGTCCAGCACCATTTATTGAGAAGATAACTCCCTACTGAACTGCAGCTTTGCCGTTGTTATTAATCAGGTGACTTTGTACATGTGGGTCTCGTTCTGACATCTCTATTATGTTCCATGGGTCAGTAGTCTGTCTGTTCCTGCATCATTACCACCCTGACTGTAGAATAGGTGTTGATAAATGCTAGAATAAGACCCTAGCTTTGTTCTTCTCTATTACTCTGTTTATTTCTGACTCTTTTTATTCCATAAAAAAAATCAGTGATTTTTTTAAAAGCATTGGCTTGAATTTTGATTTTGATTCTACTGAACCCATAGGTCTTTTAAAATGTCTCTCATTCAGTGTCCAAGTCTTGCACATATTTCTTTAGATTTAATTCTAATAATTTGACCTTCTTTGATACCATTGTAAAATATATCTTTTTATTTATATTTTTTCATTTTTAAAGATATTTTTGTTAGATTTATAACTCTGGTTTGGCAGTTGTTTTCTTTCAGCACTTAAAAGTGCCATTCCATTATCTTCTGGATGCCATAATTTTATTTTCAAAAAGTCAGCATCCGTCCTATTGTTGCTCCTTTGAAGGTAATATGTTGTATTTTATGTACCTGCTTTTCAGAGTTTTCTCTTTGTTTTGCAATAGTTTTTACTGTTTAAGCTCGTCTCCAAAAATGTTCCTCTGTGTCATGCCATCTAGTATTTCTGCCCTTACAGTGTCTCACCCCTTTAATCTAGAATAGCCCTTTGACTCACTTTTTACCATTAGAGTGCATCAGCTTTGACACTGTGTGACTCCTGAGGCTCAGGTGTAAGTCTTGTGGCTTACTTGGCCTCTCGGGACGTTCACTCTTGGGAATCTCTCTTGGAGAAGCCCGCTGTTAAGAGGCGCAACGTCTCCGAGACCACCAAGCTATGAGAGAATCCAGCCACGTGGAGACGCCCTGGAAGACCCTGGATGGTATGTTTCCATTAAAGAGAGGGTTGGAAGGAGAGAAAGGGAGTGGGGGCGAAAGGAAGGAGGGGAAGGTGGGAAGGCGGGAGGAGAAGGGGAGCATGAGAATATACCTGAAATGAATGAATATTCATTTGCAAATGTAGCCTAGTCAAGCTTTGGGTGGTTGCAGCCCTGCCACTATCTCGCTGCAACTGTGAGAAGGACCCAAGCAAGAAGTGTGTAGCTGAGGTTAGTCAATCCACAGAACTGTGACAGCTAAGGACACATTATTTTAAGACATTAAGTTATGGGGTGGTTAGTAACACAGTAATAGATAAATGGAACAGAAAATAATACCTAGAAGTAGGATATGGTCGAATCAGAACCTTAAAACATCAGGTTTGGGACCAGGAGGCCAGAGGAGGGTGGAAGAGCCTCAGAGGACTTGTTGATGGACCTGGAAGGACAGTGACAAGGCTTATTAGAGCCTGGAGGAAAAGTGACCCATGTTATACAGTGGGCGACAATGTAGAGTAACTGTTTGCTGAGGTAACATGGAAAACACAAAATGCACCTAATGAAATAGTGAACCTGTGTAAGGAGATTTCCAGGAAGAATGTCAGAAGTGCTAATTGGTTAATTTTAGGCATGTATGAAAAAGCATTATATGAGAGAGAGGAAAAGAGAGAGGTGCGAAGAGGAACTTTTCCGTTTTTAAGTAGAAATTAGAGAAAATATAAAGATCCGGGGCTGACTGAGTGTAAAAGTAAAACAGTATATGTTTCTCAGTCTTTCAGACTATAAAGACTCTCAGTGTAAGACCTGGTCTCAGGATAAAGATGATCTCAAAGGTGCAGCTGTAAGACACATTGTTAAGGTTTCAGAGAGATTTAAGGGTGTGCCTTACATAGACCTTTAGAATGAGAGAAGCTTATGAGAATCTGAAGGGTGTTGTTCTTAAGCAGCCTGACCTTCAGCGCAAGGCCAACTGGGGATTGTATCAAGAAGACTTCCGAGTGGAGCTTTGTGTAGTGGAGTGACTCCCACTATGATTCACAGGTTGCCCAAAGATCTTTAAGAGAATTGTACTGACGGAAGCATCGTAAGCTTGGACTAAAATGGATGAAGGTCATTCACAATGGAAAGAGCCTCTGGGTCCCTAATATGGGCAGGAAGCCGGCTGAAACAGCTCCTTAGCTGCAAACATGGACCGTTTCTCGTGGAAAAGGAAGTGTTGGAATGAATAACCAAGCGGGAGGAGAGAAACTTCTGGAGGGTGGAACCAAAAGCCTTAGAAAACAACCCCCGGAACTGAGTCCTAATCAAGGAGCTGGCTATATATGCGCATGTACAAGCGGATTTCAGAATTGCTTTGGACCAGTGATTGCCATGTGACTCTTATCCCATTAGCCTCCACTTTTGAATGACAGTGTCCATCACAGCTATAATACCCTGCAATTATCATTGCATGTTGAGTGCGTGGGGGGCAGATCATTTGTATCCTTAGTTCCCAGGCTGGGAGGATTTGCACTTGCCAAGCCTGTCTGCGTCTGTGCCTGATTTCAATACAGCTTTATGCTTGGCTCCTGTCATGAGAAGCTTGAAGACGTATTTTAGGGGAAACATGGCACAAAATGTTGGCTTGCTTCCCTAACTTCTCTTTTCTCCAAGGTCTTGTTCCTGCTCCAGTTTCTTTTAATGCCTGCACGCAGGTGTTTTTGCATTTTATCCATTTCGTAATTGTTCTTAGTAGAAAGGTGGATCTGATGCAACCGGCGCTATCATAGTCCAAGAAGTCCAATTCTTTCATGAGGATGCTTTTTGAAAACATTGTTACTGTTACACAGTGCTGTCCTTTAAAGGATCCAAAGGAGAATTACTCTGTAGCCTGGTTCGAAGAAGATTGCTTCTTTTAATCAGCTAGTGCAATTTTTATCAAACAAAAACTAACTATGTCATTGATTATGTTCTCACTTTTGTATTTCTGCTTTATTCCTAACAAATATATGAGATTTTATTAGATGCATTTTTTTTTTCTTGGTGGTGGGGAAATACGTATGGCCTGTTTCACTCACGATACTGTATTTTTATCATCTGTTAAAAACCCATTTTGGAATAAGATAGTGTGTGAATTAAGAAATAATGATAAAAAAATTTTAGATTTGGAAGTTTGGAAGTCAATAAGAAGCTTAGCAATTATGGAGGACTCTTTCTTCCAGGCTAATCAGTGTGCCAACGTTGATGTTTATATAATCATGAGAGATCTTTTCAACAAAATGAGGGTAACAATGGTCAAATCCTTTGAAGAACGGCCTCCAGTCCTTCCTAAGTGCAAACTGTTCATCCATGGGAGGTGAGCAAACCTGGGTTTCCAGTTAATACATTGCTTCTTCCCAGACACTTAGAATTCACTGATGCCCCGGTAAGTGCTGTGTAAATATTAGGGACAGGCACTGAATTCACTGACGGAGGGCGGGCTGGGCTAACCCTGGTACTCTGCTGTTTAGGTTTTTGGACAACCAGGCTGTGCTAGTTCAAATACAATCAATTATAGTGCAAACGGAATGAGAGCAGCGTGGTGTCTAACTCAGGTTATTTATCTAAGGCATAGAGTCCGATGCATAGAATAGCTTACAGAGCATGTGAATTTCAAAATCTCATCCATGGAATCTGTATGTGATGAGTGTGAAATAGCAAAATGTGCCAGCAGCGATTCCCCTCATGCTCCCCTTCCCTTTTTCTTCTTCTCTTCATTTCCTTTGTGCATTGTGCGTCACTTTGTTACTTATTCTAAATAAACAAGTCGGCAACCCTAGTGTTTCTATTGTTGGGTGACTGGCAGGGGCAATAATGAAATATTTAACAATAGTTGGCATGGGTTTCAGTCAATCAGAGCAGCTGCCTGACCAATCAGAAAAGGGGCCAGCCATGAACAGCAGACATGGCTATTCCTGTGCAGAGCTGCTGAATACCAGCTCTGGTTATGGCCACTTTTTTTTTTTTTTCCTTCAGAGAATAAGTAAGCAAAAAGCTAAATCTCTCACTCCTATAGTTTGATGCCTACTAGATCATATTATTATGGAACAGACTACATTTGTCTTTCTTAAAAGTTTTATTTTTTTCTGTTGCAAGATGTTTAAAACAGAAACTGCCGTAAGTAAAAGGCTCTCTTAGTACAATTTATTGCCTTTCAAGTCACAAAAGGATTTAGAAAGAAAACATTTCATCTTATCACTCTCCTTGGTTTTCCTTGAAGGGAGTCCCCAGGGTAATGAAACAAACAGTTGGTGACTTTTGAGGAAGAGGAATAGAAGCATGGAGATAATTTGGTGTTTTCTTTTATCATTTAAATTGAAACAAAGTATGTGGGTGTATTAATGAAAAGAATGCTTCTTAGGCAACAACAAAAATAAAATAAAATACAGCCATCACTATGTAGAAAAATCTTTTCTATTTAATGAGATAATTTGCTTGAGAAAAATATTAAAAGGAAGAAAGGTAAGTTAAATTATATTATGTGAGGTGGTAGGACTGGTTAGGTTGGGGGGGGATGGGGAGCGGGGGAGTGGAAACTGGCTAATTTGGAGGAGAATTAGGATTTTATGGCTGAGAGGAAAATTAGATGCCGTCAAGTCCCATCCCCTCCTAGTTTACATAAAGAAATGGAGACTCAGAGAGGTTAAGAGGCTTGCTTAGAATCTCACATCTGGTTATTTACTGAGAAAAACAGAAACGTAGAAAGAAAACCTGGTTCCTGAAGCAATTAACTTTTTTTAGATTGCTTGTACATGGTACCAAGGTAACTGATTTATTCTAAATTAAAAAAGCTACTCAGGGAAATTGTGTCCTTTCTCCCTGAGGCCTTGCCACTGCTCCTGCCATGGTGGACTCCTTCTATGAGCATCTGTCCCCATGAAAATTCCCCTGCCCTTCGTCTAGGCCCTCACAGCTCTGCCGAGTGACAGTGACGTTATCTGCTCAATAGTTGACAGCAATTGGAATTTTGGAAGTGGTTTTTATTTCCTCTCCCTGCCCCGGCCCTTTTCTAATTTTGCGGGAGCAGAATAGGCAGGATTACAGGAATACAGGTTCAGTGCCCCGACCACTCCCCACTTGAAACTCTGGCTCTAGGCTTCTTGATCGAGCATATAGGAAACTCCTTATTCTTTAAGGCGTTTGTGTTGACTTTTGTCTTCCTTGTATCGAAAAGCATCCCAATGGGCATGTCTGGACACACACACTCCCCCCACTTCTGCTGTGAGACTTCTCCCTGCCTTCCCCTAGCCCCTGTCAGAGCCAAGTTAGCACACATGGAGAGGGCCAGTGCAGATGCGTCGTGTCTTCTGGATATCACACATGTCTTTGTGGCAGCTCGAGATTTTAAAAACGCGGCAGGGAGCTGTGGCCTAGCTCTTCATGCTACCCGTTAGGATAAATACATCCTTCCGTGTTGTGACCAATACACAGCTCCAGGAATAGCCTGCCCATAAAAGAAAATGCACTTGATTTGACAGGCTCCCACAGCTACGTTATTTTCATTTAATCTCTCTTTTTTTTTCTTTTTATCTTTTGACTCCTTTTACCCATTTCTCCCATCCCCTCCATCCCTGCCTCTGACAACCATCAGTCTGTTCTCCATATCTGTGAGCTGCTTTTGTTTTGCTTTCTAGGATTGCACATATAAGAGAGATTGTATGGCATTTGTCTTTGTCTGGCTTATTTCTCTTAGCATAATGCCCTTGAGGTCCATCCATGTTGTTGCAAATGGCAAGATTTTATTCTTTTTTATGACTGAATAGTATTCCATTGTGTAAATGTATAATTTTTCATCCATTCATTCATTGATGGACACTTAGGTTGTCTTCATATCTTGGCTATTGTAAATAATGTTGAAGTGAATATGAGTGTATATATCTTTTTGAGTTAGTGTCTTCATTTTCTTTGGATAAATACCCAGAAGTGGAATTGCTGGATCTTCTGGTAGTTCTATTTTTTTTTTAAAGGTTTTAATTGGGGAATTGGGGGGATGGGAACAG
>NW_017731490.1:1470875-1472230 GCF_001890085.2 Hipposideros armiger | reverse complement strand
ACAGGGGCTGCTGCCTACGCCATCGCCTCATGGCTGCCCAGCTCCAGGTTGAACTGTTGTTCAGCATCTTAGCTGTAGAGGGCAGTGTCACTGGCCCTCGTATGTGGGATCCGAACCGGGGCCCTCTGGCGTCCCAAGCCAGTTCTTAACCATCGCGCCACTCGGCTGGCCCCGGTAGTTCTATTTTTAATTTTTTGAGGAACCGCCATACTGTTTTTTATAGTGGCTGCTCCCATTTTCAATCCCACCAAAAACGCACAAGGGTTCCCTTTTCTCCATATCATCCCAACACTTACTGTCTTTTTTATGATAGCCATTCTGACAGATGTGAGGTGATAACTCATTGTGGTTTTGATTTGCATTTCCTTGATGATTAATGATGTTGAGCATCTTTTCATATGTCTGTTGGGGGTCTGTATGCCTTCTTTGGAAAAATGTCTTCAGATCCTATGGCTATTTTTCAATGGCATTGTTGTTTTTTTAATTTTTATTTTTTTGCTATTAAGCTTTATTAGTTCTTTGTATACTTTGGATATTAGCCCCATATTAGAGATATTATTTGCAAAATCCTCTCCTATTCAGTAGGTTGCCTTTTCATTTTGTTAATGGTTTTATGTTTGTTTGCTTGTGTTGTTTTTTTTCTGTGAGGACGATTTTAGTATGATGTAGTCCTACTTATTTAGTTTTTGCTTTTGTTTCTTTTGTTAGGTTCAAAATATCATCACCAAAACCTATGTCAAGGAACTTATCACCTATGTTTCCTTTTAGGAGTTTTATGGTTTCAGGTCTTACATTTAGATCTTTAATCCATTTTGAATTAATTTGGGGGTATGGTGTAAGGTAGTGGTTGAGTTTCATTCTTTTACATGTGGTTGTCTAGTTTTTCCAGCACCATTTATTGAGGAGACTATCCTTTCCCCATTGTATAGTCTTGGCTCTTTTGTTGGAAATTAATTGACCACATATGCATGGATTTATTTCTGGAGTCTCTCTTCTGTTTCCCTGACCTGTGTTTCTGATTTTATGCCAACACCATACCATTTTAATCCTGCTAGCTTTGTGATACAGTTTGAAACCAGGGAGCATGAGGCCTCCAGCTTTGTTCTTCTTTCTCAAGACTGCTTTAGGTATTTGGTTATTATTTTTTTTGTAGTTTCATAAAAATTTTAGAATTAGTTTCATTTAAAAAAATGATATCAGAATTAAAAAAAATATTTTTATTAAAATACAGCTAACATACATATTATATTAATGTCAGGTGTACACCATGGTTATTCAACCTTTATATACCTAAAGAAATGATCACCATAAGTCCAGCAACCATCTGACACCGTCCCACACTATCACAATATTAT
>NW_017731490.1:1467530-1468420 GCF_001890085.2 Hipposideros armiger | reverse complement strand
ATGGTTATTCAACCTTTATATACCTAAAGCAATGATCACCATAAGTCCAGCAACCATCTGACACCGTCCCACACTATCACAATATTATTGACTATATTCCCCTATGCTGCACATTACATCCCCATGACTTATTTGTTTTATACCTGGAAATTTGAACCTCTTATTCCCCTTCACCTTTCCTCCCCATTTTCAAATGTTTCAGTTACTGTTGACATTCAATGTAATTTTATATTAATTTCACATATACAGAATAGTGGTTAGACATTTATATAATATACGAGTAAGAAGTCATCCCCCTGACTAGTCTAGTACTCACCTGGCAATATACTAGGTTTTACCATATTACCGACTATATTTCCTAGGCTTCACTTTACTCGCCCATGACTATTATGTAACTGCCAATTTTTACTTCTTAATCCCTTCACCTTTTTCACCCTACTGCCCAACCCCACTCCCATCTATCACCCTGATAAACCTAGTACCCATATGACACCATTCATAGTTGTTACAATATTATTGACTATATTCCTTATGCTCTATGCCTTACATCCCTATGATTACTGTGTAACAAAAAACCAATTTTTACTTAATTTTCCCCCCCTTTTTGACCCACCGTCCCAATCCTTCTCCCATCTGGCAACCATCAAAATGTTCTCTGTATCTGTGAATTTGTTTCTGTTGTGTTTGTTTATTTTGTTCTTTAGAATCTACATATAAGCAAAATCACATTGTATCTGTCTTTCTCTGTTTGACACTCCACCCAGCACAGTACCCTCCAGGTCCATCCAGGCCGCTGCAGATGGCAAGAATCCATTTCCTTCCATGGCCGAACAGTATTCCATTGTATGTATGTGCCTCCTACTCTTTATCCATTCTTCCATTGATGGACA
>NW_017731490.1:1464635-1466370 GCF_001890085.2 Hipposideros armiger | reverse complement strand
CCTCAGTCAGTGCCCTGGGCCTGAAATGTTCTCCTATAAGGAGTTTGGGCTCTGAGCTGTCACCTTGCTGCAGATTCCTTTTTCTTATTAGGAAAAAACCTTCCCCCTGTTGTGGGTCTGCAGTTAACTTCCTTACCTTGCTTACGCATGTGTGCTCTGGCACCTGGCCAGCCCACCTGTATACCTGCCTCCTCTTCCGGCGGGAAGGGAGTGGGGTCTGTGTCTGCAGCCCAAGATGGGTGTGTGCAGCCCGTTGCCCTGTGTCAGCCATCAGGAGGGACCTGCTGGCCGAGGGAGATGGGCACACGCTATAGATACTGGTCTTGCTGCAGCTCTTCTCTCTGTAAGTAAAGCTTTCTACCAGCGCCTTGTATGTTGAGTCTTTGGTGACTTGGGACCCACAGACGATGCAGGAGCTCCTGCTTCTGGTGCTTGGCATCGTTATCATCTTTGCTGTCCTCTAAGCAGTGGGGGTCCTCCCTGGGGACTGGTACCTGGACCTCCCTGCTCCACACACCAGCTGTGAACTCTGCTGGAATAAGCTTCCCTGAGAACTTTGCGTGGTTGGTGTCCTTTCATTATTCAAATGTCACCTCCTCTGGGAGACCTTCCTTCTCACCCAATTAAAATTAGCCCACTGGAAGTATTCACAGTCTCTGTTAGAACACAGCATTGTTTACTTTTTAAAAAAATTTTTAATTTTGCCTCTGTCTCACAAAAATGTAAGCTTCATGAGAGCAGGGATCTTATTCTTACTCTCTGTCATAACCCCAGTACCTGGCTCAGAGTAAATAACCATTGCGGTATTTATTGAATGAGGAAATCAACAATTTCTAAATATGGCAAACCTTCAGTTCTTATATGACCGTGTTTGAATATGATAGTGTTTGTCTACGATGGTGTTTGAGTAATTCGTTTTCAGTTACTTTAAGTTGTGGCAATCGTAGAGAGGGCCCACCTGGATTGCCCCTTCAAGAAAGAATTTGCCCTTCAGCTGCAGTGATAGTTAGCTGACTGGCGTCCAGCATTAGTGCCATCAGGGTCCCCTTGGCTTGGAAAAGTGAGGCCAACTCTTCCTGGGAAGGCCCCAACCAAGGACTAAGTAAGATGAGCTAATTCTGCTTATAGCAGATCACCTCTACCAGGAAATGTCCCTCTACCAGGAAATGAACCTCTACCAGGAAATGAACCTCTACCAGGAAATGAGCCTCTACCAGGAAATGTCCCTCTACCAGGAAATGAGCCTATACCAGGAAGCTCTTGCTTTGGCGCTTCTGTGGGCTGAGACTGTCGGACTGGCTGGCTAAGCTTTGTGAGGCCCGCACCGTGTGGTCTGAGGCTCTCCCTGCCCAGTCCTGCCTCACCGCCTCCCTCCGTTCTCAGGGGTGAGATCTGCAGCCGGGATCGAAAGCTCTCCCTGCTCTTATATGCTTCCTCCTCCTTTTGACCTTCACAGGTGCAGGTCCCCAATTAACCCTCCCGCACACCTCCTCCGTCCTGGTGTCTGCTTCCCAGAGGCTCCATGCTCTTGTTGGAGTTCTTTCTGATTTTTAATGGGGCCACGGTGCCATTTTAATAAATAACACAAAAAAGTTACTTGAAATCTTTTTGTAGCTTAAAGATGTCAAACTCTCTTAGAGTGTTCACTGTGGGGACAAGGGATTGTGTGTTAGTCAGACATTTCAACCAGAAAGAGGTGTGATTCAGGTATCATCTCATCAAGAATGCCACTTAC
>NW_017731490.1:1459313-1462160 GCF_001890085.2 Hipposideros armiger | reverse complement strand
TTCAACAGACAATATTGGGGTTCATGAGATGTGGACTTGAGGTAGGGCCTGAGAAGGGAAGGGCCAGGTGCATATGTGGAGGACCTACTTTGTGCTAAGCCCATCATACTTTTTTTCATAATTCTTACAAAAATCAGTCTTAGGTGCAATTATCGTGAAGCCCAGATTCATTAAGAAAATGGTGTAAAATGTTACAGCTAGTAAGTAATGGAGCGGGGATTTTAACCCAGGTCTGTCTGACCTGAAATGAGTTCTTTTCTCTGCTCCAAGAGATAATTTCCAGGCCTTCACCTCTGGTCACTACCACCATTGTTATTGTAATGCTATAATAATACCTGTAGTTCTACATACGATAATGTCTACTTAATAATTTCCTATCCTGGCCTCAGTTTGCTTATCTGCAAAACGGGGATAATAATCATAGCTCCCTTAGAGGACTGTTATGAAGAATGAAGAAGCAGCTACCAATTGTGCACCTAGTGTAGGATATGTAATAATGTTTTAGTGTTCTTGTTATTTCATGCCATGCCATTCCCTGAGTAAATTAGGGAACACAGGGCATTCACACATGCATGGCTGAATGCAGAACTAAAGAAAAAAATGTGTGTGTGTTAAAATGCCTTAAATCTCTTTTATGCCTAGAAATTTGCTGATGAATTGGATTGTGAAGCCAGGGGGGCCGGGTGTGGGCATGGGGGTAGGGGAAGGTGGCATGGGGGGAGGGGAAAACTCAAGTTGCTTCTGGCTGGGAAGGGCCCCGCAGGATGCGTGCACCCTGCAGTCCAGCACTCCAGACTGACGTGTGGATGTCAGAGAGGAAGACGGCCCACTTGACTGACACACCAGGCTAGTGTAAAGGCATCTCCTCAGAACTGGTTTTATACCCTTTCTATTCATGACCCTCTGATTCCGGAAACAAGTCACTTAAACCAAATAGAATGAAGCTGCAAAGCCTGGCTGGGATTGGCCGTCAGGCAGCGTCGCCCTGGTGTTAATGGGCTGTCTTGCAGCCTCCTAACCCCTGGGTGTCCCCCCACCCACAGCCCAGCCCAGGCACGTGGGAGGCTGAGGGCTGCTGCACACCACACACTTCTGTAATGTATCACAATTATGGAGACAACTGTGCTAAGTAACTTTCCGTGGATCTGCTCTGAAAACTTGCCGTGTGTTCAACAGCCCTCAAAATTTTTGATTTGGAACCCATGGTGGTGGTTACACTGAGCTGTGGTGGAGTGAGTCACCGCAAGAGGTTTTATTTTCCATCTGCAGTGTAGCACATTTAAAGAGCTTGGGCTCCTTCAGCTTCATCTGTACCCCAGTTTAGCACACGGAAGGAGAAAGACGGGAAGGCGCAGACACAGCACAGGGGCCGAGCGGCCGCGGGGCTGAGTCTCCCACACTGCTAAGAAACAGGCGCTGCCTTGCTGGGAACAGTGACTTTGCATTTCCAAAGCAGTGATCAGCCCAGACATTCTGAGAGGGCTGTGGACTCGAGTTATCCCGTTAGTCCTGCCGGGGGTGCTGGGCAAGGCACTCAGAGTCAAACGTGGCGGGTGGCAGAGCGTGGACCACTACTCGTCTCCGGGGTCCTTCAGTAGGACTCCAGCATCCCCCACTTGCTGTCTCTGGCGCACGGAGCTTTGCAGCCCAGGTCGCTGGAAGGAAGCACTAACTATTTACCCAGACTACACCCCGGAAGCTAGCCCAGACCTGCAAAACACCGCACGTTATTATCAAGAGCGCTGTTCCCCACGTCCCAGCTTTGCACTTCAGAAATAAGAAAAAATGAGATCTCAGGGAGATGGAGGCTCTCAGGGCACCAGACCCTGGTTCCCTGGCTNGAGACAGACAGAGAGAGACAGTCAGAGAGACAGAGAGAAAGAGAGCTAGCTGTTGACGAGGCCGCATGTCTCAAGACCAGAGTCCTGCAGACTCCCTTGAACACCCTTCAGCTTACGTCCTAAACTCATTAGGGCTCACAGCCATCCCCCAAGCCCAAACGGGAGACATTTGCCATCCCGTTCTCTCTTCTACTATTATACAGGCTCCATTATTGGCACACCATTTTCTTTCCTTTTCTTTTGTCCATAAAAAAAAATCCTTGAATACATATAAATTAAGATAAATATATACTTGATCAGACGGTGTCTTTTCAGTGCTTTTGCACTTGATTCTCAGTGTGGTTGAGCAAGTAGCTTTTAAAGGTCTGTTGTTGTCTAGCTGAGGCGCTCCTAGCATTTGAGAGAGATTCAAGATATGATGATTAAATTGAACTGACTCTCCTGTAGGGAAGGAGGCTACTAAGGGTGGATTTGTTTGTTTGTTGGCAGATGAATAGTATGATCAGACCTGAGTCTTATAGGAACCTGTGGGTTTTAGGAGAAAAGAGTTGTGGCCAGAAGACCAAGTAGGAAGTTGTAGCAGTCATCAGGGTGAAGGATGACAGGGGATTGAACCCGGAAGGGATGCTAGGGATGAAGTGATGGGGACAGAACTGAAAAACAGTGGGGGCGGGAGAAGATGAGACCATTGAAATGTGGTTAAATGTGGGAGAGCACAGAACAGATGATGCTTCTGAGGTTGGTCTTGGGAGAGTTGAGTAGATGGTGATGAGATGAGCATCAAATGACCCATCTTATACATCAAGGTTAAGTGATTTGCCCAAGATCAGTGAACATACTGATGGCAGCATTACGTGTCCTTATTGTGCTAAAAACGCCAAATCAGATTCCTTTCTACTTCATTACCCCCATGGCCTTTTTCTATTACATAAAAACTTCTACACACAGAACATGCTCAGGTAATTTTCTAAAACGTCATTAAAATTAAGAAGATACTTAAAAGGAC
>NW_017731490.1:1445874-1450098 GCF_001890085.2 Hipposideros armiger | reverse complement strand
GGAAGACGGCCCACTTGACTGACACACCAGGCTAGTGTAAAGGCATCTCCTCAGAACTGGTTTTATACCCTTTCTATTCATGACCCTCTGATTCCGGAAACAAGTCACTTAAACCAAATAGAATGAAGCTGCAAAGCCTGGCTGGGATTGGCCGTCAGGCAGCGTCGCCCTGGTGTTAATGGGCTGTCTTGCAGCCTCCTAACCCCTGGGTGTCCCCCCACCCACAGCCCAGCCCAGGCACGTGGGAGGCTGAGGGCTGCTGCACACCACACACTTCTGTAATGTATCACAATTATGGAGACAACTGTGCTAAGTAACTTTCCGTGGATCTGCTCTGAAAACTTGCCGTGTGTTCAACAGCCCTCAAAATTTTTGATTTGGAACCCATGGTGGTGGTTACACTGAGCTGTGGTGGAGTGAGTCACCGCAAGAGGTTTTATTTTCCATCTGCAGTGTAGCACATTTAAAGAGCTTGGGCTCCTTCAGCTTCATCTGTACCCCAGTTTAGCACACGGAAGGAGAAAGATGGGAAGGCGCAGACACAGCACAGGGGCCGAGCGGCCGCGGGGCTGAGTCTCCCACACTGCTAAGAAACAGGCGCTGCCTTGCTGGGAACAGTGACTTTGCATTTCCAAAGCAGTGATCAGCCCAGACATTCTGAGAGGGCTGTGGACTCGAGTTATCCCGTTAGTCCTGCCGGGGGTGCTGGGCAAGGCACTCAGAGTCAAACGTGGCGGGTGGCAGAGCGTGGACCACTACTCGTCTCCGGGGTCCTTCAGTAGGACTCCAGCATCCCCCACTTGCTGTCTCTGGCGCACGGAGCTTTGCAGCCCAGGTCGCTGGAAGGAAGCACTAACTATTTACCCAGACTACACCCCGGAAGCTAGCCCAGACCTGCAAAACACCGCACGTTATTATCAAGAGCGCTGTTCCCCACGTCCCAGCTTTGCACTTCAGAAATAAGAAAAAATGAGATCTCAGGGAGATGGAGGCTCTCAGGGCACCAGACCCTGGTTCCCTGGCTGCGGCTTATCACTCCTCCAGGGGAACGCATGGCGCACTTCTCTGTCAGGTGACAAGCAAGCAGTGTTAATGATGGCCTCATTCTCTCTGAGAGACCCAGACTCCAGTTAATAAAGTGCAGCTAAGCAAGCCTCGATGGGGATGGCTTGGATGAAGGTGGTCAGAGCGCTAATGGCAGGGGAGGAATTATTTCGTAGGAGGCCAGGAGCAGGCTGAGTTTCGTAGCTCCTCTCAGAAAAGCCGAGTTCTCTCCTATTGACTCAGGTGCCAGCAGGGGGTTCCTTTGTCTTGAGGGGCTGCTTTGTCCTTTGGAAGGCACCCTGGTTGGTTTATGACTGAGGGTTGTGTTGTCCCAAGAGGTTATATATCTTGAATTGCCCTTTCTTGGGGACACGGAGAAAAGGACTGCTGACATACAAGAACTTATTCCAACCTGCTCCGTGACAGGCATTAGACTCTCAGTAGTTAGAAAACCACCGAAGCCATCCATCCTCTTCCTCTCCAGCTGAATTTCCAGATGCTCCTGTCATTTAGGGACCTGGACGCTTTCCTCTGCAAAGATACCCTGCTCTTGAAACACCCCATGCTTTTCCATGTCTTCTGCCTTTGCTCATCTCTGTCATCAGGCAGAGGCCCCCTCCGTCCTCCTCTGCCCCTCCCTCCCCGACCATCCCGCAGGGCCCAGCCCAGCTGTCATCTCTCTGAGTCCCCTCAGTCCCACAGGCAGACTCCGCCATGGAAATGTTTCAGGGCACTGTGAGCTTACCTGGACTATTGCCTTTTACTGTGTGCTCAAATTACTCACCTGCCTATCTGCTCTGTTACCTTGTTACCGCCTCCAGGGAAGGACCCCTGTCTTATCTCTTTTTGTATCTTCAAGGCCTCCAGATGGTAGACACTCATTGAAAGTTTTCTGAAAGAAAAAATGAACAGAGTTGCTCATACACTGGGTGTGGGTCCTGGCTGAAGTCCCACTGCACTGTGTATCTTTAATGAAGATATAACATGTCTCGATTTCAGCATCTCATCTGTTAAAAAGAAACGGGTGCGAGAATAGTGCAGACCTACCTTAGGGGACCTTGTATGAATTAGCAAACTAGAGACTTATGCAAATGTCCATTTTCATGACTGCCAGACCTGAAGATGTGGGCGGCAGCCAGGCTGCTTGAGGCCACTTAGGCACAGATAATCAAATGCAGTCTCTCTGACAGCTGCTGATCACAGACACCATTAAAAAAGAAATAGTCATCATGCAGGTGACAAAGAGGGAGGCAAATCTTCTGAGTGGCAAGCTAGTACCACAAGGAAAAGGACAAAGCGCGAGGACCTGCCCGGAAGGCATGGCCAACTGCTACCCGTGGCCGTGGGCGGGCGGTTAGTGGAAAGCATGGGGTGATGGAGACAATCGCTTCCATTTTATTAAAAATAATTGGTGAAGTTTACAGACATTTTCTGCAAACATGCAACTGTCAGGCATGAGTGGAAAAGAAACGTTTTCCCAAATTGTGAGACATTCTAATGTCGTAGCCAAAAATCAGGACTCTGATGATTAAATGTGGAGAGCTGTCATCTCGGCATTATATTAAAATAACTTGCCTCAAGCAAGTGCACAGTATTTCTTCCTTTAAATCTGTCATTTCTTGGGAGGCCGTTGCTCCGGGTGGCTGCACCGGTGGCTTTGTAGCCATGGAAGTTTAACAGCAACTGGGGCACTCAGAGGCCTGTAGGGGGGGTAGGCTGGGGGCTGACATGTGGGGNTAGCCAAAAGCGGCTAAGGGAATTGTAATTCTTTTTGGTCCTGTTCCGATCTTCTTTGTTTTATTTCATTTGTCTTGGTTCAAAAGCAGGTACTGTGGATCGGCCTGCTCTACACCCCCTCCAACCCTCTTCTCGACGTGTCTTCTTGTCCAGAGGAAGGTGGAACATTAACAGTCACATTTTCCCGGCTCCCTTGCAGCTGGGGCTCTGCACGTGCTAAGGTTCCACTGACCAGATGCATGCGTGCGAGGCTTTCATTTGGAACTGATCCTTTTATGGTCACTGATCTTGGCGGAGACTTCATGGTTCAGGAGCCAGTGGCTGTGGCAGCAGCTTCCTGATCTATGATTTTTTGGACAATAACTCTTAAAAGCTCAGCTCAGAATCACCTGTTTATCTGTTTCTTCAGCCCTCTTATGAATCTGTAAACTCTATGTTTACAATATTAAATTTCTTTTGTTTGAACTTACTGGATTATGTAGTTGCAATTAAGAAATTTGATCACCGCAGTTCACAATTCTAGGCCTGTTTTTAGAGGAATGAGTTACTTATGTAAAAAGGGCTAATTTACAAATTGCGGAAAAATCAGTTTACCTGTTGGTGGTTGCACACAATTTTCACTGCAAGTACAAGTTTCCATGAACCGTGTTGCTATAACTGTTGCCACTTTGCTATTTAGCTCTATTATTGCACAGATTTATCAGTAATGCTGGACTTTTCCTGTAGGATGCACACTGCAAAATTCTAGCCCCAGATGATTGTCAAAAAATGACTTCGGTGTTCTGCATTTTTTTCTTGGCTGTTTCCCTAACTGGGGCCTCAGAACTGATAGAGAATTTAAAGGCTGTGCTTGCCTTTAAAAACAACACTGAAAGGGTTGTTCTTGGAAACATACCCCTCCTCCTGGGCGGAAGTTAGAGGATGCTGATATTTCTTGCGTGTCATCCTCAATTCCTGTCCCCAAACTCCCAGTATCTTTCTCCCATGACCCCGTGATATCACTCTGGTTACAGTGTAATCATTTTGGGCCCACCTTACTTGGGTACCAAGTGTGTAGTTCTGTAGAGCACAGTGTGTATTAGTGTGAGCTCATACTGTCACAGACGCTGCAAGATGACGTGCATGCACAGGGAGACTTGGTGTCCTGCAAGATATTATGCAAGTGCTGGCTTTTCTTATTGGCTAATTTTTTACTCCTGTGGCTGCACGGGGACCCTTGGGGCTTCATGGCAGGAGCTTGTCTTCCCACGTCTCCCTCTGCGGCTATAATTTTACTTCATGTCTGGCTGCTAAAAAGTGTGAAAATCACTGATCCCATCAAACCCTTGGCTTGTGTGTTCATCTCCTTTACTACATCTCTCCCAGTTGGTTTTCTAGCCTTTCTTGAATATATCCAGTGACAGGGAGCTCATTACTTTTCTTTCTTTCTTTCTTTCTTTCTTT
>NW_017731490.1:1419661-1441474 GCF_001890085.2 Hipposideros armiger | reverse complement strand
AGGCTGGGGGCTGACATGTGGGGCGGGGGGGGGCTCATTAACCACAGTGTGGCTGCAGCCAGCCATCTGCAGATCTCTCTCTTTGTGACTTCGTGGGGCGCCGGCATCTGAAACTTGAAGCCAAACACTAGCAGAGCCATTATTTTCAGCAGTGTTTCTCAGCGATGTCAGGCTGCAGGCAGAGTGAATTGCACTTGTTTATGAAATCTGTTGCTTAACAGGATGATCAGCGCCTCACTGTAGCCTCTAGTCATGATACTTTGAATGGAGTCCGCATTGTGCTGCTTTTAGGTGCAACCCATGTGGACGCGGAGCGATGGAAAGGGGCTTCCATGGGTGGAAGAGAAAACGACGATGCTCGATTGGTGCTGAGGTCCTCTGTGCTCTGTCAAAGGGAACAGAGGTGCTCTTTTCCTCTCGCTTTTGCTCAGGAGGCCAGTTAGCTTCCTTACCTGGTCAGATGTTTCCTGCAGATCCCACGGCGACCCCCGCCTGCTTCTCTAGTCCCCCAACTCCTGCGTGTAATATAGTGGTGGGCTCATTGACTCTTGGAGATGTTCACGGCAGTGACATTTCGGTTGGCACCCCATTTCTGGCTTTGGGAAGCACATTCACATCAAATCCTATGTGTCCCTATCAAAGGCGAGGCAGAGTAGACTGGGTAGCCGGTGTTTTACATGCCCCCAGCCCTTTCTGGATTGCAAGGCCTGACTACATACATCGCGGCTCAGTTTGGCTTTGAATCTCATGCTGACTATCCCTGTGACGCACGGGAGAAGAGTAAGGCAGAGGAGACAGCACCAGCAGTTACTGGGAGCATGCGATTTGGGCTCCTGCCCGTTGCACTGCAGCTTCTGTGGCCCAGCTCCCTAACCTGTCAGGGCTTGGCTTTCTTCTGTAGAACCAGGACAGCAGTCAGTCCCTTAGAGGTTATTGTGAGGATTAAATGTGATCATATGTAAGGAAAGCGTTTCGTACAGGGGGTCTTTAACAATTGGTAGTTATTACTGTTAGTGGTGGTGGTACAGAAACAACAATTATGAGGGTTGGCTGAAGGCAGCACGCTTTGGGCTAGAATTTCGTTTACCTGGTTACCGGAGAGCCACGTCTCCCAAGCTCTCACCACTTTCTCCCCTGCCCTTGCTGTCTTTCTTAATGCCTAAGGAGTGTGCAGATTTTCCACCTTTCAGCAATTCCAGAAACAGCCTGCGAGGATATAAAAAGCAAGTGAAGAGCCTGCAGAAACGCAGGTGCAGTTTGGGGTCCCTTTGCCAAAAGTGCAGCATTTCTTCAAAGCCCTCAAATGTCACGTCGCCTTGCTCAGCCTGGCTGGCAACGCCCCCGTCATTGCCTCTTCCACCCAGGGGTGACATCGCTGGAGCCATCGGAGTCTGAAAGACGGATTCACCTTGACCTTTCCTCTTTCCCAGAAGAAGGCACAACCCAAATGAGGCCATCAGAAGCATCGCGGCTCCTCCCCTCAGCGTGTCTCAAAGACCTCATTCTGACCCCCATCGATCAGCCGTAAAACATAAAATCAAGCGAGTTCTGCTTTTCTACTTCATGCAGAAACATCAACATCGCCCAGCATCGTCAGCCAAGCTCACAGAAATATACAGTAAAAATGGGGGCACTTACCACCCCTCTCGCAGATCCCCTTAAGCGTTTTCTTTGTCCTGGTCCCGGATGGCAGCTGTGGAGCAGGGCGCGATCCTGCTGCTAAGTACTAAGTAGGAAAAGTGTTCATTGTCATCCCCGCACAGAGGGTGCTTCGAGTGACTTGGTGACTGACAGCCTGAATAAGCAGTTATTTCTCCAGGCTCAGGAACAAGAGGCGCGTGCAACCCACTGCCTGACCTTCTGCAGCTGAGCGCGGCTTTCTGGGGTCAGCTCGCGGCCACCATTGCCTGGGAAGGTTAAAATATTGTTGAGTTGATTGATGAGGAAGCTCTGATCATGTTACTCTCCTGCCGAAATCATTTTTGACCGTGCTCCAAGTCCTAACGGGTCAGGTCCACAGGCCTTACTCCTGCATTCCTGGCTTGTTACTACCTGACCCCAATCTACCTTCCCAGCTGTATCTCTTATTACTAGGCTTCGTGAGCTCCGGGCCGCAGGCAAGCGGAACTGCTCTCCCAGGCTGCCCCATGCTTTCTGTCCTCTGTGGTGCCATCTACACGGCTCTTCCCCTGGGATGCTCATTTTCCTGACCGTCCATGTCTGTCTTAGCACAGACTGCTGTAACAAAATGCCATAGACTGGGTGACTAAGGCAATCTATGTTTACTTCTTGCAGTTCTGGAGGGTAGGGAGTCCAAGATGAAGGTGCTGGCAGATTTAGGTCCCCGGGGAGGGCCCTCTTCCTGCCTTGTAGAGGGCTGCCTTTTTGCTGTGTCCTCACATGGTGGAGAGAGGGAATTCTGATCTCTTCCTCTTTTCATAAGGGCACTGATCCCATTATGGCAGCCCATCCCCATGACCGCGTCTAAACCTAATTACTACCAAAGGCCTTCCCTCCAGACACCATCACGCTGGGGGGTTAGGGCTTCGACAGCTGAATTTTGGGGGGACAAACATTCAGTCCACAACATCTAAATCCCATGGAACCTTCAAGCCTCGTTTACAATACAGTGTCTTCCAGGAAGAGTTGCCTGTTTTCCTCCAGCTACAAATAATTATCCCTCTTCTCAACTCCCGTAACTCTTTATGCATACCCCCTCTCCCCCAGGGCATATATGCTTTCTGTTGTGCATCTTGGTTTTGTATGTGTTTTATATTCTTCACTAGATTCTGAGTTCCTTGACGGCAGGGGCCATATTTTTTTATGCTACGAATTACTAACACTTATAGTATGTCCACAGAATGCACTTAGCAAGAGCTTGTTATTAAATAAATAGATGCTCTCATCTGCAGGAGAGCCCAGAGTGGGCTGATGCAGGACTTATGTTTGTGACAGATGCATTGGTAAGGCCAGGGTCCACTCTGACCGCCTCATGCTTGGCTGGCTGTTAAATATTTTAAACATCACCCCTGTGTTGAGGGAATGACTGAGTATGCTTTTCTAGACTGTTCTATAAGGGGATGGGTTATATATCATTTCCCCACATCAGTGAGGAATCTTGTGGTTGCATGCATACATACACACACATCCATACGTATATGAAAATGATTTGGCCAAGCTCTCTTTAAAATAATCTGTTATCTCCTTGGTGCACTTTTTTGGATGTTAGTATTATATACTAACAACAATTATAAAAATGTATAAACCACATTGGGAAGATACTAAGAATTCCAACCTTTATATTGACTCCCGAATATACATTGAGACGTAACATTGTCTCAAGGGCCCAAATGTTCATAACAAGGCATTGTCCTTCCTTGAGAACCTGATAATGACGTACAATTTTCCCAGGAATTGGTCTTTCAGAACACGTGATAGCTAATGACTATCACCCCCACCCCCACCACCACTACCATCCAGAGCAAATGTGTCTCTCCATCTTTTATTCAAATGGACTTCAATTATTAATTTTATTTACAGCATCCACTGCGTATTCTCCTGGGCATTCACGAGGCCCAGAGAGCTCAGGTGCCTTGCAGATTTTCCAATTTTTACTGCAACGAAGGATTGCCTGTGTGCTGTTATTCTCTAGAGTGCAATAATTAATCAAAATACACACTTCGTGGAAACCCATAAATGTAACTTTGTTTAAGGAATATGAACTCAGTATTCTCCAGGAGGCCGTTCTGCGGGCCACGCCAGGGCTCATCTCCATTTGCATAATTGCAGGTGGAGGGAGATGTTCGCTTGCATATTTAAATGATCTGTATTTCCATATCGTTAATGAAACATCACCGAAGTTCAGGAGTGAACCTGTAGGTTATCCTGACTACTGATTCCTGTGCACCAAAAAGCAACTGGAGCATAAGAGCAATAGAGATGACCTTTAGCTACAGGGTTGCAAGTTATATTACTAGTCATGACTGCTCAAACACCAAGCACCAGGCACTGGGCAGAATACAGAACAGACTCCTTGCCATCAAGCGCCTTCCACCTGAAGCATGAAGGAGAGAACAAGGAGAGAAGTCTCCTCAGCCGTGGTGTGAGAACACCGTCCTCCTCCGCCTTGCCCCGAAGCAGCTCTTTTCATTTTCATGTTAACAAGGCAGACCTGTCCTGGCCTGTATTCTGAAGAGGTTCTTTCATGCTCAGGGCCTGGGGAGCTTTAACATAGTTAGATGTACTCTAACAGCAGGTTGCCATCAAACAATTCTATAATAGGACTAAAATAAAGAAATGCACTCGCGGTGGAACGGCAGTGATTATTCCACACGTTTCAGGAGCTTGGCGGGAAGGTGCAGCACAAACACAGCAGACCGGCCTGCTGTGTGGGCGTGTCACCTTCTCCACGGTCAGGGTTTTGTGCTATGAATGTGGATGTTTGGAGATCGGTGTTGGAGGGTGTCCAAAAGCTATGCGGCCAGGTTCTGGGCAAAGGGTCTCGCGACGGTTGGAGAAGATTGTACTGCTTTTTGCTTGTTTATGTACTGATGTCTGTCCACCCCACCTAGCATGTGAGCGCCAAGATGGAGAGGAACCTGTCTGCCTTGTTCATGTCTAAATTCCCAGTGTCTTGAGCTGTACTTGCACACTACAGATGCTCAGTGAATATGAGTTCCCTGAAAGAAAGGGTTTCAAGCATGGGCTCTGCAGTCAGAAAGTTAAAGTGTGACCTTGGACAAGTGTCTTAGTAATGTTGAGCCTCAGTTCTGTCATCCCTAAAATACAGACGGTAAAACAATGATTTCCTAGCATTCTTGTCAGGACATCTAAAACAATTAATGCATGGCCCCAGCTTCCGTATCTGCCATACTGGGCTCCTCAGATAGCTGTTTAGAATGGGCGTGCCAGGTAGCTTTAAGATCTAAGGCAGCAGAAGTGCTTTTGGAGGTCTCTGCTTCTTCCTGTCTCACTCTGAAGATTCAGCCTGTGTGGCCTCTGGAGAGATAGCAGGTGGTGACGGTATCAGAGGGAAGAACACTGTTAGAATATGCCCAGAGGGGGCCCTGGAATGAGCCAGTTGAAGCGAATCCCTGAAACTCCCAGCATTCCTGTCATCTTGGGAGACAGGGAGGGCATCGATGGAGCAATTGCTTGTGGAGTCTGGAGGGTGGTCATGTGCTGGGTGTCACCGAAATCTACCTTATCTTGACATTCTGTCCTTATGAGCCTTATTCTGCCATCTCATCATCAGGTTTCCTGACTCTGGCAATTATCTCCACTCATTCTTGTCTCTGCAAGCTTTCCGTCTTTCCTGGCCATTTGTCTAGTCTATATGTTGGTAATGCTCTGTTTGCCACCTGCAACCAGATCCCCTCCCCTCCCTTTCCACCCTGCTGGGTGTCCCCTGGAGGCTGGCCCCACGCACCGTATCTCCCTATCCCCTTGATGTTTGGTTTCCAGTTGGGTTCTGCCATTGGGAGGCATTGGCAAGAGATCCGAGGGTGGGATAATAGGTAGATGACCAGGAATTTTCTTGTCCACTGACTGCCCGCTTTGGCACCACAGTCTGGCGATGGCTGTCTCCCTCCATGACTACAGCTCCTGCCGGAAAACCCTGCTTCAAGGCTCTGGTGGTCTTTGGGTTCTGGTAGCACCATTTCCTCCATTGCCCCTTCAGTCCTAGGGATGGTAATGGCTTCCTGCTGTCATCCATCTCTTGGTGCCATGCCAGTTTTTGTGGTTCCCTTAACTGTGCCAGTACCTCTACAAACAGTCCCTTTGCTCAGCCTCTTCATTTGAACTATCGGAATGGGGGTCTGTTGCCTGCTAGGACATTGATCGGTGAACCCCACAATGGTGCCTATATTAAAGAAACCTCAAGGTACAGTTCTTTCTCTCTCCTTTTCTTCACAGCAGACTTCCCAGAAGTGTCCTCTGCACACTTAGGGTGTCCTCCTTGATTCCACCATGTCCTTGCTGTCCACTCTCTGAGAAATCTCACCCATGTCCAGCACCCTCAGCTATCCCACACAGATGGAGGATCATCAAATTCATTCATTTGTTCAACAAATATTTCCTGAGTGTCTAATATGTGTTGTAGGTTTGGGTTGTACTGTTGAACAAAACACTCAAAGATCCATGCCTTCAGGGAGATTATATTTCCTGGGATCAAATCTGCTCTACTAGCCCCTTACCAGACCTACAGAGTTATAATTCCAGTTTCCTACTGGAGGTCCCACAAACCCCACAACCTCAACACATCTGAACCCAGATTTATTATGAGCCAAACCCAAGACTCTGTCTTCAAGTGTGGCCTCATCCCCCAGCCCTAGTTTTACCCGTTAGTCATCTTGTCCTTTCTTTTGGTCTCCGGTAGATTCCTTCAGCTCTGCTTCAGATCTTTCTCCCAGATCTCTCTCGCTCTGCGTTTGTAGTCCACCATTAAGGGTCTCAGCGTTTCTTGCCTTAACAAACGTAATTGCCTCTTACCTGGTCTGCCTGTCTCTGGCCTGTCTCCTCTTCACTGCAGCCCTTTCTGATCACTGCTGCTTTGCTGAAAGAACGCTGCCAGCTCCTGTTGCCACACTTCTTGGGAAGCCACGCCGTTTCCAGCCGATGTGGATCATCTAGCTTCTGCAGCCTGAACACCCACCTCATGGGCTCGGGCACCCTTCTGCTCGGCAGTCTGCACCTGTGTGGTCACCCTGGCCTCCTGGGCTTTGCTCAGGCCTTTTCCTGGGTCACCCCCTTGTCCCCCTTTCTTACCTCCTACTGATATCACTTCCTCTGTGATCTTTTCCCTGACCCTTCCCCAGAAAAACTAAGTCCTCCATTGCTTTTACTCCCATGGTCTTTGTTCCTTCCACTCACTGCGGTACCCCACAGCTAGGTAGATAAGTGCTGAGAGCCTGAGAGCCCTGTGACCCCAGGAGATTTTCGAATCCTTGGTATTTAGCACAGAGTTTGGTGTAGAAGTATTACTAGGACACATGCATTAGCCATGGATAGCCGTCACCGTCTTGCTGCCTTGCAGCAAAAGTACTTTCTGGGCCCCTAACCCCTCTCCTTGTCGCCAGCCCAGCCCGCGTGCTGCTGCCGTGGTGGTGTCTCGTCCACAGAACGTACTCATGCGGCCAGCTTGTGTCCCGGCAGCTAATTTACCTGATAGCAGTATGAGATGAAGTAGCACCCATGGTTTGGCAAACGGAAATTACCTTCTGAGCTCTGTTTTTACTGTCTGTGTCGTGTGTATTGATCTAGCTACTGTAGTTATTGATTTAACTTACTAGTACATGCAGATCTGTGAGGACACCGTTTACAGCCCCAGGGACTAGCAAGCCAGAGCCTGCTCAGGGACCACGTCAGCAGGTAGAAATTGTAAACCTAAGCCTCATCGATGTGCATTCAAAATGTTACGGAAGCCCCGGGGCTGCTTGTCTCACTGCAGGGTCTCCTTCCTCACCCTCCCACCATCCACTGGCACATTCATCCCCCTTCGTGTCTGACCTGAGATGGCTTTGGGGCAGGCCACCTGCAGTGGGCAGACAGGACGGGGAGGGATTACCACCGGGAGTAGTTCCTCCGTGATCAATATCTGCCTGGAGATGGCCTCACTAATGGTACCCTGGCCAGAAGCGTTACCGAAATCCTCTGCTCTGATTCCCAGACAGCTCGGGAGTGGGGCCAGGCCAGGCCTGTGCCGCTGCTTTTGCCACATTTTAAAATGCTGTGAGGTTGGAGGCTGGTTTCAGATGCAGCATTTCTTATCTGGGGTGATCAGATCAACTTATTTTCTATGTTCAACTCCAAACCTTTCCCACTGCCCCCACCCCAAGTAAACAACAAATAAACAAACAATAAGCAAGGATCTCTGATATCCTTGGCACCAGGGAAAGCCTTCTCTGGAGCCACCTGTATGGGGTGATGAGTGGCCTGAGGTTACCTGTAAAACCACAAAGGGTGAGCCAGTCAGTGCTCACCTCAGCATCACATGGTCCGTGAAGAACATAGATAGCCTCTGGGCCATTGTTTAGGGCTGGAGCCTGTGTGTGTGTGTGTGTGTGTGTGTGTGTGTGTGTGTGGTGGGGGGCGGCAGATGCCTTGAGTGGATGGGAAGGAAGACATGACAAAGGATGGGGATGATGTGGTTTCATTTCCCTCAGTCAGTAAAAAGCTTGGAACTGATTTCGATTTTCTGAAACTAAATTTGGT
Organism: Hipposideros armiger; assembly: GCF_001890085.2. Classification (NCBI taxonomy): domain Eukaryota; kingdom Metazoa; phylum Chordata; class Mammalia; order Chiroptera; family Hipposideridae; genus Hipposideros; species Hipposideros armiger. The sequence continues at coordinate 1,433,260 of NW_017731490.1, read as the reverse complement.
ACCACGTTGCGATTAAACAGGAAACACAGTGACTTCACCGTGCTTCAGCGTGAAGTGGATTTACAGCAGCTGAGATAGTTTGTCAAATTCCTGACAAAGCCCCCAATGGAGCTCACAGCTGCAGTGACTGTTTCTGACATTGGGGGCAGGGCAAAATGTCCCCCCCCCCAAACTCCTTCATCTTACCAAAGGAGAAGTCTGGTGGGAAGATTTCAAAACATAAGAGAGAGGAGAGCAGATTGCATCCTTGGACCATCGCAAGTGGGAGCCTGTCTGATCCCGCACTCTGCGGGCGCGCTGCGGCCCGTTCCTGGAGGTGGGCCCGTAATGAATATGCTGTCAGTCGCGCTCTCTTCAAAATGGGCTCTACTCAGGCACGCAAGAAATTCCAGGAAGCGTTTAAAGTGCAGAGCCTAGAAATTGTTAAAAATGCAAAAGTATTGATCTCATTTTCGTTGCAATCTTAGAGCTGAGTATTAGACAGCCAATGTGTGTTCATCTATTGCTCACACAAAGGAGAGAAATAGACCCAGAAATAGCTCAATTTCTCCATCTTCTTTCAGGGTGCTGTGGAAGATGAATGAAGTTACTGTGGTTCTAATGTGGGTATTGTTCAATTTGTTTTGCCACTTGAAGAAAAAGGCATTTTTTTCCACATGAAGCTGTATTAATTTGAGCACTCATATCCTTCTATTTTCATTTTGCAAGTATTTAATAAATTCTGACTTTTAGGTTCACATATCAATACTCGGTATACGGTTCATTTTCTTTTAGTAATTCTAGTTTGTGTAAATTACTCTGAATGAATATTTGCTTCCCCTTGAAAAACATCAACGGTGTTTTCTAATGTTTCTGTCAGACGAGTAATCTAGGAAATGCCCACTAGATGGCAGTGTCGCTGCATAGCTGAAGACTATCCGCGCCATGGATAAGAAAAACATCGGTCGTTGGCGTCGGAGCCAGCCTGGAAAAACCAGAAGGTGGCAGCTTTTAGCTATTTATGAAGAGACAAGTAACAGAACAAGGTTGCCTTTTAGAAAAATTATTTTTATTTATCTTTTGAGAAGGAGATTATGAGCTGAATAAAATTATCTGTGATATTTAAAATATTTGACAATGTTTCACATTTTAAGAGTATGTAATACAAGCTGAGGGGCCAGCAGAGCGAACAGCGACACAAAATCAAGGTGAAATTGACCAATAAATTGAGAGCTCCATTGCAGGGACAATTTCCCCGAGTTTGAGTCATAGCGTTTGAGTGATGACCTGAACCTGTCTAAACTTTGTGAAACCTTCAAGGGGAAGGTAGAAGGAGATAGGAGAGGTGCTGGAGGGGGCGGGGGAGTGCAGCGTGGGCAAAGATGTTGATGTTTTCCACCAACTTTTCCTGGCTCCCCGAGGACTTTCGGCACACCCATGCTTTGGAGTTCAGTTCTCTTCAAGGTTACTGATTACCTGAAGGGATCCTGGTTTTAAAAATGAACAATGACAGCTTGGATGCAATAGTCCAATTTAGAGGGATCCTTGCACCCTAGGCAGCTTTGCTGGGGATCAGGGGAATTTGCAAGGAGTGCAGAACCACATCCATTTTGGGGAAGACTTCTACAGTTTCAGTGCATCGCCTGAAACCTTGGGCTAGTGTGTGTGCAAGCTTATTCTAAGGGGATACCTGTTCCTTTTTTTACTTTTCTTTATTTTGGCCCCTGGCCGTGTGAATGGGCTTGCCTTTTGATCTCCTGCAGGAAATACACATTCATGAGACGGTGCTGGGGGGCGGCAGGATGGCAGGACGGCACCATGTCGGCTGGGAAGTCATTCTCCTGAGTGACAGCTCTACATGGCTCTTGGCACTCCAGTGCGTCAGGGAACTGGGCTTCTGACTGGCATCATTTATCTCATTTAAATATTCCAGAGAGAGTAGCCGCTGTACTCAGGATAGATTCATTTCCATCTTCATGCTCTAAAAGGGCCCGGCAACCTCTCTCAAATGGAGGGGAGGGTTAAAAAAAAAAAAGGAAGAGAGAAAGGGGGAAAAAATGACGAGGAAATGCAGCAAGTGAGTGATATATAAGGTGAATACATCATCACTGTCCAGGACAAGGACACACGTGTCTTGGACCCCAGATATATAGCTCAGAACTGATGGCAAAGTGGGCAGGAAGAGAGATCATCTTCATCTCGGTGTCCAAGCCTTCAGTAATACCTAAGGCGAAATCACGCGGAGAAGAACGCAGGAAATGAAGACTGCTAAGCAACCCACCAGGTGTCGGAGGACGGGCCACTGGCTGAGCACATTCTCTTCTTTTTTTCTGAGTCACACCTGAGTTCAGGGCCAGTTGATAGATGGAAACCTCAGTAGTGTTTGGGTCTCGGCAAGGTTTCTGGATTTCCGTTTTATTCAGGAAGACTTTCTGGACTTCTACTTGGATTTCTTATCTGAAATCTTTGCAAGGGGCAAAGTTGGGGGGCGGGGTTCGCATTTGTCACAGCCTGATTTGCTCCTGGGGAAACCATGGTAGAACATTTATTTATTTTTCTAACATTTCAAATGCCCCCTCATCTATGTGTGACTTTAGGTATTTACCAGCCACACAATCTTTTGGGTTACTTTTTTTTTTTTTAAGTTCTTCATCACTGTAGCAGGCTTTTTATAGTTTGGAATAACACTTGTTAGAGTGATGAGAATGGACTTCGGTGCGTTAAAGAAAGTGGCCCGTTCTATGGTATATCCAGTGTTTAGTTACTGCACATTCCTCCTTCACAGCATTTGGAGCCGTTCCCCGACAGAGAGGCTCTATGATTGAAGAACCAAAAACGGACTCAGAAAGTCCTACTTCAAGGAACGTATTGGTGTGACTTGAGTCAAGTTAGGAGAGCATTTTGACAAGAGCTATTTGCGAGGCCCAATGTAAGGAAGTGTAACTGTAGTTTATAATTCGCCACGAGGAAGGAGGGAGGGGGCGTAGATGTCATCATTTGTGCAGGTCACCATGTATTTCCGGTTCTTTTCTTGTTCAGCCCATGATAGGCTGCCCTTTCTGTCCCTCTTAAAGTTGGATGTGGCCATATGATTTTCTTTGGCCAAAGGAACATGAACGGCACTTATAGACTGATTTAAGATTTAAGAACCTGGTCTGAATGGCTGCATTCTGTTTGCCTGACCTCAGTCAGTCACTCGGAAGAAGTTTTAGAGATGGAGCTTTCAGCAGCCTGAGTCCCTGGCGCGGTCATGATGAGAAAGCCCCGTCCCTCACTCACGTTGTGTAACTCCAAGTTGGGCACTTGGCAGAGGTAAGAAGTAAACGTTTGTGTGCTAAGCTACGGCGGTTTCAGATTATTTGTTACCACTGCAAAACCTAGACTCTTCTGACTGATACCTGGGAACTGGACTCTGATTGGCTTTCTGTAAGCTCCGAAGGCAAGGCCATGCTTCTCCTTGACAAGGTTCTGCATTATGTGGCCTTTGTCATTTCTTCAGACTTATTTTTCTGTCTTTGAATAATGAAATCCTCTCAGTTCTTCTTTCCAGGAGAACTGTATTGGTCCTTGGCATATGTGTTTGTCGTCCTGGCCCACTCTTATCAGTCAGTTCCTCCTGCTGTGTCCCTGTCACCTAGGTGCTGGCTCAGACATCACTTTTATGGGGACATCTTCCTTAAGTTTTTTGACTGTCCCTTCTTTATGCTCCCAAGCACTTTGGGACATCTTTATCAGAGTATTTGAACATTGTATTGCAGTTGCCTCTTCTGGTATGTCTATGTGATATTTTCTTGTTTCTTAACCATTTGATTTCAGTGCACAACTAATAATAAATGCCAGATTTTTAAAAAAAATGCATGAGTGATAGAACAGAGTACTTAATGATATAGAATCTGGATTTGTTTCACATATGTTCTGCCTATTATTTCCCTGTGTTTCTTGTCATTAAAGTGGCCAAAACGAGAGTGTATTGGGGGGAGAAGGTCAGTAGCCAAGGATTTGATCACTGATCCGCCGCCAGGTGGGGGCGGGTCACACCTTTGACTTCCTGCCTGTGGTTCTCTGCCGTGGGGCCTCTAGAAACTGCTCAGAAGCTGTGGTGCTCAGGTCCACCAACCCTCTGGGCCGCTGCTTCCCCGCTGCTCACTGCTCTCGGTTCCTCTGTCTACCAAGGCCTCCCTTCTGTTCATTGTGTTGTGTTATTGTTGCTGTTTTAGAGTAGGCCACGGGAAGATCGGCATGGACATTGGAAGTAACCTTGAGTAGAAATAGCTCATCTCTGTCCCTGAGATGGTACTGACAGTTCAGGCCTTAGGCAAAACCCAGAGGGTGGGAGGTATTTGAAGATCCTACTGTTTGGAGCTTCTCCTCTGGCTACCAAGGCAGCTGCCCAGGGTAATAGCCCCGTGATACATCATTGGTCTTGTTCCTTACCCTTAATCTCCTCACCTATGAGTCAGCAGTCAAAGATTAGCTTCTTACCCTGCCTCGACTAATTTGTAACAATAATATTGATGCCATCACCGTCAAAAACAAAAGAGTTAATTAACTTTTATGGGTTGCTTCTGATGTTTCCGTGAACTCAGCTAAGGGCTTTATAAGCACAATTTGATTTAAGGCTTGCAACTGTGTTAACATGGAGTAGGTACTGTTGTTTTCTACAAATGTGACAAATTAAGGCTCAGCGTGGTGAAGCAACTTGGCAATGTCACACAGCTAATAAGTGACAGAGGTGAGGCTTGAACCAAGATCTTCTGATTCCTGACCCCAAGCTTTTTTCCCTTATGTTTTATGTCCAGGAGACTAAAACCCCTTTAAGTAATGATACAATTTGAGGATCAAATTGAATTAAGGGAAGTGACTTTTTTTGGGGGCTCTTGTGTGGTCTCTTTCACATCACATCGAATGAAGGGTCACCTGGTTGGCCTATTCTTAAATCCAACCCCAGGCATTGCCTAAATCTGGAAGACTATCCCTGACGTCACACTGTTCCTTTGGGCACCCCCTTGGGGAGAAGAAATTTTCCCGGAGACATGATTTTGGTCGGCACAGAGGCAGCAAAGGGACTTTTAAAAAGAAGCATTGTGGTTTTTTGGCATCTTCATCCTGGGGTGCTGAGATATAATGGGACGAGGAAAGCATTGAGAGTCAAGGTCATTATGAATATAATTCAGAATTTAAATTGCTATTTGTGGAAAAATATTCCTTCGGCCTGGCTGAACCAGGTTAAATCTCTAGAGCAATTATATTTACAGGCAATTGCTTGGCCCCGTGCTTCCCTGTGCCTGTGCGGGCACAGTAAGCGTTTGAGTTAGTAGGCGGTAGGGCAGTACATAAAAACAGAATATTGTTATTGCTCTCATTAAGAGACCCTGGTTCCTTTAAGTCTGCTCTAACAAGAGCCTTTGGAAAAACAAGAGAATTTTCTGAATATCTGATTAATTTATATTGAGCAATTAACGGAGTGATATAGTTAACAGCACTCTTAGTATCACTCATTAGGTTGGCCGCGTGGGAGGCAGCCTTCGACTCGCGCAGGAGGCTGTTAGAGGCAAGTGCCGTCACGCATCTGCAAGGCAGCCCAAGGAAGTCTTGTAAGCAATCAGTTTTCTGTCTTTGAGGCTTACAGAAGTGGAAAAAAAATCCTACTTTTTTTGGTGGTGTGTGGTGCTGTGCTAGTTTTTATTCTAGCAGAGGATGAAATTGCTGGAGAAATAATGTCATTGCCACAGTTCGTGTTTTCTTTAGAGTCAAAAGCTGCCGTTGGAGCTGCTTCTCTCTGCATACTGGCGGAAGCTGGGTGGAGGCCCTCCAGTTCCTTCCACATTGTCACCCTGGGTACAGCGTCCTGTGGCTTGAGGAGACCATTGCTAGACCTCTGTTCCTTGAATGCTCTTGGCTGGCCCTCTCGCTGGATGTACGTGGAGGCAGTCAGTGAAATGAAACCATTAAAAATTGGTCATTACTTGAAATTTTCCCAAATATGTTCCCAAATATTTGGATTAGAGCCCTGTCATCCAATGTTAAATCAGAGTGACCAAGTGAAATTGATCAAGTGACCTGAGTATGATAGGGTCACTTTGAATGGCTCTAATTAATAATGGGCCATTTGCTTTATGACAGGCTGCCTGGAGAGAGGGGAAACCATCCCTTCCCTTCATGATCATAGTGGCAGTGAGGGGAGAGGCGGCTCAGGGGGTGATAGGAGCACCAAAGTCTGTCCGGATGGGAGCTGTTGAATGTTGGGGGAGCTCTGAAGCTAAGTGCTTGGGGCAGCTTGGGCAGCAACGCAAGTCCTGAGGGGTGGGGGTAGGCTGGCCCTGGGGAGAACATTCCATTAAGTCTGGGAACGAGGGATTAGCCAGGAGCCATCTAATAGAACTGCTGGATCGCCCAAGGACAGAGTCTGCTGTGCTACAACAATCAGTGTGTCTGGGTTGGTCCATTGATAGAGGCAAGGCCCTGAGATGCAGTGGTGGACACGTGTGAGCCAGATGGGAGGAGGCAGGGGCCAGAAGGTCTTTTCACACATGATAAAACGCCAGCTCCCCTGAGTACAAGCACAAGGCTCCAGGTTCTAGGGAAGAGGGCTGGTGGAGCAAGGGGACCACGGCGCCCCTGTCATGCCTGGGCTCAGAGTCGGCCTCCAGACCGAGGCTGGAAAGTTGGTGTGGACTGTACTTGACAGAGGGAACTGAGAGGACGCTCTTTATTATGGGTGGGACCAAGCTTGGGGCACGGAGCTGACAGGACCCAAATGGAGTGACCTGGAAATCCAGGGCTCACTGTGGGGGCTCCACTTGCTGAGATTTGAAAGAAATTTGTTGGGAGCACTATGTGGGAACCCGGCAATAGTGAAGACTTCTCAGATCTCAGGTCTGGAACTCATGCTTTGATTAGAAGCTACTTGTCAAATCTGCTTCCCCACCGCTGGCCAGGGGGAGCTGGGCCAGGTGGCCAGTCTTTCCAGAAACTCGAGCTGCTGTGAGTTAGAGAAGAAAAAGATGGCTGGAGAGAGGACTGCTGTCCAGTTACTAGGAACAAGTCCCGCAGAGCCCCCCCTTCCGCTGGCCAGGACCTTACCATCCATCAGGTACCCAGATAATAGCTGCCCAAAGAAGACGCCCAAAACAACTGAATCCTTTATGTCACTGACGTCTTTAGATAATGGGTCATAGCTGAAACATTCAGATTTTTTTAAAGTTAGTTTCAGGTGTGGACAACAATGCAATGGTTAGACATTTACACCCGTCACAAAGTGATAACCTCTGTCCCCCAATCTATTACCCCCCTGTATATAGCTGTTACAATTCCACTGACTCTATTCCTTATGCTTTTAAACTATAAAGAATTCATGCAGACGTTACTAGCCATATGTTCCAATCCCAGGTATAAACTTTGTGACTGAATAAATCTTATTCTCAGGTTTCTAGTGTAGCGTCTAGAGCTTGACGGAACTGGTTTGAATTTTAGCTTGGGCACGCCGAAGCTAAATGACATTGGGCAAATGATGTCTTTGAGAAACGTCCGATTTCTCATCAGTAAAATGGGGATGACAAGACTGTTCTTGTAGATTGCTGGAGATAATGTAGCAGAATGCCTGGTACAGCATCACGGCTGAATAAGTGGCAGTGGCATATACAAGCCTGGCTCAGAAGGCAGGTCAGAGGGCCGGGCACTGAGCTTGTAGTGAGTACAGGATGTCAGGAACAACATGCAGATGGGTCTGTTCACTTGGGCCTTTGGCTGCTGGTTCAAACCAGATGGAAACTCTTCATTATAGGTCCGGCATTTATATTTGAATATATCAGAGGCCGTATGCACTCGTGATTCCAGCCCCTCATCCTATCCCCTCACCCCCAGTTGGGGTCATGCGTGTAAGGTGACCTGTAGGAGACAGCAAAGTGTTTCCATCTGAATGGCAGGGTGATAGAATGAACGAGTGAGAATCACCGGTGGGCACTGCTCATTCTCGAAACACCCAGAGAATCTAGATCCCATTTATTTTCTTTGTAAGGAGAAAATTCAGTAAACTGCCATTTGGTCAAGTTTTGCCAACACAAAAGCCAGAAGGAGTCAATTCAAAAGAAAAGATAGAACTTCTCCTTAGTCCAATGGTAAAAAGATGGCCAAATGTCCTCTTTTAACCAGCTCAGAAAACCTGGTGGAGGTTCATTTTCTAACAGTTGTGGTTCTTCTAGCAGCAGAATTACTATTGCAAGCTAGAGCACTGCTCCTGGTATAGCAGCTGCCTCTGGTCACCACACCCTCATACTCCAAGGAGCGCTCTGGTCTTGGGGGTTAGGGAGAAAAGTGAAGATGAGATGGTTAACTTCACACTGGGGAGATGAATATGTACATGAGGGCTCAGGAAACCTGGGAGGGGAGGAAGGACACGGGAGGCGATGCAGCGGACAGGTGAGATGAGTGACCCTGCCTAAATCCTTGCTCTGGTTTCTGGGCAGCAGAACTGGTCTGTGTCTGGGAAGCACGCAGCTGGAACAAGAAGGAATGGAACTTGATGGTAATTGTTAATCGAAGCCTCTCTTCTGAGTAAAACAGCACAAGTAGGTATGAAGAGTGGAGGAGATGAAGTTGATTGGAAAGTGGGAGGGGCTCTCATACCGTTTACCTGGAGAAAGACACTGTGCATATTTTGTCCAGCTGAGCACCAACAAAGCTCCATTACTGATGCCGGATTTTTCTATCCCTACAAAGGGTTTGAGGTTCAATGTAATTCCATAGGAAACTGAGCGTTTGTTGAATTGGCATTAATGACTTTTTAAATGTAAATTTTCAGCTGCAAGCTTTTTTCAAATAATAATAATAATAATAATAATAATAATAATAATAATAATAATAAAACCCAAGTAAATCAAAGACTAATTGGTGACCAAATTGTAGGGCTTAAAGCACTTTTTTTTCCATGAGTAAAAAATAATTAGCAAATGTGAATACATGCTTTTTCTTTCGTTAATAATGAATCATATGGTGATAATCTATTTTTAGCAAAATAAAAGCGTCGATTTTGGACTGAGAGCTGCAATTTCATTATGTGGGACTTTATATTTAGCAAGTGCTTGTTGGTCGGCTGGTGTTTCCTCTCACTCAGACCGACGCTGGTCTGACTCTCAGGATGGCTGTTATTACAGGATAGGGTGGAAAGGGACAATCTTTTTGGGTTCTGTGGATGGGATTAAATAAACCTGTCTACAGATGTATTATTAGGGCTTCCATTTTGGAAGTCAGCATGGGGGCTCACAGAAAGCTAGGGTCTTTGGCCAGGGGCCCATGAAAGCCCTGAGCAGAACCCAATTGGAGAACCCTCTTGTCTGCCTGGTGACAGTTTCAGCCCACTCCCTACCAGCCATAGCTATTTATATTCAGAGGCACAGATTGCACAGCTGTACAGAGTGCCTCCGGGTGATTCAGAAATCAGAGTTTCTTCGCCCTTTCTCTTGGGGGAAAATTTACACAGTTGTTGAAGTAATCGTGGAGAGCAGGCAGACTTGTCTAGGGCTCTAGAAGTTCTACTGGGCTCTTCATCGCTTCTTCCTCTTTTCTCTTCAAAATAATGTTACTTCCTCATCTCACATTTCCTTTTATAATGAAACAATGATTTGGTCCTTATCTCGACCTTGCAGAAAAGGTGTTTTCCTTTTGGCTGTCTCCACAAAGACTCAATGAGTCTTCGGGTTTGGGCCATTGTGTACGTCAAGCCACTAACACTGCCTGGAGAGGAGCAGAGACTTGGGGACAAAACCAGAAAGCACTGGCCATTTGTGGGGACAGTGTCAGGAGGGGCATTGTGACAGGACACCAAATCCCTCATCAAGTGTGAAGAGAGTTAGAATCCAGGCCAGGCTCTGCCACTGATAAGCTCGATCATCGTAGACAGTTCGGTTCCCCTTTCTGGCCTCAGCCTTCTCCTCTGTGAAATGTGGGCGCTGTTTGAGATGACCGCTCACGTCCTGCCGTTCAGCTCCGAAACTGTGATTGCTGCAAGGATCATTTTCCCTCCTCCTATGAAACAAGAATGGCTCTGGGGTTGGAAACTGATCTAACAGCTTTGTGACATGAATGAAAATGTGTCTTTTGAAGAGGTTTGCTGAGAAAGGCCCCAGTCTTACGCAAAGAAAAACAAACCACCCCCAAATGCAAATGGGGGTGGTGGTGGTGCTTGAAATGAAGAATAATACCACCGCTTTGTAGTTTTACCTTTCATGATAAAACAGTGGTTTTAGAAATTGTAAAAATTTGCTCGTTTGACAAATGGCACATTTAAAACCTGATTTAGAAAAGGGTTTTTACCTTTGTAATTTTAAAACTGTCACTTGAACTAAAAATATAGGTGAGCAAGTTGGCCTTTCATATTTAATGTTTTTTTCCCCCTTTTTATTTGCAATTCATTCTGTTCAGCTTTGATTAAAGAAGTAGCAGAAATGGAATGGCAACTGGCCAGTCCTTGTTTAATTCATTAAGAAGGTGGTGGATAGAACAGTTCCCACCAGTTTGGAGCTGAAACTTTTCAACGCCAGCCCTGGTTGGCTTTGGCACGTTAGCCATGTATCTTACTCTTAAATAGCAACACAGAATCGCCTACGAATATTTGACTTAACTACGGCAAAGATAACTGGAGGATGACTCTCTTCCCTGATCTTAAGCCCAAGATTTTACCTGTTTGTTAAAATAAGTACGTGATAGCCCCAGATTAATTGGAAACTATAGCAGATCGAAAAAATCAGGAACAAAAATGCTCACCCTGGGTGCCTTAGAGCATGGAATACTAAAAGCTGCTACTCAGGATGAATGCAGTGTTGACAAGGTGCTTCGTCTCTTTAAGGCAAGAACTAACTGGTGACTTCAGGCAAGCCGCCACATTGCTTTCAGCTTTAGTGATCTGATCTTAAAACAAAGGAGCTGCGACAGATGCCAGCAAGTGCTCCTGCATGTTGTAAAATCTCTAATTGTGCTTCTGGGCCCACACCCCCCACCTCCTTTTGCAGGTTTTGCTCACGAAGGGCACTTGAATATTTGTTGGATTCGACAGTGTTAACGACTTGTTCAAAGGGACAGCGGAGCCTGGAGGAGAGCACGTGGCACCAGGTGCTGGGGTTGGTCCTGGGTCTCACTGGTGTGGGGACCTCGGGCAAATCATCCTCTGGCTTCCCTGTTGGTAAAATGGGGATTAGAATCCTCAGTCCTCGGGTTCTTGTAAGGCTCCAAGGTGATCACAGAACTGAAAGCCCTCAGAAGACTGTATCAGTGGAAAGTGGGAGGATGAAGGGCCCTGGCTAGACTGTTGATGGGCATCTTCATGCCCACATATGCTTTGCTATTGAGCTGTTTATTCAGCTGTTAGCTGCCATTAGTGTCTGATTCCAGGAGGTCGATCTATCCTATGAGCATAACGGATGTGTTCACAACAATTACAGCCCTGAATCACGCCGATGCCCCCGGGCTCACATCCCCCAAATCACTGCCTCCCAGTTCCATGGGTCAGGGTGCCTAGTGTAGAATCCCGGGCCATCAATGCCTCACCCCGAGGGCAGCACGCTCTTTGTAACTTCCTTTACGGGCTCAATTGTGACGGAGGCGGTCATTGAGGTGAGGGAAGGAGATTTGCAATATTGAACCATCTGCTTCGCGCACAACCTGTGGTAGGTGCTTTACGCCCCCTTAGCTCATTACATTTTCATCACCATGCCTACAGGTTGATTTTCATTGTGCCCATTTTAAAGATGAGGAAATCAAGTTTAAAGAGGTTAATTAAATGAAGGAACTACATGGTAGAGTCGGGATAAAGCTAAAGGCTTTACTCTGTCCATGCGCCATCTGTATATTTCCTGAGAATCTTATCTCCATTAGCAGACTCCCCCCCCCCCGCCACCACCCCATCTTTCGACAGCTCTGTTAGGAATGACAACAGCAACAACAAAACCCTATTCCTTGTAGCTGGTAGCTCAGAACTGGCTGCGTAAAGCATGGTCCGAGGACCAGCATCATGGACCTCTTGTTTGAAGTATAAAAACCCGACTCCACCCAGACCTCCTGAACCAGAATCTGCATTTCAGCAAGATCCTCAGTGGTGATATGCACAGTAAGGTTTGAAGGTTACTACCTATAGAGCACACGGACCTGGTCCACTTCCTTCTTCTCATGATGGCGCTCTAAATATCTCTCCTGACTGCATTAGAACTTTTGTCCCAAACAAAAACATATGCCCCGGACACCTTTAACTCTGCACCTTTCAAACACTTCTCAGAATCCCGAAAACCTCTATAAAGTTTCCTTGTTTAATTGGAGAGAGGTGACCCCTTCTCTGACATGTTTCATAACCTTTCCTGACCTCTGCGCTCTGAAAAATGCCTGCCTATTTGTGACTCTGTGAATTGTAGGTCTTAACTGTACCATAACCTATCAATCAATCAATCAATCCAAAGACAGGTAGAGGAATTCAGGCTTTGTGGGCTAGTGTTTTCAGCGGGAGAGTGACATACAGAAAGTGGTGAAGTAAGCCAAAATTGGGAGATTTACCTCGTGCTCTGCAGTGTGGTTAAGGAGGGTAAGAGAATGAAGACTCTGGACGTCATCACAAATTACAGAAAGCAAAGCTCTTTCCAAGCTTTTATGGGCTGTTGTTTGATGCATTGGCTCATAGGCTTCATGTGATGCAAATTTATTCCCTTGATCAATGAACCAAATTTGATCAAAATTAGTCAACTCACTTGAGATTTATTATGAAATAAACACACAGACACATGCAATTGATAGAACAATTAACTTGAAACATAGTCCTCACTTTATCCATATCATTATTATGGCCTCTGCCATGTATTTATAACTGAACATTTGTGCCATTATTAATAGTGCTGATCACTAATGCCAGTCTTTCCTTAGAAGGGCAACATCTAAGTCTCTTAATTTGCTTTTTTAGGTGCAGCCATAATTGATCAGGTGATGCTCTTTTTCCTTTTTTGAATGCTGACCGTGGAATTAAAATCACTCTTTCTCCCAGGGAGCTACCAAGTCCCTTTAACCAGAGAATTCTATGCAGCTACCAACAGCAAGGATGGGAGAGGAGGCTGTCCCAGATGCGAAGGGGATTGGCTCTCTGTCTTGAGACCCACCCTTCTGCTTTCTGACCACTTCTCTCCACCCGTAGGGAGATTATTCTATGATTCCTCCCTCTGCGTCGCTTCTCTAGCATATTTCTCTTCCACTGCTGCCCAACAAAAGGCTTCAAAATATCACACCTCACTGGAACAAGAAAAACAGGGTCATGTAAAGAAATTTCAGACCCACTAGGTTTGGGTAATTGGTATAAATACCTCTAAATTAATACAGACCAACAGCGTCTCTTGGCCATGTTTCTAGAAATATAAATACTGAAGTCTGGGTGGCTAAAAAATATGTTCAACCAAAGTAATGCCTGAAGAGAACTATAGGACAACTCAAGTGCAGGACTCCTGCTGGAATCTTGGACATATGTGATCATTGTACTGAATAACTCAGCTAATTTCTTTCTTCTTCTTCTTTTTTTCAATCACAATTTTTCTCTCCTAAAGGTGGGTTGGAATTGTCATTCTCATTCTTTGACCACCAAAGGAGAGCTCTCCC